>NW_012102254.1:3222333-3229906 GCF_000951045.1 Mandrillus leucophaeus | reverse complement strand
AATACAAAAATTAGCCAGGCATGGTGGCGGGCGCCTATAATCCCAGCCACTTGGGAGGCTGAGGCAGGAGAATTGCTTGAACCCAGGAGGCAGAGATTGCAGTGAGCTGAGATCGCACCACTGCACTCCAGCCTGGGTGACAGAGCAAGACTCTGTTCCCCCACCAGAAAAAAAAAGAACCTGGATTACTACAATGCTCTCCTAACTGGTCTTCCTACTTCCCCTTGCTCCCCCTCCAATCTATAGACAGCAGAGCAGCCAGAATGAAATTGTAAAGCTGTAAATTGCAGCATGCTCAGATCCCTCCAGTGGCTCCCAGGACCTCAGGACCTATTCTCCTATTGGGATGGCCTGGGGAACAGTTCACACATAACTCCCCTAACAGACAGGATGTGTGCCCCCTACCCAGGATGGAGGGGCTGGGACAGTTAGCACCTGCATTCCGAGCAGAGCTCTCCTTCATTCTTGATTTTTTTTTTTTTTTTTTTTGAGACAGAGTCTTGCTCCGTCACCCAAGCTGGAGTGCAATGGCGTGATATTGGCTCATTGCATCTTTCGCCTCCCGGGTTCAAGCGATTCTCCTGCTTCAGCCTCTGGGGTAGCTGGGATTACAGGCACGTGCCACCATGCCTGGCTAATTTTTGTATTTTTAGTAGGGACAGGGTTTTGCCCCATTGGCCAGGTTGGTCTCAAATTCCTGACCTTAGGTGATCCACCCACCTCGGCCTCCCAAAATGCTGGGATTATAGCCGTGAGCCACCGCACCTGACCTTGATTCTTTATAAAGTATTTGCACATTGAGTCTTGTCATATCCTCCCAACAGCCTGGTTGAAGGGACATAGCAGAGGTATCCCCATTTTATAGATAAGCAAGCTAAAGACAGGAGAAGAGACCTATCCAAGGTCATTCAATAAGTGGCTCCAAAAAAGACAAATAAAAATGAACAGATAACAAGTTGTGATACATCCATACTTGACAATAAAAGGAATGGACTATTGGCCAGGCACGGTGGCTCACACCTGTAATCCCAACACTTTGGGAGGCCAACGTGGGCAGGTCACTTGAATCCAGTTCAAGACCAACCCGGGCAACATGGCAAAAACCCATCTTTACTAAAAAAGATACAAAAATTAGCCGGGTATGGTGGTGCTTGCCATAGTCCCAGCTACTCAGGAGGCTGAGGCAGGAGAATTACTTGAAACCAGGGAGGCAGAGGTTGCAGTGAGCTGAGATTGAGCCACTGCACTTCAGCCTGGGCAATAGAGCATGATTCCATCTCCTTGGGAGGCTGAGGTGGGAGGATCACTAGGGCTGAGGAGATAGAGGTTGCAGTGGTCCAAGATCATGCCACTGAATTCTAGCCTGTGCAACAGAGCATGGAGCAAGACCCTGTCTCCAACAACAACAACAACAACAAAAGGAATGGACTATTGATAAAACAACATAAATGAATCTCAAAATAATGATGCTGAGTGAGAACAGCCAGATGAAAAAGAGTACATGTTGTATAATTCCATGCATATAAACTCTAGAAAATGCAAACTATAGCAAAAGAAAGCAGATTGGCGATGCCGTTCCAACCTGAAGACAGCAGGACTGGGCCAGACTGGGGGTAGTGGTGGTGTTGAGAAAGAGGCAGGGATTACAGGGGTGTGAGGAGAGTTGGGGATGGGATGGTGGATATGTTCACTAACTTGATTGTCGTGATTGTGTCATGGCATATAATAAGTCAAACTTAGCAAAATGTACACTGAGTATGTACCAGGTATTATATGTCAATTATAGCTCGAAAAAGCAGCAGAGCACTGATTCTCACCACATCTCCTGAGTCCCCAAAGTCTGCTGTCTCCTTTCCCAAGTGGAGGGGCCCTTTGTGACCATCTGGGGCTTAGATCCTGGAGCAGGGGTCAGGCTGGGATGGTAAAGGGACCAGTGGGCTCCAAAGGCATTGTGGTCTTCATCCTGTGGGGGTCACCCCAGCCAGCAGCTCCTGGGCTGGGGTGGGGATATATCTGAATCTGATGCCTGCTTCTCTCACATGGGTAAATTTTAGGATCTTACTTTTGTCATTTGACACACTTTCATGATGTCACATGGTCTTCAAGAATATCACTGTTGGCCCGGCACGGTGGCTCACGCCTGTAATCCCAGCACTTTGGGAGGCTGAGACGGGCGGATCATGAGGTCAGGAGATCGAGACTATCCTGGCTAACAAGATGAAACCCCATCTCTACTAAAAATGCAAAAAAAAAATTAGCTGGGCATGGTGGCGGGCGCCTGTAGTCCCAGCTACTCCTGAGGCTGAGGCAGGAGAATGGTGAGAACCCAGGAGGTGGAGGTTGCAGTGAGCTGAGATTGTGCCACTGCACTCCAACCTGGGTAACTGAGCGAGACTCCATCTCAAAAAAAAAAAAAAAAAGAATATCACTGTTTTACATTTTTTAATTCCTTTATGTACATGCCCACCTTATAATATACCCCATATCACGTAAATGCAGAAGTATGCCTCACAGTCACGCTTTGTGAAAGTGCAGCCCACTTTTTTCTCTTCCTCTTTTGCTTGATTCCCTTCTTGTTCTACCGCCTTTATTAGTAGCCCCATCAGAACCCATTTTAACACAGTAAAGTGGGTTGGCCAGGTTGGTCTCAAACTCCTGACCTCAGGTGATCCGTCCGCCCCAGCCTCCCAAAGTGCTGGGATTATAGGTGTGAGCCACCGCGCCCAGCCTGTAATCAATTTTTAAAGGCTAGGTACTTTGGAGGCTGAGGTGGGTGTATCACTTGAGCCCAGGAGTTTGAGACCAGTCTGGACAACATGGCAAAACCCCATCACTGCTACAAATACAAAAAAAAAAAAAAAAAAAAAAAAGCCGAGCGCAGTGGCTCACGCCTGTAATCCTAGCACTTTGGGAGGCCTAGGCGGGTGGATCACCTGAGGTCAGGAGTTCAAGACCAGCTTGGCTAACATGGTGAAACCCCGTCTCTACTAAAACTATAAAAATTAACCGGGCATGGTGATGCCTGTAATCCCAGCTACTAGCAGGACTGAGACAAGAGGATCGCTTGATCGCTTGAACCTGGGAGGTGGATGTTGCAGAGAGACAAGATCGTGCCACTGAGATCGTGCAGAGAGCCAAGATCGTGTCTGGGCAACAGAGCGAGACTCCATCTCAAAAAAAAAAAAAAAAAAATTAACCAGGGATGAGGCTGAGAGGGGAGGATTGCTTGAGTCCAGGAAGCAGAGGTTGCAGTGAGCCAAGATCGTGCCATTGCACTCCAACCTGGGAGACAGAGTGAGACCCTGCCTCAAAAAAAAAAAAAAAAAAAGAAAAAGAAAAACCTTGTTAGGATGCTAATGGATTCTTTTTTTTTTTTTTTTAAATAGAGATTGGGAGTGGATCTCACTTTGTTGACCAGATTGGTCTTGAACTTCTGGCCTCAAGTGATCCTCCCATCTCGGCCTCACAACCTCATAAAATGCTAGAATTATAGGCCACTGTGCCCAGCCAGGATGCTTATGGATTCTAATGTATTAAGTGTGTGTGTTTTGAGAAAACTGATTTATTCATGATATTTAATTTTCCTACTTGTTCAAGATTTATTTATTTATTTTTATTTTTTGAGACAGAGTCTTGCTCTGTCACCCAGGCTGGAGTGCAGTAGTGCGATCTCTGCTCACTGCAACCTCCACCTGCCAGGTTCAAGCAATTCTCCTGCCTCAACCTCCCGATTAGCTGAGATTACAGGCACGTGCCACCATGCCTGGCTAATTTTGTATTTTTAGTAGAGATGGGGGATTCTCCATGTTGGCCAGGCTGGTCTTGAACTCCTGACTTCAGGTCATCTGCCTGCCGTGGTCTCCCAAAGTACTGGGATTACAGGCGTGAGCCACTGTACCCAGTCTCACGATTTTTTAATTAAAATTACTGAATTTTAGGTATGGAGATAAAGCAGTAAACAAAACTGATAAAATTCCCTGCATCTTAGACCTTAAATTAGAATAAGACTTGTCTTTCTGTCTTATTCAGATCTAATTTTATGTGTTTTAATAAGATTGGGCTCTAATTTGGTTGAACTTAATCTGCAAGAATCTAGAGGAAGCCTAAACTGGGAGTTTTAGGTAGGAAAGGATTTGGCTTCATGTCTGCTGGCTGTAACAGTGTGGGTGAAGGACCCCGGGAGAGCAGGGCCACGGACACTATTACCAGCATTACTTTTATTATTTGCCAGTAGACTATGGCAAACTTGTTCATAATGTTATTTTTACACTATCTTTAAGTTTTAGCATTAAGCATATTCTGGGATTAGTAAAATGGATTGAGGAACTTTACATTTTTCTCTTTGATTTTGAATTAAATAACTTTTTTTTTTTTTTAGATGGAGTTGCCCAGGCTGGAGTGCAGTGGAGTGATCTCAACTCACTGCAACCTCCTCCTCCCTGGCTCAAGCGATTCTCCTGCCTCAGCCTCCCAAGTAGCTGGGATTACAGGCATGCACCACCACACCCGGCTAATTTTTGTATTTTTAGTAGAGACTAGTTTTCACCATGTTGGCCAGGCTGATCTTGAACTCTTGGCCTCAGATGATCCACCCACTTCAGCCTCCCAAAATGCTGGGATTACAGGCGTGAGCCACCATGCCTGGCCAAATTAAATAACTATTATATAGGTGCTTACACATAAATTATTTTATGTAAACTATTGGCAAAGTTTAAATAATTTTGGAAGTGCATGTCCTTTAAAGCCTCACTACTCAACGTGTAGTCCATGGACAGGCAGCATCAGCATCACCGGGAAGCAGGGCCTTGTGGCTGGTCCTACAGGCCAGCCTCATCTTGCAAGGCCAGTTTCCCCAGATCTTGTGTGATGTGTGATGTTGACCACCATAGATGGGCCCTGAGTTTCCTGGGAGAAGTCACCCAACCCAGCCCCATGGTGTTCAAGATCCAAGAGGCTGGGCCTAGTGACCCACAGAAGACCTGGATGAGGCCAGAAAGCACTCTTTTTTGGTAGTGGGGGTCCTGCAAGGGAGTGATGTGGTGTGAATGAGGTACGTTTGCATTCTGTGGGCCTGCAAGGGTTGGAAGTGGCCTTCACCAGCTGAACATTTCTCTACCAGGGGAGAGGATCTGAGGGTCTTGACTTATCTCGCTCAGCCCAAACCTGCCCATTTCCCAATCTCACTCCAGAGTCACCCCTTGCAGCATCCCTTTTCCCCTCCTCTTACCCACCAGTCGGTGCCAACCAGGATTTAGGTGCCAACCAGGCTGGGTGTGGTGGTTCACACCTGTAATCCCAGCACTTTGGAGGCTGAGGCGGGTGGATCACTTGAGGCCAGGAGTTCGAGACCAGCCTGGGCAACAGAGTGAAACCAAGTCTCCTCAAATAATACAAAAATCAGCCAGGTGTGGTGGTGCATGCCTGTAGTCCTAGTCCGCTATTCAGGGAGAAGTTCTGGCTGGAGCTGTGTGATAAAAGTTGGGGCATTAAGAAACTAAAGGGGTCGAGGGGGCTGGTGGCCGGCTCCTCTGCCTTCCTGACCCTCCAGGCCCACCCTCTGATGGCCCCCAGTTTCTCTCCATGGTTCCAACCCTGACCTCAGGGAGTCTCCCGACCCCCACCCAGAACCTGACTCATTGATCTCCTTACCCCATGTCAAGCCAGTCCAGCCTCTCTCTAACACTTTATTCATTCACTCATTCACTTAATCATGTTTTTCAGAAATGCTTTATTAAGCCTCTCGTGGTTCTCTCCCAGGGGTGGGCTGCCCCCTTTGGGGGTGTCCGGATATGTGAAAGGGCATTTGGTTGTCACATGACTGGGCAGGGAGCAGAGGTGTTCAGGTTCCTCACAAAACAAACTGCCTCCCAGGATGCCAGGAGCACCTCATAGAGAACCTTGTTCCACAGCCACCTACAGCTGGTTTAGGAGGGTGCGCTGTGAGCCAACACAGTACTGTCTGAACACTGAGAGTAAAATGATGAGGGAAGGGCATTTCTACCTGGGAAAGCAGAGAGGTTTCCTGGAGGAGGTGACTTTTGAGCTATGCCTTGAAGGATGAGTAGGGTTTACAGATACAGGATGAGGCAGGAATTCCAGGCAGAGGGAAGCAGGTGTGCGAAGGCAGAGAAGTGTGGGCAGGCTCAGAGTTTTGGGGGCTCTCTAAAGGGGACACCCCTGGGCTGTGCAGGAAAGGGGTGCTGAAGCCCCCAGAATGAGCTGGACAGGTGGGGAAGGGGAGGTCTGTGGCAGGCCTCCCCTCCCTTTTCCAGCCCTAGAAATGACTTAGGATGTTGGTAATGGTGTCTACTTGACTTTCTCATATAGGTCCCTGACCACAGGCGGTAGCTTGGTGTTCTCAGCTCGTGAGGAGGGCATGGCTGCCTCAGAGGACCCGCAACTCACTGGAGGCACCTGCAGAAGCCACGCTGAATAGTCACCACCATCGCCGTCACTGACCGACCCGTCCCTCAAGGCCTGGGTGAGGGGGATGAGGCACGGGCAGGCAGGGCTCAAGGATGGGACTAGAGGCAGCCCCTGGCTGAATCCCCTTCCCCAGAGCCCAGAGGACCCAGACTCAGACTTGTTTCCGTCCTCGCAGTTCTTCTCAATTGCCAGGAGGCTCCACTTCTGCCTCCAGTTTTCCCAAATGTGGGATTAGGGGGAGGGTGGGTTTCCAAGGAATCTCTCGGGGCCAGAGCCCAGGGTCCAGAGCACAGCCAGGGCCCTGAGAGCATCGGGCGCCCTCAGCGAGCCCAGACCCCGGGCCCCTCCTCCTCGTCTCCTGCCAAGGACTAGCAATCACCCTCGCATTCCCTACACACTACAGGCCTCTCCCTTCCCAACAGCTTGCGTTGAGAAGTGCTGGATCCGCCCCACTTTCCAGATGAGCAAACTGAGGCACCACGCTCTAAATTGCCGGCCCAGGCGGCGGCACCCCAGTGGTCAGGAGGTAACCAAGCTAAAGCCGCCGGAAGGGGTTCGCGGCAGAGTTTCAGGGAGGCGCGTCTGCGGGTGAGAGGAGGGACCCAGGGGGACCGCACCAGGGCGGGCTCACATCTGGCTCGCGCTGGGATCTTTGTTGCAACTGAGGGTCAGGAACCCCCACGTGCAGACTGGCTTCTTCTGCAGGGGACAGGGCAGGGGGTGGAAGGTCCAGGCTAACCAACCCGAGAGTAGCAGGACTGCCCAAACCCAGGACCCCAGCCGTCCAGGGAGGCCGGAGCCTGGAGGGCCGTGTAGACCCATGGGAATCCCATGCCCCACCGTGGGATTTTCCCCTAAGTCGTCCTCAAACCATAGATGCAAACCAGAGCCAGGAGCGAAAGACAATCGCTGGGAAGAACCCCAGGGGACTACATGTGCATCCATTAAAATAAAGGATGGCCGTGTGTGTGTGTGTGTGTGTGTGTGTGTGTGTGTGTGTGTGTGTATGTATGTATTTAGATACAGGGGGTCGCTCTGTTGCCCAGGCTGGAGTGCAGTGGTGAGATCTCAGCTCACTGCAGCCTCGACTTCCTGGGCTGCAGTGATCCTCCCACCTCAGCCTCCCCAGTAGCTGCTACCACAGCCC
>NW_012102254.1:3219917-3222283 GCF_000951045.1 Mandrillus leucophaeus | reverse complement strand
CGGGCGCCCTCAGCGAGCCCAGACCCCGGGCCCCTCCTCCTCGTCTCCTGCCAAGGACTAGCAATCACCCTCGCATTCCCTACACACTACAGGCCTCTCCCTTCCCAACAGCTTGCGTTGAGAAGTGCTGGATCCGCCCCACTTTCCAGATGAGCAAACTGAGGCACCACGCTCTAAATTGCCGGCCCAGGCGGCGGCACCCCAGTGGTCAGGAGGTAACCAAGCTAAAGCCGCCGGAAGGGGTTCGCGGCAGAGTTTCAGGGAGGCGCGTCTGCGGGTGAGAGGAGGGACCCAGGGGGACCGCACCAGGGCGGGCTCACATCTGGCTCGCGCTGGGATCTTTGTTGCAACTGAGGGTCAGGAACCCCCACGTGCAGACTGGCTTCTTCTGCAGGGGACAGGGCAGGGGGTGGAAGGTCCAGGCTAACCAACCCGAGAGTAGCAGGACTGCCCAAACCCAGGACCCCAGCCGTCCAGGGAGGCCGGAGCCTGGAGGGCCGTGTAGACCCATGGGAATCCCATGCCCCACCGTGGGATTTTCCCCTAAGTCGTCCTCAAACCATAGATGCAAACCAGAGCCAGGAGCGAAAGACAATCGCTGGGAAGAACCCCAGGGGACTACATGTGCATCCATTAAAATAAAGGATGGCCGTGTGTGTGTGTGTGTGTGTGTGTGTGTGTGTGTGTGTGTGTGTATGTATGTATTTAGATACAGGGGGTCGCTCTGTTGCCCAGGCTGGAGTGCAGTGGTGAGATCTCAGCTCACTGCAGCCTCGACTTCCTGGGCTGCAGTGATCCTCCCACCTCAGCCTCCCCAGTAGCTGCTACCACAGCCCGGCACCGCTACACTCGGCTAGTTTTTGTATTTTTGGTAAAGAAAGGGTTTCTCCATGTTGCCCAGGCTGGACTCAAACTCCTGAGTTCAAGCAATCCAGCCGCATCAGCCTCCCAAAGTGCTGAGATACAGGCTTGAGCCACGCTGCCAGGTGTGTTCTTTTTATGTTTAGTAATTTTTTAAGTATGTATTACTTTTATAAATAAGGATTTGCAATAATTTATAGCAAGAAAAAACAATTAGAAAAAACAATTAGAAAAAATCCGATTTTTTCCACATTCGAACCTCAGGTGAAGTGGTCAAGTCAGGTGGGTGGAGGCAGACACACATCTTCTTTCGAGCAAGAGAGGAGGTGACCTTTTGCTTACAGGGGCTGGGAGCTGGAGGGATGAGAGACTCAGTTGCCCTCCCTGAAGGCACATTTTTGGAGCTGTCTCCCAGCTGGAAATACATACTATCTCTTTAATCCTAAAAATCATAAAGCTGAGTTCTAAAGAAGCAACAGAAAAGTCATGAACATCTCCCTTTTACAGGTGAGGGAACAAAGGCACAGAGAGGTTAAGTTTACACATCTGGAAGGGTCTTAGCCCAGGTCCGCACTTTTCGCCAAAGCCAGGGGGCTTGTTAAGTGGTCTCAGCAGAGGTTTAAGGTGCTTCAGCTTTTGGAAAGTGGCCAAAGGATACCACTTGTACAGCTGTACAACCCTAAGGGGTCATGATATAGTTTGAGTGTATCTCACTGCCAAATCTCATGTTGAATTGTAATCCCCAGTGTTGGAGGTAGGATCTGGTGGGAGGTGTTTGGATCATGGGGACTAATCCCTCATAAATGGCTTGGGCCATGCTCGGTGATAAGTGAACTCTCGCTCTGAGTTCACACAAGATCTGGTCATTTAAAACTGTGTGGCACCTCCCCCTCCATTCCCTTTCTTGTTCCTGCTTTCACCATGTGCCTGTTCCCACTTCACCTTCCACCATGACTGCAAGCTTCCTGAGGCCTCCCTGGAAGCCAAGCAGATGCCAGCAGCATGCTTCCTATAAAGCCTGCAGAACTGTGAGCCAGTTCAACTTCTTTTCTTTATAAATTACCCAGTCTCAGGTATTTTTTTTTAATATAACAATGCAAGAACAGCCTAATACAGAAAATTGATAGTGAGGATTGGGGCATTGCTATAAAGATACCTGAAAGTGTAGAAGTGACTTTGGAACTGGGTAACAGGTAGAGTTTGGAAGAGTTTGGAGGGCTCAGGCCGGACATGGTGGCTCACACCTGTAATCCCAGCACTTTCAGAGGCTGAGGTGAGCAGATCACCTGAGGTTGGGAGTTCAAGACCAGCCTGGCCAACATGGTGAAACCCTGTCTCTACTAAAAATACAAAAATTAGCCAGTCATGGTGGTGCGCACCTCTAATCCCAGCTAATCGGGAGGCTGAAGCAGGAGAATCACTTGAACATGGAAGGTGGAGGTTGTAGTGAGCTGACATCGTGCCACTGCACTTCAGCCTGGCAACAGAGTGGTACTCCATTTCAA
>NW_012102254.1:3216738-3219237 GCF_000951045.1 Mandrillus leucophaeus | reverse complement strand
GCCTTGCTGCTTCTAACAACCTACACTCAGATGTGGGAGCAAAGAAATGACTTAAAGTTGGTGTGTGTGTATATATATATGTGTGTGTGTATATATATGTATATATGTGTATATATGTGTATATACACATATATATATATAGTTTGTTTGTTTTTCAGATGTAGTTTCACTCTTGTTGCCCAGGTTGGAGTGCAAGGGTGCAGTCTTGCTCACTGCAATGTCCGCCTCCCAGGTTCAAGCAGTTCTGCCTCAGCCTCCCGTGTAGTTGGGATTGCAGGCAAGCACCACTACACCTGGCTAATTTTTTTGTATTTTTAGTAGAGTCGGAGTTTAACCATGTTGGTCTGGCTGGTCTCGAACTCCTGACCTCAGACAATTCACCTGCCTTGGCTTCCCAAAGTGCTGGGATTACAGGCATGAGCCACCATGCCTGGCCAGAACTTATATTTAAAAGGGAAGCAGAATGTATAAGTTTGGCCATGTGGTAGAAAAGCAAAGCCCATTTTCAGTGAGAGAATTCAATCAGGCTGTGGCACAACCACTTGCTAGAGATATTTGCATAGCTAAAAGGGAGCCAAGTGCTAATAACTAAGACAATGGGGAAAAGGTCTTGAAGGCATTTCAGAGACCTTTGTGGCAGCCCCTCCCATCACAGGCCCTGAGGCCTAATGGGGAGAATGATTTCATGGGCGAGGCCTAGGGCCCTGCTCCCCTGCACAGTCTCAGGACACTGCTTCCCACATCCCCGACCACTCTAGCTCCAGCCAGGGCTCAAAGGGGCCCAAGTATAGCTCAAGCTGCTGCCACTTTGCAGTCTCACTTTGGAGAATGCAAGCAGTAAGCCTTGGCAGCTTCCATATGGTGTTAATCCTGTGGGTGCAGAGTCCAAAAGCGAAGGCTTGGCAGCCTCCACCTAAATTTCAGAGGATGTATGAGGAAAGCCTGGATGTCTAGGCAGAAGCCTGCTGCAGGGGCAGTGCCCTCACAGAGAATCTCTACTAGGGTAGTGCCAAGGGGAAATGTGGAGTTAGACCCCACACACAGAGTCCCCAGTGGGGCACTACCTGGTGGAGCTGTTAGAAGGAGGCTGCCATCCTCCAGACCCAGGAATGTTAGAGCCACCAATGGCTTGCAACTTCAGTGTGGAAAAGTCACAGGCGCAGAGTTGCCCAAGGCCTTGGGAACCCACCCCTCCCACCAGTGTGCCTTGAATGCAGGATATGGAGTCAAAGAAGATTATGTTGGAGCATTAAGATTAATGAATGGGCCAGGCGCAGTGGCTCATGCCTGTAATCCCAGTGTTATAAATAAATTTTTGGTGCAGCAAAAGAAATAGCACTTGAATAAAAAATTTTCTTTTTCATCTCAGCAAGGCAATTTAATTCCATAGAAGGGTGTGCCCTCACAGATGGAGCAATGGTGAGCACACACCTGGGCAAGGGAGGGGAAGAATTTCTTATTCCTGATGCACATGGCCCTTGTTGCTGTGTCGTCCCCCTATTGGCTAGGGTTAGACCACACAGGCTAAACTAATTCTAATTGGTTAATTTAAAGAGAGTGATGGGGTGAGTGGTTTGGCAGGAAAAATGGTTATGGAATGAGTCAGGGTGGAGAATGAGTCAGGGTGGAGCAGGTGATCGAAAAAGGTTGCTTTATGAGGAAGTTAAGTTTAAAAGTAGAAGGCAAAGAATTGAACATACTGACATATTGATTCTTTGAAGATAAATTTAGGACTTATATCTAACACCAGGACTTTGGGAGGCCGAGGCGGGCAGATCACCTGAGGTCAGGAGTTCACGACCAGCCTGGCCAACATGGTGAAACCCCCTCTCTACTAAAAACACAAAAATTAGGCAAGGTGCAGTGGCTTATGCCTGTAATCCCAGCACTTTGGGAGGCTGAGGTGGGTGGATCACCTGAGGTCAGGAGTTTGAGACCAGCCTAACCAACCTGGTGAAACACTGTCTCTACTAAAAACGCACAAAAAATTAGCCGGGCATGGTGGTGGGCACCTGTAATCCCAGTTACTCAGGAGGCTGAGGCAGGAGAATTGCTTGAACCCAGGAGGAGGAGGTTGCAGTGACCCGAGATCCCACCATTGCACTCCAGCCTGGTGACAAAAGCGAAACGCCATCTCAAAAAAAAAATGTAGCCAGGCGTGGTGTCACATGCCTGTAGTCCCAGCTACTTGGGAGGCTGAGGCAGAAGAATGGTTTGAACCTGGGAGGCACAGGTTACAGTGAGCCAAGATCTCACCACTGCACTCCAGCCTGGGTAACAGAGTGAGACTCCATCTCAAAAAAAAAAAAAAAAAATTTAATGAATGGCTGCTGGATTTTGGACTTGGATGAGGCCTGTAGCCCCTTTCTTTTGACCAAATTCTCCCTTTTGGAATGACAATGTTTACTCACTGCCTATACCCTCCCCCCCACTATATCTTGGGGGTAAATAACTTCTTTTTTATTTTACAGGCTCATAGGTGGAAGGGACTCATCTTTA
>NW_012102254.1:3214686-3216218 GCF_000951045.1 Mandrillus leucophaeus | reverse complement strand
TGAGGCAGGAGAATGGTGTGAACCCGGGAGGCGGAGCTTGCAGTGAGCTGAGATCCGGCCACTGCACTCCAGCCTGGGTGACAGAGTGAGACTCCGTCTCAAAAAAAAAAAATTAGGCAGGTATGATGGCATGTGCCTGTGGTCCCAGCTACTCGGGAGGCTAAGATGGCAGGAGTGCTTGAGCCTAGGAGTTAGAGGCTCAAGTGTGAGAACAGACACTCATAGCTCATGGCATGAGCTATGATCATGCAACTGTATGTATTTTTTAAAAGATTAAATGTTGAGGGGGTGGAAAATGGGATGGGGTAGGAAATGGGGTGGGAAAAATAAAAATAAAAGCAGAGAGGGGGGATTGCACAGACCAAGGAAGATAGCATGTCAACCCAACCCCCGATTTAGTCATAACTCCTTGTATATAAAATTGAGCACCAATTAACATCCTAACAAACTCATTAGTAGGACATCTGAAAGGAGGTTCACTAAAGTTAACAATGATTATCTCTATGTTTCTTCTTTAGCTTTTATTATTTGAAAACTTAAAATAATAAACAACTTTCAGTTTTACAAAAATAACAAAAGTATTTTTAAAATGCCCACGCGGAGTCTGCATTTTATTCCACAACACGTCTGCAACATTTTTTTTCTTTTTTTGAGATGGGTCCTGCTCTGTTGCTCTGTAGCTGGGTGCTCTGTAGCTGTAGCTACAGGCATGTGCCACCACACCTGACTAATTTTTTGAGGAGACAGGGGTCTGACTATGTTGCCCAGTCTGGTCTCAAACTCTTGGGCTCAAGCGATCTTCCACCTTGACCTCCCAAAGTGCTGGGATTGCAGGCATGAGCCACCACGCCTAGCCAACTTTTTATTTATTTATTTATTTATTATTATTTTTTTTTTGAGACAGAGTTTTGCTCTATTGCCCAGGCTGGAGTGCAGTGGTGCCATCTCAGCTCACTGCAACCTCCACGTCCTGGGTTCAAGTGATTCTCGTGCCTCAGCCTCCCAAGTAGCTGGGACTACAGGCGCCTGCCACCACACTTGGCTAATTTTTGTATTTTTAGTAGAGACAGGGTTTCATCATGTTGGCCAGGCTGGTCTCAAACCCCTGACCTCAAGTGATCCACCCACCTCGGCCCCCCAAAGTGCTGAGATTATAGGAATGAACCACTGTGCCTGACCAAATTATTATTTTTTTATGTTGAGTTGTCCATAAATGTTTTAACATTGAATTATTTTGTATTGATATTTCCATGGTGGAGCAGAAACTCCAGTAAAATCAAGCCTTTAGATGCTGTGGTGTGTTTGCTCAGGGACACTGTACTCCGAATACGTGACTCCCCATCAGTTTGAGAAGCTTAGATTGCCCCCAGCATTGACAGATGAGGAAAATGAGGCCCTTAACCAGCTTTTTAAAAAGTTCAATGGGGCCGGGCGCGGTGGCTCAAGTCTGTAATCCCAGCACTTTGGGAGGCCGAGACGGGCGGATCACGAGGTCAGGAGATCGAGACCATCCTGGCTAACACAGTGAAACC
>NW_012102254.1:3209632-3213346 GCF_000951045.1 Mandrillus leucophaeus | reverse complement strand
GCTAGTTTTTTGTATTTTTTAGTAGAGACGGGGTTTCACCGTGTTAGCCAGGATGGTCTCGATCTCCTGACCTTGTGATCTGCCCATCTCGGCCTCCCAAAGTGCTGGGATTATAGGCTTGAGCCACTGCGCCTGGCCTCTTTCTCTTTTTTTATTACAGCCATCCTAGTGTGTATGAAATGATATTTCACTGTGGTTTTGATTTGCATTTTCCTAACAGGTAATGATGTCGAATATCTTTTCTTGTGCTTATTGTCCATTTACATATCTTCTTTGAGAAATGCCTAGTCTCAAAGGACTTCTTTGAGAAATTCAAGTCCTTTGCAAATTTTAAAATTATTATTATTACTATTATTATTTAGAGACTGGATTTCACCATGTTGGTCAGGCTAGTCTCAAACTCCTGACCTCAAGTGATCCGCCTGTCTCAGCCTCCCAAAGTGCTGGGATTATAGGTGTAAGCCATTGCGCCCGGCCAAAATACTATATTTTTTATTGTTGAGTTGTCCATAACTGTTTTAACTTTGAAATATTTTGTATTAATGTTTCCACGGTGGAGCAGAAACTCCAGTAAAATCAAGCCTTTAGATGCTGTACTGTGTTTGTTCAGGGACTCTTCTCTCCCAATATGTGACTCCGCATCAGTTTGAGAAGCTTAGATTGCCCCCATCATTGACAGATGAGGAAAATGAGGCCTGTACAAGTTAGGAAACTGGATGGGTGTGGTGGCTTATGCCTGCAATCCCAACACTTTGAGAGGCTGAGGCGGATTGCTTGAGCCCAGGAGTTCAAGACCAGCGTGGGCAACATAGCAAGACCCCATCTCTATAAAAAATAAAAAATTAGCCAGGCATGGTGGCATGCCCACCCAGTTACTGAGTAACCCAGTTACTCAGGACGCTGAGGTGGGAGGATTCTTTGAGCCCAGGAGTTCAAGGCTCCAGTGAACTATGATTGCACCACTGCACTCTAGCCTGGGTGACAGAGGAAGATCTTGTCTCTTAAAAAAAAAAAAAAAAAGTTGGCCAGGCATGGTGGCTCATGCCTGTAATCCTACACTTTGGGAGTCCAAGGCGGGCAGGTCACCTAAGATCAGGAGTTCGAGACTAGCCTGGTCAACATGGTGAAACCCCATCTCTACTACGAATACAAAAATTAGCTGGGCATGGTGGTGTGTGCCTGTAATCCCAGCTGCTTAGCAGGCTGAGTCATGAGAATCGCTTGAACCTGGGAGGCGGAGGTTGTAGTGAGCTGAGATCATGCCACTGCACTCCAGCCTGGATGACAGAGTGAGACTCTGTCTAAACAACAACAACAAAAGTTAGGAAACTTATCCAAATGACACAGCCAAGTCTTATGTAGAATAATGGGAAACTGGGAAGATTTATCTGGAGGAGAGGAGCAACAAGGAGATTTCAGTTCCCTGCTCTGCCTTTGAAAGGCTGTGACAAACAAGACAACCAGAATGTTTTTGTGGCCTCAGAGCCAGAATCAGAGTTTAGATTCTCAGAGGGAGACATGTCAATGGGAAAGGCCTCCTTACAACAGCTGGAGCCTAGCATGACAGAGGCGGCTTGGGAGACACTGAACTATGTCTGGACAATTCATTGGCAGGAAAACCGTAGGAAACTGCAGGGGCCATCTGATGCTTGGCCTCTTCAGCATCTATTTCCCCTACCTTTTTTCCCATCGAATCAGGCCCCAATTTCCTTTTGAGGATCTGCATGGTTCTAGGAGTGGAACTTAGACTAACTAGACTTAGTCGAAGTCTACCAGTGCCTCCCATTGCTCCATTAATGTGGTTCGGGGTATGCATGTGATTAGCTGGTCCAATTAGAATACATCTCAAAACCTTTGGTGAGGACACCGAACACTTTCTCTTTCTTTCTTCCCTCCCTCCCTCCCTCCCTCTCTTCTTCTTCTTCTTTTTTTTTTTCCAAGATGGAGGAGTTTTGCTCTGGTTGCCCAGGCTGGAGTGCAGTGGTGCGATCTCGGCTCACTGCAACCTCCGCCTCCTGGGTTCAAGTGATTCTCCTGCCTCAGCCTCCCGAGTAGCTGGGATTACAGGTGCCCACCACGACGCCTGGCTAGTTTTTTGTATTTTTAGTAGAGACGGGGTTTTGCCATGTTGGGCAGCCTGGTCTTGAACTCCTGACCTCTGGTGATCTGCCCACCTCGGCCTCCCAAAGTGCTGGGATTACAGGCGTGAGGCACCACGTCTGGCCAACCTACCTACCTTCCTTCCTTCCTTCCTTCCTTCCTTCCTTCCCCTTTCTTTCCTCCTCCTCCTCCTCCTTCTTCTTCTTTGTCCTCTTCTTCCTCTTCTTCACTCTCTTTATTTCCTTTCTTCTCTCTCTTTCTTTCTTTTGAGACAGACACTCTGTTACCAAGGCTGGAGTACAGTAGCACAATACTAGCTCACTGTAGCCTCAACCTCCCAGGCTCAAGCAATCCTTCTGCTCAGCTTCCTGAGTAGCTGGGACTACAGGCATGCACCACCACACCCAGCTAATCTTTTAAATTTTTTGGTAGAAACAAGGTCTCACTATGTTGCTCAGGCTGATCTCAAACTCCTGGGCTCCAGCGATCGTCCCACCTTGGCCTCACAGACTACTGGAGTTACCAGTGTGTGCCAATGCACCATACCAAGATATTTCCTTCTCCTTGGAAATAACGAGGGAGCCTGACTAGATGTGACAAAGAAGACATCTTGGTTATGAGGTGGGCTGCCCTTAAAATGAGATCAGCAGCACAGAAGGCACAGAGGAGAGCGAGAAAGAAACAAATCCTTTCTGATGTCGCTGAGCTGCTGGGTCACACTTTGCCTGAAGGTGGAGGGGGCCTCTGGAGTTTATGTTAAAGCTAGTTTGAGTGGGCTTTTCTGTTATTGGCAAAATGAATGCAATAAATATAGGACTCTGGCATCCAATGGAGAGGGATGGGGACAAGACCTTGTAGCCTTTATGATCCTGTCAAACCCTAAGCCTCTATAACATGTCCAAAGACTTGAGGTTGGAAGGCAGTAGAGTCAGTCTTGGGAACTCAGGTGGGAGACTTTCAACTGGAAGAAAGGTGTTTTTGATAGGTAGACTTTATAGGATATGAGTTCAAATGATCAAACTCCGTTATAGCTACATGAAAACCCTTCAGTAACTTGTGCTTGATAATCAACTCGGAGCAGTTTCAGGGCACAGCTGTATGAGCCCCTCCTCTGCTCCAGGGTCCCATAGATCTGGGTTCAAATCCCACCTCTGCCACTTCCCCACTGCTTCTTAGTCAATCTCTCTGGGATTCAGTTTCTTCATCTATAAAGCAGACAGAAAGCTAATATGGGCAACCTGGGCCAGTGTGGGAGATAGGAGAAGCTTCAGGTATGGTGGCTTTTGCTGCAGTGATGGCGCAGAGATGCACTGGAGACCCTTATCAAGCACGGAGCTCTTACCCCTGCCAGGCATAGACAAGGGGACTACCATTAACCCGCTTTTGCAGATGAGGAAACAGACACTGGGAGGTTAAGAACGGGACCCAGGCTGGGCGCAGTGGCTCACACCTATAATCTCAGCACTTTGGGGGGCCAAAGCAGGTAGATCACCTGGAGGTCAGGAGTTCGAGACCAGCCTAGCCAACATGATGAAACCCTGTCTCTACTAACAACAACAAAAACATTAGCCGGGCATGGTGGCAAGCACCTGTAATCCCAGCTACTCAAGAGGC
>NW_012102254.1:3202276-3205692 GCF_000951045.1 Mandrillus leucophaeus | reverse complement strand
GTACCAAAGGGCCCCTTGCATAAGAATTAAATCTGGTCCTGAGCAAAAAAACCCCTGATTTTAAATATTTTGGAGTGTTTTTGTGCAGCCAAAGGCCTCCCAGGATTGTGGCTGTGTTGTGGCAACACTGTGGCCTTGGCGCCATCTGCTGGCTGAGTGACACCCCCCCCCCCCCCCTCCTCCCCCGCCATCCCCACCCCTAGGCTGGGAGCTGGGGAGGGGTTGCGATTTTGTGAATGAATTCAGAGGCTTCCAGCCTTCCTGAATATTTGCAAATCCGAGATATTGGATCCTTTCCTAGGTAGGAAGTGCCCAGTGCTCCGAGAGTTCTTGGAGGGTCTGGGACCCTCTGGAGGGAAGAGGAGTACTGCACCACTGAGCAACCTCTTTTCTGCTCTGGTGGGAAGGTCCCCACTGCTCTCTAGGCCAGCGGAAGAGGACTGCCTCAGAGGCCCCTCCCTGAGTTCTAGGAACCTGGCCGGTGACTGGAAGGGAAGGAATAAGATGGGGATGCTTCCTACTCTGGCCTCCACTCTGCCAAGTGTGAGACCAAGAGAGCTCCCCGCTTTCCCTTTCCCCTGTCCCCTTCAAAGTCTTATCCTCCTCCCCACTTCTCCTGCCATAGCAGACCTCTCCTGTGGCAGCCCACATGGTGTTTTGGACAGTCCCTTTCCCATGGCACACCTCAGCTTCCCCACCTGTAATGCAGTAGTTCTGGATTCTCATCCATGGGAGATGGCAGCAGGGGAGGACTCCATGTTTCCTGTTTGGGTGGCTATGACTATTCTTTCCTGACACAGCTCCTGGTGCTGTGCGCAGGAGTCTCTCAAGGGTATACAGGCACCCAGCAGGTCACAGGGGCTGATAGTGTCAACTTGACTAGATAAGGCCAGTTTTCCAAAATGGTGGCACCAGTTCACAGCCCTATCTACAGCCCCATCTCACCAACACTTATTATTGACAGATGTATACTCATCAGAATGACGAGTGGCATTTCAGTGTAGCATTTCAGTGTATTTTAAGTGGCATTTCAGTGTAGTTGGGGTTTGCATTTTCCTGGTTACTGATGAGGTTGGACATCTTTCTATGTGGTTTTGGCTGTTCTGTTCCTGTTAAGTTCCCATCCAAGTCGTGTGCCCATTTTTCCATTGGATTGTTTGTGTCTCTTGAGAACTCATGAGACTTTTTTACATATCCTTAATGGTAATCCTTTTTTGATTATGTCTCACAAATATCTTCTCCCAATTTGGTCTTGTCTGTTCGTTTTCTTTATGATGTCCTGTTTTTAACTTTCTATTTTGACATAATCTCAGATTTATATCAAAAAGTTGAATGAATAGTGCAAAGAATGTCTTCATACCCTTTACCCCAGTTCCCCAAATGTTAACATTTGACATTTGTGTCCCTCTCTCTCTCTTTCAGTGCCCCCATATTTACACACATATCTCCCCTCACCTTCCTTGAGCTCCAAGTCACTTGGGAGTAAAGGGCAGAATGCTGCCTTTTTACTCCTAAATACTTCAGTGTATATTTCTTTTCTTTTTTTTTTTAAGACGGAGTTTCACTCTTGTTGCCCAGGCTGGAATGCAGTGGTGCAATATCTACTGACTGCAATCTCCCAGGTTCGAGTGATTCTCCTGCCTCAGCCTCCTGAGTAGCTGGGATTACAGGTGCACACCTGGCTAACTTTTGTATTTTTATTAGAGACAGGGTTTCACCATGTTGGCCAGGCTGATCTCGAACTCCTGACCTCAGGTGATCCACCCACCTTGGCCTCCCAAAGTGCTGGGATTACAGGTGTGAGCCACCACTCCCGGCCCGGTGTATATTTCTTAAAAACAAGAACATTCTCAGCCGGGCGTGGTGGCCCATGCCTGTAATCCCAGCACTTTAGGAGGCCGAGATGGGCAGATCACGAGGTCAGGAGATCGAGACCATCCTGGCTAACATGGTGAAACACCGTGTCTACTAAAAATACAAAAAATTAGCTGGTGTGGTGGCCAGCACCTGTAGTCCCAGCTACTTGGGAGGGTGAGGCAGGAGAATGGCATGAACCCAGGAGGCGGAGCTTGCAGCTAGCTGAGATCAAGCCACTGCACTCCAGCCGGGGTGACAGAGTGAGACTCCGTCCTCAGTTAAAAAAAAAAAAAAAAAGAACATTCTCCTACATGTAAACATTACTACTAAACAACTGTCAAAATCAGGAAATTAACACAGAAACACTACCATTATCTAATCTATAGACTTTATTCAGATTTCATCAATCATACTAGTAATGTCCCTTGGAGCTGAGGTCCCCAACCCCTGGTATCAGTCCATGGCCTGTTAGGAACCTCACAGCAGGAGGTGAGCTGTGGGTGGTGAGCATTATCACCTGAGCTCCACCTCCTGTCAGATCAGCTGCATTAGATTCTCACAGGAGCGCGAATCCTATTGTGAACTGCGCAGGTGAGGGATCTAGGTTGTGTGCTTCTTATGAGAATCTAATGCCTGATGATCTGAGGTGGAACAGCTTCATCCTGAAACCATCCCCCGCCTGTCATCCATGGAAAAATCGTCTTCCATGAAACCAGTCCCTTGTCCCAAAAAGATTGGGGCAAAAAGAACATCCCATATCATGTGTTCTACTTCTTTAGCATACTAAAGAGGTTATGTCTATGTCTTTCTATACTTTAATCTAGAACAGTATTTCTTTGTGTTTCATGAGACTGACTTTTTGGAGATGATAGACCAGTTATTTTATAGAATGTCCTTCAATTTGGGATTGTCTAATGTTTCTTCATGATTAGATTAAGGCAATGCATTTTGGACACTCTGTCCTCAGAGCATCATAGCAGAAGGCACATGATCTAGATTTCTCTCATTCCTGGTGATATTAAACTTCATCACCTGGTTAAGGTGAGGTCTACTAAGTTTCTCCATATAAAGTTACTGTTTTTCCCTTTCTGATTACTAAGTATCTAGGGGAGATACCATGGACTGTGTAATTGCCCTATTACTTTATTTCTCAAGTCTACTAGTTTTTATGTCCATTGATGATTTTCATCGAATTATTAATATGGCTGCCAAATAGTGATTTTCTAATATCCTTCCTCATACTTCATACATCTATTAGTTGGCTTTTGGTTTTTTTGTTTGTTTGTTTATTTTTTGAGACAGAGTCTCTCTCTGTAGCCTAGGCTGGCGTGCAGTGGCACAATCTCAGCTCAATACAACCTCTGCTTCCCGGGTTCAAGCGATTCTCCTGCCTCAGCCTCCTGAGTAGCTGGGATTACAGGTGCCTGCCACCATGCCCACTAGTTTTGTATTTTTAGTAGAGACAGGGTTTCACCATCTTGGCCAGGCTGGTCTTGAACTCCTGACCTTGTGATCCACCGACCTTGGCCTCCCAAAGTGCTGGGATTACAGGCGTGAGC
>NW_012102254.1:3198152-3201091 GCF_000951045.1 Mandrillus leucophaeus | reverse complement strand
ACACCTATAATCTCAGCACTTTGGGGGGCCAAAGCAGGTAGATCACCTGGAGGTCAGGAGTTCGAGACCAGCCTAGCCAACATGATGAAACCCTGTCTCTACTAACAACAACAAAAACATTAGCCGGGCATGGTGGCAAGCACCTGTAATCCCAGCTACTCAAGAGGCTGAGGCAGGAGAATCACTTGAACCCAGGAGGTGGAGGTTGCAGTGATCCAAGATCACACCACTGCACTCCAGCTTGGGTAACAAGAGTGAAACTCCATCTCAAAAAAAAAAGAACAGGACCTAGGCACAGAGCTGGTAAGTGGAGGTGCTGCGGATCCACCCCAGGGTAGTGTCACCCCCCAGGCTGCTCTGCCCTCAGAGGAGGAGTGGCAGTCTGCTGTTGGTTTGGCTGTTGGGACCTGAACTGCAGAAGGTGAGGGCAGGATTCCAGACCCCCAGCAAGAGCTTTCTCCAAGACCCACCCCACATGTGACTTGACCCTGGGGCCTGAGGTTGGGTGGCAGCTGGAAGGTGCAGAGAGCCAGAAGTGGCCTCCCCCACTTCACCCTGGGAAAAGTCTTCACCTGCAGGAAATGAAAGGTTCCATTCAAGTGAGCAGTTCCACTCCCCAGTTATTATTCCCATCTTCTCTGCGTAGAGCCAGCACTACAGGCAGCCGAGACCTGTGACTCCTTCTGGATGTCCCCAAGGCCTCTACACCTCCCTTGAGAAGATGGCTGGAGCAAAAAGCTTTCACAAGGACTGAAGAACTGTGATGAAAGAACCCCGGTGGGCCTGTGTAAGCCCGGGACCTCAGTGGCAGCTTCTCTTTGCCGTAATGAAGTAGCCAGGAGGTGGGCACAGATTCTAGGAACCCTTGTCTAAGTGGCCTGCACAAGTCGAATGGGGTGAAGAAAGCTGCTGTGGCCACAGTGGGGCCACATGGGGCACCACCTGATGTTCCAAAACCCAAATGGTGGATACGAGTCACTCTACTACCCATGGACACAGAGACCTTGGCTAGGAAGGCTTTGCATCTGAGAGTCCCACAGGTGATCCCAGTCCTGACCCAGTGGTTTTGGCACCCTCAAGGGGTTGCTGCCCAGCCAGTCTGCAGGGTCTCACTGCACAGGCGAGGATGTCTCAAAGTTCCACCACATTCCGCTGTGCTGCAGCTCACTGCCTGGCACTAGACAACCTTGGAGGGTGTACTTGGGCAATCCCAAAGACCCCATCTGCCCCAGAGGCCCTTCCTTCCTATCAATGAATGGTCTGAACTTGGGAGTTTGTACCAGCCAGGAGAGGAATAAATTCTCCATTTCTACCTTTCCTTTCACAGACACTGGTACCAAAGGGCCCCTTGCATAAGAATTAAATCTGGTCCTGAGCAAAAAAACCCCTGATTTTAAATATTTTGGAGTGTTTTTGTGCAGCCAAAGGCCTCCCAGGATTGTGGCTGTGTTGTGGCAACACTGTGGCCTTGGCGCCATCTGCTGGCTGAGTGACACCCCCCCCCCCCCCCTCCTCCCCCGCCATCCCCACCCCTAGGCTGGGAGCTGGGGAGGGGTTGCGATTTTGTGAATGAATTCAGAGGCTTCCAGCCTTCCTGAATATTTGCAAATCCGAGATATTGGATCCTTTCCTAGGTAGGAAGTGCCCAGTGCTCCGAGAGTTCTTGGAGGGTCTGGGACCCTCTGGAGGGAAGAGGAGTACTGCACCACTGAGCAACCTCTTTTCTGCTCTGGTGGGAAGGTCCCCACTGCTCTCTAGGCCAGCGGAAGAGGACTGCCTCAGAGGCCCCTCCCTGAGTTCTAGGAACCTGGCCGGTGACTGGAAGGGAAGGAATAAGATGGGGATGCTTCCTACTCTGGCCTCCACTCTGCCAAGTGTGAGACCAAGAGAGCTCCCCGCTTTCCCTTTCCCCTGTCCCCTTCAAAGTCTTATCCTCCTCCCCACTTCTCCTGCCATAGCAGACCTCTCCTGTGGCAGCCCACATGGTGTTTTGGACAGTCCCTTTCCCATGGCACACCTCAGCTTCCCCACCTGTAATGCAGTAGTTCTGGATTCTCATCCATGGGAGATGGCAGCAGGGGAGGACTCCATGTTTCCTGTTTGGGTGGCTATGACTATTCTTTCCTGACACAGCTCCTGGTGCTGTGCGCAGGAGTCTCTCAAGGGTATACAGGCACCCAGCAGGTCACAGGGGCTGATAGTGTCAACTTGACTAGATAAGGCCAGTTTTCCAAAATGGTGGCACCAGTTCACAGCCCTATCTACAGCCCCATCTCACCAACACTTATTATTGACAGATGTATACTCATCAGAATGACGAGTGGCATTTCAGTGTAGCATTTCAGTGTATTTTAAGTGGCATTTCAGTGTAGTTGGGGTTTGCATTTTCCTGGTTACTGATGAGGTTGGACATCTTTCTATGTGGTTTTGGCTGTTCTGTTCCTGTTAAGTTCCCATCCAAGTCGTGTGCCCATTTTTCCATTGGATTGTTTGTGTCTCTTGAGAACTCATGAGACTTTTTTACATATCCTTAATGGTAATCCTTTTTTGATTATGTCTCACAAATATCTTCTCCCAATTTGGTCTTGTCTGTTCGTTTTCTTTATGATGTCCTGTTTTTAACTTTCTATTTTGACATAATCTCAGATTTATATCAAAAAGTTGAATGAATAGTGCAAAGAATGTCTTCATACCCTTTACCCCAGTTCCCCAAATGTTAACATTTGACATTTGTGTCCCTCTCTCTCTCTTTCAGTGCCCCCATATTTACACACATATCTCCCCTCACCTTCCTTGAGCTCCAAGTCACTTGGGAGTAAAGGGCAGAATGCTGCCTTTTTACTCCTAAATACTTCAGTGTATATTTCTTTTCTTTTTTTTTTTAAGACGGAGTTTCACTCTTGTTGCCCAGGCTGGAATGCAGTGGTGCAATATCTACT
>NW_012102254.1:3185466-3193752 GCF_000951045.1 Mandrillus leucophaeus | reverse complement strand
CTTCCCGGGTTCAAGCGATTCTCCTGCCTCAGCCTCCTGAGTAGCTGGGATTACAGGTGCCTGCCACCATGCCCACTAGTTTTGTATTTTTAGTAGAGACAGGGTTTCACCATCTTGGCCAGGCTGGTCTTGAACTCCTGACCTTGTGATCCACCGACCTTGGCCTCCCAAAGTGCTGGGATTACAGGCGTGGGCCCCACCATGCTTGGCCTGATTAGAACCTATCTTAATGCAGTATGACCTCACCTTAATTTGATTATGTCTACAAAGACCTTATTTCCAAATAAGGTCATATTCAGATACTGGTGGGGGGTGCTAAGGCTTCAATATATCTTTTGAGGGGAAAAATTCAACCTGTCACAGACTCCAATTTGTTTTGTTTTGTTTTGTTTTTCATATGGATGACCAGTTAGCCTGCGTCATTTATTCAGTAGCCATCCTTCCTCACTGGCCTGCAATACTACCTCTGAGTCCATTAAGTAGATGTGGATGCCTTGGGTCTATTTCTGGGTTTTCTATTCAGTTCTGAGGGTCTAATGTTGCATTCCTGAACAAACACTCACACTGTCCCAATTACTCAGCAGGCCTAGACATCTGGTAAAACAGGTCTGCTCATTTTGTTTCTCTTCAAGACTGTCTAGTGGCTGGGCACAGTGGCTCACGTCTATAATCCCAATACTTTGGGAAGCTGAGGCAGGAGGATTACTGGAGACCAGAGTTTGAGACCAGCCTGGGCAACATAGCAATACCTCTCTCCACAAAAAATTAAAAACTTAGTCAGGCATGGTGGCACACACCTGTAGTCCTAGCTACTTAGAAGGCTGAGACCGGTAGAGTACTCGAGCCTAGGAGTTTCAGGCTGCAGTGAGCTAGGATGATGCCACTGCACTCCAGCCTGGGCAATAGACCAAGACCTTGTCTCTTTAAAAAAAAAAGAGAGAGAGAGAGAGAGAGACTGTCTAGGCTCTTCTATGGTCTTTGCTTTTCCATATAAATTTGACAAATAGTATGCCAACTTTCTCACAAAAAACTTGGAGTTTGGCAGCAATTGCACTGAGCCTATGGATCACATCTCTTCTTCCAGGAAACCTTCCCTCTTCACTAGCCCCATTAGGCTCTCTGTCCCCTCTGGGTTCACACTATCCCTGCCCCATTCTGTAGGGGTGATCTGGCCCACTTGACTGGCCTGAATACCGCAAACCACAAGGTTATGTTCCTTTCAAAAGTCTCCTTCATGTCTCTTGCGTGTGTCCATACCAAGATCTGACTATGAAGACCCTGAAAGCTAGATCTGAGTGACACAGTTATCCTGTCTCCACGCTCCCCTATACAGAGCCCAGAGCATTGTCTTAGGAATCCTTGGTAGGGCTTGTCTCACACGTCCATGTGAAGAGACCACCAAACAGGCTTTGTGTGAGCAACATGGCTGTTTATTTCACCTGGGTGCAGGCAGGCTGAGTCCAAAAAAAGAGTCAGCAAAGGGTGGTGGGATTATCATTAGTTCTTACAGGTTTTGGGATAGGTGGTGAAGAGCAATGTTTTGGGGGCAGGAGGTGGATCTCACAAAGTACATTCTCAAGGGTGGGGGGAATTACAAAGAACCTTCTTAAAGGTGGGGGAGAATTATAAAGAACCTTCTAAAGGGTGGGAGAGATTACAAAGTACATCGATCAGTTAGGGTGGGGCAGAAACAAATCACAATAGTGGAATGTCATCAGTTAAGGCTATTTTCACTTTCGTGGATCTTCAGTTGCTTCAGACCATCTGGATGTATATGTGCAGGTCACAGGAAATATGATGGCTTGGCTTGGGCTCAGAGGCCTGACATTCCTGTCTTCTTATATTAATAAGAAAAATAAAACAAAATAGTGGTAAAGTGTTGGGGTGGTGAAAATTTTGGGGGGTGGTATGGAGAGATGATGGGCGATGTTTCTCAGGGCTGCTTTGAGCAGGATTAGGGGCAGCGTGGGAACCTACAGTGGGAAAGATTCAACTGAAGAAAGATTTTGGGGTAAGGGGTGATATTGTGGGGTTGTTAGAAGGAGCATTTGTCATATAGAATTATTGGTGATGGCCTGGATGTGGTTTTGTTTGAATTGAGAAACTAAATGAAAGACACAAGGTCTGAATAAGAGAAGGAGAAAAACAGGTATTAAAGGACTAAGAATTGGGAGTACCCAGAACATCCAATTAGAGAGTGTCAAAGGGGGTTCAGTGTAATTATTTGCTTGGTTGGCAAGTTTTTGGGCTCTATCCTTGAGTTTTTTTATGTTGTCATATACCAGACCAGATTGATTTAGGTAAAAACAACATTCTTTGTTTAAAAATATACAGAGTCCCCCCTCTCTTTTTTTTAAGTGGTGAGTAAGTTGGGCCTCGTAATTTGAGGAAAGAGAAATGCAAAGCCAGCAATTGTTTGTTAAAGAAGGATTAGAAACGGCTAGGAGAGAGTGACTGAGATTGATAGTGTGGTGGAGAAAGCTGGGGAGAGGTAGAGGGTGGCATAAGAACAGAACGACAATAAGAGTAAGTATAAAAGTAAAGAATAGGACTTCATCAGGGTGAAAGTATTGGAATGTACTTTGTCACTGAAGATCTTCTATCCACTTCAAGAGAGACTTAAGGGTGGCAGTTTGAGGTAAAACCAGGAGCCACTAAATACCAAGAGCCTGAGAAACTGCTTGGGTGATTTTGTTTCACGCGTCCGTGTGAAGAGACCACCAATCAGGCTTTGTGTGAGCAACATGGCTGTTTATTTCACCTGGGTGCAGACGGGCTGAGTACGAAAAAGGAGTCAGCAAAGGGCGGTGGGATTATCATTAGTTCTTATAGGTTTTGGGATAGGTGGTGGAGTTAAGAGCAATGTTTTGGGGGCAGGGGGTGGATCTCACAAAGTATATTCTCAAGGGTGGGGAGAATTATAAAGAACCTTCTAAAGGGTGGGAGAGATTACAAAGTACATTGATCAGTTAGGGTGGGGCAGAAACAAATCACAATGATGGAATGTCATCAGTTAAGCCTATTTTCACTTCTGTGGATCTTCAGTTGCTTCTGGCCATCTGGATGTATATGTGCAGGTCACTGGGGATATGATGGCTTAGCTTGGGCTCAGAGGCCTGACAGATTTGACTAATAAAGGCCGGTCCAATATCGGACTATATAGAGGTGGGAAGGCCAAACCGAGGAATTACGTCTGACAGAATGGAAGAAATGACCATGGTGGCCTTCTCAGACCCTGTGGGAAAGGCCTCTACCCATCCAGTGAAAGTGTCTACAGAGACCAAGAGGTATTTTAGTTTCCTGACTCGGGGCATGTAAGTAAAGTCAATTTGCCAGTCCTGGGTGGGGGCAAATCCCCGAGCTTGATGTGTAAGGAAGGGAGGGGGCCTGAACAATCCCTGAGGGGTAGTAGAATAGCAGATGGAACACTGAGAAGTGATTTCCTTAAGGATAGATTTCCACGATGGAAAGGAAATGAGAGGTTTTAAGAGGCAGGCTAGCGGCTTGTAACCTACATGGAAGAGATTATGAAATGACGACAGAATAGAATGGTCCTGTGAGGCTGGAAGGATATATTTTCCTTGGTACAAGAACCATTTGCCTTGTGTGGGAAGAGACTGATAGGTGGAAGTTTCAGTGGGGGAGTAGGTGGGAATGACCAGATGAGAAGGAGAAAACTGCCAAGGGATAGAAGTTGGAACGCTAGCTGGTTTTTTAGCTACCTTATCAGCATAAGCGTTGTCCTGAGTGATGGGATCTGATGCCTTTCGATGGCCCTTGCAGTGAATGACTCCAGCTTCCTTTGGAAGTAAAGCGGCCTTGAGAAGAGTTTTTATTAAAGAGGCGTTAATGATGGAGGACCCTTGCGTAGTGAGGAAACCTTTCAGCTCATAAAACAGCACGGTGGTGCAGGATATGGGGTCAGTATAAATATTGATGAGTAGTCCCTTTACAAGAGTGCCCGAATTAAGGCAATGAGTTCGGCTTGCTGAGAGGTAGTGGAGGGGGGGCAGAGCAGTAGCCTCGATGATAGATGTGGAAGATACTATAGCATAGCCTGCCTTTGCTTGTGTGTGGCGATTAGGCCTGGTAGAACTGCCATCAATAAACCAAGTGTGACAAGGGTGAGGAACAGGAAAGAAGGAAATATGGGGAAGTGGAGTGAATGTCAGGTAGATCAGAGAGATACAGTCATGGGGATCAGGTGTGGTATCAGGAATAATGTGGGAGGCCGGATTGAAGTCCGGGCCAGGAACAATGGTAATTGTAGGAGACTCAACAAAGAGTGAGTACAGCTAGCTGAAGGAGCTGGGGAGCAGAAAGTATGTGTCAGGTGTGAGTAAGAAAACAGATTTTGGAAGTTATGAGAGCTGTAGAGAGTGAGTTGAGCATAGTTTGTGATTTTGAGGGCCTCTAAAAGTAATAGCCGCAGCACTGAGACATGATGGCCAGCCTAAAACAGTAAGGTCAAGTTGATTGAACAAAAAGGCTACAGGGCATGGTCCCAGCTGTTGTGTAAGAATTTTGACCACACAGCCCTGTACTTTGGCTATGTGTAATGAAAAGGGTTGGGATGAGTTAGGGTGAGCCAGTATCTAGGGATGTTTTTAAGGAATGGAAAGAGGAGTGGCAAAAGGATTTAGGATCTATGGGGTCAGCTAGGTTTGCTTTTGTGAGTTTACACAATGGTTTAGTCAGGATGGTAAAACTAGGTATCCAAAGGCGAAAGTACCCAACCATACCTAGGAAGGAAAGGAGTTGTTTTGTAGAAGGGGTTTGGGTTTGGGAGATTAGCCAGACACGATCAGCAGGAGAGCACGTGTGTTTTCATGAAGAATTATGCCAAGATAGGTAACAGATGAGGAAGAAATTTGGGCTTGACTGAAATAAATACAGCCCAGCTAATTTGCTGAGCCTGATGGGTGTCTGGGTCAGTCCAAGTGAAAGCGAAGAGAGGCTGGGATGAAGGGTGCAAGGAATAGTAAAGAAAGCATGTTTGAGATCCAGAACAGAATAATGGGTTATGGAGGGGTTGTGGAGAGAGGTATTGAGGATAGGAGAGTATATGGCTTTGGCACCACAGGGTGGATAGGCTAGACAATTTGGTTGATAAGGCACAGATCCTGAACTAACCTGTAAGGCTTGGCCGGTTTTTGGACAGGTAAAATGGGGGAATTGTAGGAGAGTTTATAGGCTCTAAAAGGCCATGCTGTAACAGTTCGGCTGTTACATAACTCAGTTCGGCTGAGTGATAACAGGCTTTAATCCTTTTAAAGGGTGCTGCAGGATGGGATACTGCTGTTGAGCAGGGTAAGGGTGATTAGGTTTTAATGGGATGGAAAAGGGTGCATGATCGGTCGCCAAGGAGGGAGTAGAGGCGTCCTATACTTATGCTTTAAGGTGGGGAGATACAAGGGGAGGATGCGAAGGGGGCTTTGAACTGGGGAAAAAGGTGGCAATGAGGTTTGGCTGTAGCCCAGGAATAGTCAGGGAAGCAGATAATTTAGTTAAAACGTCTCGACCTAATAAGGGAGCTAGGCAGGTGGAGATAACTAAAAAGGAGTGCATAAAAGAATGTTGTCCAAGTTGGCACCAGAGTTAGGGAGTTTTAAGAGGTTTAGCAGCCTGGCCGTCAATGCCCACAACAGTTATGGAGGCAAGGGAAACAGGCCCTTGAAAAGAAGGTAATGTGGAGTGAGTAGCCTCCGTATTGATTAAGAAGTGGACAGACTTATCCCTCCACTGTAAGAGTTACCCAAAGTGTGATGGTCCAGGAGGCTTCCGAGGTGATCGGGCAGTGTCAGTCTTCAGCTGCTAAGCCGAGAAGATCTGGGAAGGAGCCAGAGAGCCTTGGGCCAGAGTTCCAGGGTCTCTGGGAGTGGCTGCCGGGCAAGTTGGACAGTCCAATTTCCAGTGGGGTCCCACACAGATGGGACATAGCTTAGGAGGAATCCCGGGCTGTGGACATTCCTTGGCCCAGTGGCCAGATTTCGGGCACTTGTAGCAAGCTCCTGGGGGAGGAGGTTCTGGAGGAACCCCTGGCAGCTGCGGTTCAGGCGTTTGGAGTTCTTGTGTGCTGGAGATGTGGCTGGGGTTTGTCTCACAGTGGAGGCAAGTAATTGCAACTCAGAAATACGTTGCCTGTACTCTATTATTGTGCACCTTGAAGGCAAGGTTAATTGAGTCCTGTTGTGGGGTTTCAGGGCCGGAATCTAATTTTTGGAGGTTTTTCTAATGCCCGGAGGGGATTGGGTAATAAAATGCATATTGAGAATAAGACGGCCTTGTGGCCCCTCTGGGTCTAGGGCCACAAGCGTCTTAGAGTTGCTGCTAAGTGGGCCATGAACTGGGCTGGGTTTTCGTCTCTACCTTGGGTAGTTTATTTAAGTTTGTCATAATTAACAGCTTTGTAAGCTGCCTTTTTAAGCCCTTCAACTAGGCAAGAAACCATGTAATCTCACCTAGCTATACCTGGGGAATTGGCCTGATAGTTCCATTGGGGATCTTCTCGGGGAACTGCTCTAATACCTTCCTGGAGTTCTGGCTCATGAAGCCAGTGGTTATCAGTGCGAGATTGGGCTAGAGAAAAAACTTTCCCGTTCATCTGGAGAGAGGGTAGAAGTTAGGATGACATTTAAATCACTCCAGGTTAAACTGTAGGACAGAGTTAGAATATCAGAATTCCTGTATATATTGAGTGGGGTCTGATGAGAAAGAGCCTAAACGCTGGCTGGTTTGGGAAAGGCCAGATAAAGAAAAAGGCACATGTACCCTGACTATACCTTCAGCTCCAGTCACCTCTCTAAGAGGAAATTGTTGGGCAGGTGGGGGAGGGCTAGTTGTGGAACGAAACTGTAAGCCAGACAGGGTGTGAGGAGGGGAGGTGATAGAAGGATTATAGGGTGGGGGAGCAGAGACTGAGGAAGAACTGGGACCTGGCTTGGCCTTGTGAGGAGCAACCTGGGGAGAAGGGGAGAGGTCAGATGAGTCCGTAGAAAAGAAGGATTCAAAGGACTCAGAGCTTGGGGTGGAGACTGAAGGAACAGACAGGAGAGCGAGAAGAAAGATTTGGGATGAGTCGCATTGGGAGCAGTGACTAGGGAGGGACCGATGTGTAAAAGAATGCCTGGACATCAGGCACTTCAGACCATTTGCCCATATTTCGACAAAAATTATCTAGATCTTGTAGGATAGGCAAATCAAAAGTGCCATTCTCTGGCCACTTGGAACTACTGTCGAGTTTGTATAGGGGCCAAGCGGTATTGTAGAAGAAAATAAGACGCTTAGATTTTAGGTCAGGTGAGAGTTGAAGAGGTTTTAAGTTCTTGAGAACACAGGCTAAGGGAGAAGAAGGAGGAATGGAGGGTGAAACGTTGCCCATAGTGAAGGAGGCAAGTTTAAAGAGAAGGGTAAAGACATGGAGAAGTGGGGTGGGGAGCAGCCCTGGGCTGCAACATGGGTGAGCAGCCAAAGCAGGCATCCCCGCAACTGACTTGCCACCAAGGGAACGTGGGTTAATGATCAAGGCAGACATCCCTGTGGAGATCAGCCACCAATGGAATGTGAGTGAATAATCAGAGAGGCATCCCCGCAATGATTAAATACCAAGAGAAGGCTGCCTCTGTAACCGGCACTGGAGTTTTGGGTCCACGGATAAAATGTGTCTCCTTTGTCTCCATCAGAAAATGAAAGGAATTGAAATGAAGAGAAGTGAGAGATTGAAGAGTGGCGCCAAGATTGAAAGGAGAAAGAGGTTGAGGGATAGTGAGAGAAGTTGGAGAAGAGAGTAAAAAGAAGCCGCTTACCCGATTTAAAATCAGTGAGATGTTCCTTGGGCTGGTTGGTCTGAGGACCCGAGGCTGTAGGTGGATCTCTTCAAGGAGTGAGGATGAGGAGAGCAGACTGGTCTCCCGAAGGAGTCCCGGGTTTCAGCACCAAATGTCTCATGCGTCCATGTGAAGAGACCAGCTATCAGGCTCTGTGTGAGCAACATGGCTGTTTATTTCACCTGGGTGCAGGCAGGCTGAATCTGAAAAAGGAGTTAGCAAAGGGTGGTGGGATTATCATTAGTTCTTACAGGTTTTGGGATAGGCGATGGAGTTAAGAGCAATGTTTTGGGGGCAAGGGGTGGATCTCACAAAGTACATTCTCAAGGGTGGGGGGAATTAGAACCTTCTTAAGGGTGGGGAGAATTACAAAGACACTTCTTAAGGGTGGGAGAGATTACAAAGTACATTGATCAGCTAGAGTGGGGCAGAAACAAATCACAATGGTGGAATGTCATCA
>NW_012102254.1:3181816-3183341 GCF_000951045.1 Mandrillus leucophaeus | reverse complement strand
GAGTAGCTGGGACTACAGGCACCCACCACCTCGCCCGGCTAGTTTTTTGTATTTTTTAGTAGAGATGGGGTTTCACCGGGTTAGCCAGGATGGTCTTGGCCTCCCAAAGTGCTGGGATTACAGGCTTGAGCCACCGCGCCCGGCCAGAATAATTTATTTCATTTGTTGTAGTTCAACTCCAGAAGCACCATGTGGGGACAAGTTGTTCCCATTCCACCTTGGGAGCGGAGACCAGGCGAAAGAAAGACAGTAGGGCCAAAGCTATCACTCTAGGAAGCTCATGAGGAAGGAACCCATCTGCCCAGCTCTCCTGAATCCTGGAGGCTAGCCAGAGCTCCCTCTTGCCTCTGCAATTCCACCTACCTGAAATGCCCATCTCTATAGATCTTCTCCGTCTTGCAAGGCCCAATTTACGGCTTCCTACTTCTCCCCTTCCTCTCTCACTTCCTGTTCCAGCCCATACTGAACTGCAACAGCTTAATCCTGACCCCTTGCTGGCCTCAAGTCTGGGTCCCGGGCTGCCTGTGTCCTGTGGCCAAGCGGCCACCTCCTTCTTTGCTCAGTAATGCTATGATGTAGTCTCCCAATTCCCAGCCTGCTCTGGACTCAGCTGTTGCGCCTAGGTCTTGCAGCTCCCTTATGGCTGACCAGTGCCTCACCATCAGAAAGCCCCAAGGTAGGCTGCTTCATATTTTTGTATTTCACTTACTACAAATTGTGTTTGGGCAGTTTTGCAGGGTGTGGGCCTTCCCGTAATTTCTTTCTTGTGTTTGTTTTGAGACAGAGTCTTGCTCTGTCACCCAGGCTGGAGTGCAGTGGTGCAATCTTGGCTCACTGCAACCTCCACCTCCCAAGTTCAAGCGATTGTCTTGCCTCAGCCTCCGTAGTAGCTGGGACTACAGCCACACGCCACCATACTGAGCTAATTTTTGTATTTTTAGTAGAGATGGGGTTTCACTATATTAACCAGGTTGGTCTTGAACTCCTGACCTCAAGTGATCTGCCCACCTTGGCCTCCAAAAGTGCTGGGATTACAGGTGTGAGCCACCATGCCCGGCTTTGCCTGAAATTTCTCTACCTCTGACCAGGTGACCTCAAGATGGTCTTCCAGGCTGGGTGCAGTGGCTCATGTCTGTAATCCCAGGACTTTGGGAGGTTGAGGCAGGCAGATTGCTTGAGCCTAGGAGTTCAAGACTAGCCTGGGCAACATGGCAAAAACCCATCTCTACAAAAAATACAAGAAAAAATTAGCCAGGCCTGGTGGCACACGCCTGTACTCCAGCTACTAGGGAGGCTGAAGTTGGAGAATTGAGTGAGCTCAGGAGGCCAAGGCTGCAGTGAGCTGACATCACACCATTAGCACTCTGGTCTGGGCAAACAGAGCGAGACTCTATGTCTCAAAAAATATATATATATATCTTCCAGAAACAAACCCTTCTAGGATGCTAGAAGAACTGGGAAATTTTTCTGTCTCTTTAAATAAATTATTTGCAAAGTCATATATATATATATATATATATTTTTT
>NW_012102254.1:3177017-3178793 GCF_000951045.1 Mandrillus leucophaeus | reverse complement strand
GTGGATCTTCAGTTGCTTCAGGCCATCTGGATGTACACGTGCAGGTCACTGGGGATATGATGACTTAGCTTGGGCTCAGAGGCCTAACAGGCCCCTTTCTCTAATCCCCTACTCAGTCTATGTAACCCTTAAACAAACTTAGGCCAGATCATATCCCTGGGTCTATTCAAACCCTCCCCATGGTTCCCCAGCTTGTCCAAAGAAAACCCACATCCTCATCATGGTCTTCGAGACCTGTCTCCATCTGCAACACCTGACTCCATCTGTAACCCCTCACCTCACCCCTCCTTGTTGCCTCTGTGACCCCATCTCCTCTATTCTACACACTCACTCAACCTCAGACACTCTGGCCTCCCTGCTGTTCTTCAGGCATGCCAGATACAGTCCTAGTTCAAGACCTTTGCATTTGCTGTTCCCCCTTTCTGAAACACTCTTCCCCTAGTTATGCCCTGTCTTGCTCCCTCACTTTGTTCAGATCTCGGCTCAAATAGTGTCTTCTCAGTGAATCCTCCCCGACCACCCAATATAAAATTGCATTGTCCTCTACCTATATTCCCACCTTCCTCTCCCTGTTTGATTTTCTTCCTACCACAGCAGTTGTTGCCATCTAACATACTGTGTACTCTTTATTGTGTTAATGTCTATGACCCTCCCTAAAATGGGACCTCATGCAGGCAGAGCTCTTTACCTGTTTTGTTCAACAGCACCTAGAACAATGTCTAGGACACTGTGGGTGTTGAATAAATATCTGTTGAATAAAAGAACTGAGAGAGATGAGACTCATGTCCAGCCCAGACTTTCTTTTTTTTTTGAGACAGAGTATCGCTTTGTCCCCAGTCTGGAGTGCAGTGGCATGATCTCGGCTCACTGCAACCTCTGCCTCCCGGGTACAAGCGATTCCCCTGCCTCAGTCTCCCAAGTAGCTGGGATTACAGGTGCCTGCCACCATGCCCAGCTAATTTTTGTATTTTTTAGTAGAGAAGGAGTTTCACCATGTTGGCAAAGCTGATCTTGAGCTCCTGACCTCAGGTTATCTGTCCGCCTCTGCCTCCCAAAGTGCAGCCCAGACTCATTTATATTCACTTGTTGGGAGACTTTGTGTGGTTCCCTCCTGAGTCCAGGCCTGGGTTTCTACATTGGTAAAATGGGGAAGGGTGCGTGTGTTTTTAAGGGCCCATCTGACTCTGTTGGGTGTGATGGAGAGGCTATCTTGAGAAAACAGTGTGCTGCCCCCTCGTGACAAGGCGGACTCTTCCCCAGTACCATCAAGTCTTAGGCTTCTAACTTCCAACTCTGCTGGGAAATACATGTTAGGAGGGCATCCCCTGCCCCGGAGTCATTCTTTCTGCTGTCTCACCTCCACCAACCCATCCCCACCCTCAGCATTCGAGGCCTGTGAAGGTCCTCTTGGTCTTTGATGCCTTTCACACCAATCGCCTTTCATGTCACTGTGACCCTGTGTTATGGGCTAAATGTGCCCCCTCCATTACTCCCCATTTCATGTTTGAAGTCCTAACCTCCAGTACCTCAGAATGTGACTGAATTTAAAGGCAGGGTCACCAGGCTCAGCGATAAGATGGCCATTAACAAGCCAAGGAGAGAGGCCTCAGAAGAAACCAACTCTGCTAATACCTTATCTCAGACCTCTAGCCTCTAGAACTGTGAGAAAACACATTTCTGCTTAACCCACTCAGTATGTGGTACTTTCCTATGGCCACTCTAGCAAATGAATACACCCTTGAACTCACAGAATAATTTATTATTATTATTATTATT
>NW_012102254.1:3167356-3174972 GCF_000951045.1 Mandrillus leucophaeus | reverse complement strand
TAATTGTGGTAAAATACACCTAACAAAGTTTACATTTTTTTTTTTTTTTTTGAGATAGAGTTTCACTCTTGTTGCCCAGGCTGGAGTGCAATGGCGCAAATCTTGGCTCACCACAACCTCTGCTTCCCAGGTTCAAGTGATTCTCCTGACTCAGCCTCCCGAGTAGCTGGGATTATAGGCATGGGCCACCATGCCCGGCTAATTTTGCATTTTTAGTAGAGACAGGGTTTCTCCATGTTGGTCAGGCTGGTCTTGAACTCCCAAATCAGGCGATCCACTCACCTCGGCTTCCCAAATTGCTGGAATTACAGGTGTGAGCTACCGTGCCTGGCCACAAAGTTTACAATTTCAAGCGTACAGTTCAGTGGCATTAAATATGTTCAGATTGTTGTACAGCCATTAAAGAGTAACTCTCCATTCTCCCCTCCCCCAGCCCGACAAACACCATTCTACTTTCTTTCTCCATAAATCTGACTAACTAGGTATCTCAAATAAGCCTAATACGGTATTTGTCCTTTTGCAACTGGCTTATTTCACTTAGCATAATGTCTTCAGGGTTCATTCATGCTGCAGCATGTAACAGAATTTCATTCTTTTTTAAGGCTGAATAATATTCCATTGTATGTACATACAACATCTTTATTCATGCATCCATCCATCAATGCATGGGTTGCTTCTCCCTTTTGGCTACTGTGAAATGATACTGCTATGAACATTCATGTAATTTCATTTTCTTCTGCTCTAACTCCAACTGGAATAAAGCTAGGCCCTTGACTAAGTCCTGAAAGGGTTTAAGGTCTCATAACAAAGGGACCTGGGCTCTACCTTGTGGGTGAAGCCTGTCTTAGAATCCCAGATCCCACATTCCACGGTCTCCACAATGTTTGTTTTTTTTTTTTTTTTTTACACATGGTTTCACTTTTGTTGCCCAGGCTGGAGTGCAATGGCACAATCACGGCTCACTGCAACCTTTGCCTCCCGGGCTCAAGCGATCCTCCCGCCTCGGCCTCCTGAGTAGCTGGGACTACAGGTGTACATGAGCCACCACGTCCTGCTAATTTTTGTATTTTTTGTAGAGACGGGGTTTGGCCATGTGGGCCAGGCTAGTCTTGAACTCCTGGGCTTAAGCGATCCGCCCACCTCGGCCTCCCAAAGTGATGGGATTACAAGCGTGAGCCACCGCGCCAAACATGGTGGTCTCCACATTTCATCCAGAACCAGTCAAAGGCCTTGACCTCGAGCTTAACACAGACCTGAACCTTTGCTCTTCCTGTTTTCCCTTATCAGTAAACAGTCCCACAGCCACCCAGCTGCACAAGTCAGAAGCTTGGAAAACATATTCGACGTCCTCATTCCCTTACATCCATCCATTCCAAGTTCTGATACTTCTGTCTCCTAAATATTCCTCAAATATTTCTCAAAGTGGGCAAAATATTTCTTTGCCCACTTTTTATTTCCCTCTGCTTTGCTACAATCACCTGTCTCCTGGAAGACTACAAAAGACTCACTGGTCTCCCAGCTCCCACTTTTGCACTCACTATCTCCAGGCCATTCTCTGTTACTTGTTTCTATTGTTACTATTATTTTGAGACGGAGTCTCGCTCTGTCGCCCAGGCTGGAGAGCAGTGGCGCGATCTAGGATCACCGCAACCTCCGCCTCCCGGGTTCAAGCGATTGAACCTCCAGCCTCAGCCTCCCGAGTAGCCTATTATTTATTTCTAAAAGTAAGTGATACAGCCATACGATTTAACAATTCCTGCTCTATAGGTCCTCTCTACAGAGGCAACAGGTGCTCTCCATTCCGTGGTCTCCTTCCAGATATTCTGGGCCTCCCTGGGAGCTCACCTGGCCGGATACCTTCCCCCACCCACTTTCCTACAGGGCCAGGGGCCTCCTCGCTCCGCTTGAGACGCTCCATCCAGGCGCTCCCTCCCTATCGTCCGTCTCCCTTGGGCACTGCCCGGCCTCCCAGGCTGGGCTGAGTAGGCTAGTCTCTGGTCAGTCATCCTTCTGTTCCAAAGCTCGAAAGCCTTCGCAGCCCTGAGAATGAAACCCCCTGCTCTCAGCACCGACTCCTTCAGGCCAGGTGGCCCCTCCGCACCCTCTCTTAAGCCAGTTTTCGCGTCATCTCTTCCCAGCGGCCCGCCCGCCACGTCATCTCTACCACAGCACCAGTCCTCCACGGCCCTTGACAATACTTGGGAGGGCAAGTTCATAGGTGAGTTCGCACGCTCTTCCTAGGAGGGAGGGGCCGGCAGGCGGGCTTGGCCCGGGAGCGGGGAATAACGTCGCTCCGCGCCTCTCAGTTTAGCAGAGGAAGACTATTAACCCAGAAACCCTTTCGCCTCGGGCTGGCGAGCTCCTCCCCGCCCTACTCCCTCCGCGCGAAGACTGAGCCTGCGCAACAGGGACTGCGCCTGCGCAAAAGACCACGCGGGCGGGGGAGGAAACTGCAACTCCCGGCAGGCAGGTGGTATTTTTCATTCCCTCCCGTGACCAGTGACTTCCGGCGCGAAGGGGCGGGGCTGGGCTCGCGGCTGAGCCAGCAGCTGCAGCAGCTACGGGAGTGGCCGGGTGGCCGGCTGGCGCCAGCCGCCATGGAGGCCGTGCCCCGCATGCCTATGATCTGGCTGGATCTGAAGGAGGCTGGTGACTTCCACTTCCAACCAGCTGTTAAGAAGGTGAGCTTGCCTTCCGTCTTCCCCCCCATCCGCCGCGTATCTCCGTCGTCTGCCAGCGCGTGACGCCCCCTGCGCGCCCATCACCTCAGGCCCCGTCGCAGGGTCCGGTGAGGCCAGGAGGGGCTTCCGCCAGTGTTCCTCAACCTGTCCCACACCCAGGGGCTCGCAGGCCATTCTTCTCCCCGATAGCCCGGTGCTAGCACCTGCATCCTCATCTGAACCCGCTTCCCGACTTCTGCCCCGAGTCATCCGCAGTTCCCACTGAGGCACCACACTTCCTCCTTCTGACGCTCGGGACCCAGTTCTGCCCCGCCCCTCCTCCATGGCTGGACCGCCCCGCGCGGGAGCGGTGGGCGGCCCTGACCGTGCGGATTCTTCTGCTACGCCCGGCCCTCCTGGGACAGACGCTGGGGATGGCTCAGGGCACAGGGCATGTGTTTAAGACGTGAGCCCCGGTGACCCAGGGAGATGCCCGACCCGTGCGGTGAGGGTTTGTTTTGAAATTGCTGCGATGCTGTATGGTCTCTCATTCGGGAGTCTCTTTGGACCAAACGATACAATCCCATGACATTTTTAGGAGGGTTACTGCTTTTCGTAACCGACTGGAGGGCATAAACAGTGTTGTAGAGCTTAGAGAAATCTTACTGTGTTGGAAGAACAGACGGGCAGGTTTGGCGTTGACTAAGGCAAGGAACTTATGTGGAGAGGTCCAGGTATGGTGATTGAACACAGGTGCCCTCTGAGACATCCGCTGTGTTGGTAGCACTGAGGGCTAGATAGAGCAGAAGTGAAAAGGAACAACCAGGAGGCTGTCGCAGGTGGGGGGCCTTGTGGGCATAGCACAGCAGATGCCAGAGTAAGCCCCAGTCTAGATGGTGCACCACTTAGCGAGATGCTTGGGAAAACAAATAGGAAAAAGAAAATGGGTTTTGAAGTAGTTTCCCAAGAAGCTATCTCCCCTCTTCTCTCCATACACCATTGCCTTAGTTCAGACAGCGTTTGAGTCCATCATTTAGCCTCTTGGGCCCAGGAAATGAGGCTAATTGATCCAAACTTCTAGAATTTTGTTAACTGTTATCCATACGTTACTCTCTTCATCTGCTGCTGTTTTTTTGTTTGTTTGTTTGTTTGTTTTTGAGACGGAGTTTCGCTCTTGTTGCCCAGGCTGGAGTGCAGTGGTGCGATCTTGGCTCACCGCAACCCCCGCCTCCCGGGTTCAAGCGATTCTCCTGCCTCATCCTCCCGAGTAGCTGGGATTACAGGCATGCGCCACCACGCCTGACTAATTTTGTATTTTTAGTAGAGACGGGGTTTCGCCATATTGGTCAGACTGGTCTTGAACTCCCGACCTCAGGTGACCCGCCTGCCTCGGCCTCCCAAAGTGCTGGGATTACAGGCCTTCTGCTCTTTCATAAAAATACAATTGGATGAATTTTTCTAAGACACAACAAAACTCCTGTTTTCTTTCTTTCTTTTTTTTTTTTTTGCGACGGAGTCTCACTCTGTCACCCAGGCTGGAGTGCAGTGGCGCCATCTCGGCTCACTGCAAGCTCCACCTCCTGGGTTCACACCATTCTCCTGCCTCAGCCTCCCAAGTAGCTGGGACTGCAGGCGCCCGCCAGCACGCCCGGCTAATTTTTTGTATTTTTAGTAGAGACGGGGTTTCATCGTGTTAGCCAGGATGGTCTCCTGACCTCGTGATCTACCTGCTTCGGCCTCCTAAAGTGCTGGGATTATAGGCGTGAGCCACTACGCCAGGCCAAAACTCCTATTTTCTATTTTACAGAATGGAGCCAGTATCTTTTTTTTTTTTTTTTTTTTTTTTTTTTTGAGATGGAGTCTTGGAATAGAGCCAGTATCTTTACTTTTCCATTAGAGTTCTTCCAGAGTTATCCCAGTTCTTTCAGCATTTATTGAGTCCCCACCGTGTTCTTCATCTACTGTGTGCATCTGATAGAGGTACCCTAGATTCTGTTCTCAGTCACTTCTTGTTTCCTTACCATACTGTTTCCTCTTCTGTGCCTTTGGTCATGGAATTCCTCCTGCCTAGAAGAGCTCTCATTTTGCCCTGTGGGGTGGTGAGGTGCCCTTCTTCAATCTCTGTGAATTCATTTTCTTGTCTCCCATTCAACTTTCAAGGTCCAGCTTAAGCTCTCCTTTCTGCAGAGCCTTTCTTAATCTTCCTACCTGGATTAATCTTTCTTTTCTCTTAATTCCTTAACTCTTTTCATCCTTTCCCTGGTGACAGTTATGTATACCGTGTTTTAACCCCGCTGTTCAAGTGTGCGTTACCTGAGAAGTATCCCTGTGTTCCCCAGAGCCTAACAGTGTACCCTCTACATAGTTGGCAGTCAGAAAAATCTTTCTCAAATGATTGAATGACAGCTGAGAGGAAATTTAGAGATGGTGACCATAAATATATGGGAATGCAGTGGATAAGATCTTGGCCCACAAACTCCTAGGACGTATTTTTGTTTGAGTTTAGCCTTTGCTGCTCTGACCACTCACACGGAGCGGAAAGGGTATTGTGTGACCAGTGACTTCCCTCGAAGCACCTGGGCCTCCAGGAGAGGAGTTGCTCATTAGCCCTTTAGCCCGAGATGGTATCACATATGAAACAATTCCTTCCATAGACATTGGAGGAAACTGTGCAGATACCACTGCAGCCTGGGGACTCTTCCCAACCTGCACCCCCTTCCCCAACTGCAGAGCCCCTTCTCTGTCCTCTGCCACTGGTACCCTTGTCCTTCTTTATCCTTGCTCTGAGCTGTGGGAACCTCTGCCAGTGAATTGGAGCCGAGGGTTAGAATTTAATGTAGGATAGAAGGGTGAAAATTGGTTCTGTTTACATCAACTGGTTAAGTACTATGCTGAACCCTGATAAGCAGACAAATAAGAGACAGCCTTTTTTTTTCCAAGGAATTCATAAAGGAAATTTAAAAATTAGAGTGATGACAGTAATGTAAGAGTAGAAGTATTTGTAGGCCAGGCGCGGTGGCTCATGCCTGTAATCCCAGCACTTCGGGAGGCTGAGGTGAGCGGATCACCTGGTCAGGAGATCAAGACCATCCTGGCTAACACATGAAACCCCATCTCTACTAAAACTACAAAATATTAGCTGGGCGTAGTGGCGGGCACCTGTAGTCCCAGCTACTTGGGAGGCTGAGGCAGGAGAACCCGGGAGGCGGAGCTTGCAGTGAGCCAAGATGGCACCACTGCACTCCAGCCTGGGCGACAGAGCAAGACTACGTCTCAAAAAAAAAAAAAGAGAGAAGTATTTCCAGTGTATAGAAATACCAGCCTAAGGAGGGGCCATCAGAGAAGGCTTGCCAGAGATGGGTTTTAAAGGATGAATAGGAGTTTTCCAAACAGGTAAAGGGGTTCGTTGTTTGAGAGGACTGGGCTTTTGACACATCTTTCATGGTGGCCAGGGGACATGCCTTCCATTAAGGCATAATGTGAAATAGAAGCCAGAAAAGCAGGATGGTTTTGAACTGCAGTGACTAACTTTAGGTTAGGATATTGGACCCACGTAACTTGTTTTTTTGTGTTTTTTTTTTGAGACAGAGTTTTGCTTTCGTTGCCCAGGCTGGAGTGCAATGGCACCATCTCAGCTCACCATAACCTCTGCCTCCCAGGTTCAAGTGATTCTCCTGCCTCAGCCTCTCAAGTAGCTGGGATTACAGACATGCACCACCATGCCCGGCTAATTGTGTATTTTTAGTAGAGATGGGGTTTCTCCATGTTGGTCAGGCTGGTCTTGAACTCCCGACTTCAGGTGATTTGCCTGCCTCGGCCTCCCAAAGTGCTGGGATTACAGGCATGAGCCACTACACCCAGCCAGACCCACGTAATTTTTTTAGTGGGGAAATGCTGCTGGCCCTTCATCTTCTTAACTTGTACTTTGGAGGAAACTGATGATGGATAACTCTTGTCCTCTTTATCAGTGAGTGATTTGGCCTCAGGTATTACTGTTTAAAGTTCTTTCTTCTTTGTGACCCAAACACTTGCCCTTAACCAGCTCTACTTGAGCTCAAGTCCAGCTCACTTGGACTGAGCTGTTAGACATTCATCCCTGATTCATTCATTGAACAAATAATTATTGAGTGCCTGTCATGTGCCAGCCCTGGGTACAGTGGTGACAAAAACCTGTGTCTTGGCTGGGAGCAGTGGTTCTCACCTGTAATCCCAAACTTTTGGGAGGCTGAGGCAGGTGGATCGCTTGAGTCCAGGAGTTTGAGACCAGCCTGGCCAACATGGTGAAACCCCATCTCTACTGAAAATACAAAAATTAGCTGGGCATGGTGGTGAGCGCCTAGCTACTTAGGAGACTGAGGTGGGAGGATTACTTGAGCCCAGGAGGTGGATGTTACATTGAGCCAAGCTCACACCACGGTACTCTAGTCAGGGCAACAGAGTGAGACCCTGTCTCCAAAAAAACCCCACAAAACCCTGTCTTCATTGAAACTTACCTTCTAGAAATCTACACAGTAACCCTCATCCTCAAGTGCAGGTGTACGTCTGGCTGGTAGCCACCCTGCCTGTCACTTGGCTTCTCTTCATCTCCCTTCCTCCCACTCTGGCTAAGTTGATCTCTCAATCTCTACTTTCCCATCAGGCTGCTCATGGTCTGTCCCCAGCTTGCTTCAGCCTGCCTCTCTAACTTCACTCCCCAATCCTCTCCTATGAGAACTTTCAGCTTCTCTTTTTCCACATCTGGTCACTGCCCTTGCTCAGGCCCTTACTCAAATTCCCTTCCTCCTGTTTATCACACGGGTTGAACTGTACTTCATTAGGGTCCTCTTAGCCGCCCAACAAGTGTGGGGGCCAGAAATAAGAAAGAACTTTACCCTCCTCTGAATTCAGACTGTCTTGCTCTGCACCACTGGGCTAGACTGCACCCCACACAGTGCACACTGTTTTTTTTTTTTTTTT
>NW_012102254.1:3164709-3166146 GCF_000951045.1 Mandrillus leucophaeus | reverse complement strand
CTGTATTAATTAACAATACTGGTCAGGCACGTTGGCTTATGCCTGTAATCCCAGCATTTTGGGAGGCCAAGGCAGGAGGATCACTCAAAACCAGGAGTTTGAGACTAACCTGGGCAACAAAGCAAGACCCCGTCTCTAAAAAAAAAAAAGGGTCAGGCATGGGCCTGGTGTCACGGCACACACCTGTAGTCCCTGCTACTCGGGAGGCTGAGGTAGGGGGTACGGCTTGAGCCCGGGAGGTCGAGGCTGTGGTGAACCAAGATCTTGCCACTCCAGCCTGGGTGTCAGAGACCCTGTCTCCAAAAAAAAAAAAAAAAGCTTGTTTCTTGGAGTAGCCCAAGGAATGCCCTACATTTGAGTCAACTCTGGAAGTGGAGAAAAAAGAAACATAATGTAATTGGTGAACAAAGGTAAAACTAACACATGTGATGCCTTTTAATTGCCTTTTCTTCTTGGATTATTGCTTTAATTAGCATGATGAAATTCCAAATGTTATATCAAATTAAGAGCAAAAGAGTAAAGCATACATAGAAGAATGAGAACATACTAGTACAAGAGAAGGTGATGCAGAGGGATTAATACTCGGTCCAAAGTCAGGAAATCCATCTTGGGGTCCTAGCACTATCATTGCTCATCTGTGGTTTCCCATTTTTCTAATCTGCAAAATCATGGCAGGACCAGGATGGATGTTTCCAGTGATGTCATCTAGTTACAAAATTCTCTACTGTTTGGTGCTCAGTAAAATAGCAGAGTAGCATCATGTAAACAGCATAGCTATTGGAATCAGACCTTGGTTTAGGCCTCTCATTCGTTTAATAGCTGAATGACCTTCAGCTGCCACAAAGATTACATAACTAATCTGGTCCTCACTTTTCTTACCTGAAACATGGAACTAATAATATACTTCATAAGCTTCTGAGAATCAAAAGTTAATGCTTCTAAGTTCTTTTTTATTTTAAGTTTTTTAGAGATTGGGTCTTGCTGTAACACCCAGGCTGGAGTGCAGTGACGCGATCTCAGCTCACTGCAGCCTCTACCGCCAGGTCTCAAGTGGTCCTCCCACCTCATCCTCCCGAATAGCTGGGACCACAGGCACACACCACCATGTGCCGCTAATTTTGCTTATTTTTTGTAGAGATAAGGTCTCACTGTGTTGCCCAGGCTGGTCTCAAACACCTGGGCTTAAGTAGGTATATAAGTATATACACCTACTATGTACCCACAGAAATTAATGGGGTACATGAGATTTTGATATGGCCATACATGTATAGTAATCACATCAGGGTAAATGGGGTATTCATTACCACAAGCATTTATCGTTTCTTTGTGTTACAGACAATCCAATTATACTTTTATTTTTAAATGTAATAAATTATTGCTGACTATAGTCACCCTGTTTTGCTGTCAAATACTAGATTTTTTTTTTTTTTTTTTTTT
>NW_012102254.1:3160819-3162179 GCF_000951045.1 Mandrillus leucophaeus | reverse complement strand
TTTTTTTTTTTTTCTTTTTTTTTTGAGACAGTCTCGCTCTGTCACCCAGGCTGGGGTATAATGGTGCAGTCTCACTGCAACCTTTGCCTCTGGGTTCAAGCAGTTTTTGTGCCTCAGCCTCCCGAGTAGCTGGGATTACAGGCATGTACCACCACGCCCAACTAATGTTTGTATTTTTAATAGAGATGGGGTTTCGCCATGTTGGCTAGGCTAGTCTCAAACTCCTGGCCTCAGGTGATCCGCCTGCCTTGGCCTCCCAAAGTGTTGGGATTACAGGCATGAGCCACTGTGCCTGGCCCACAGTGCACACTCTTGTTGCCTTTTTTTACTGTTCATTTTATTCACATCCAGGTAGAAGCCTGGTTTTTCAGGTTTATGGAATTTTTTCCCCTTCCAGATTTTCCATGGGATGGCTGGCTCCTGAAAAACTAACTTGCACATGTATGTACATACACAAACACACACATAGAAAGGTAAATAAGAGGACTAGAGGCCTTAAAGGCCCTTGGCTGTTCAGCAGTGAGGGGCATGGGACATTGCTAGTTACCTGTGGTGGTGACCTGTCTTATCTCTTGTCACAGATTTGGAGTCACCCAGTTGGTCTGCCTATGCCTGTCTGTTCACTTGTATTTGTAGCAGAACAGCTCCAGGCACAGATGACCTGGATTGTCCATTCTTCTCTGACTTGAATCTCATACACCAGAGGCCTATATCCATTTCACTTAAGAGTTTAGACCAGATTCTTTCCTTTACTCAGTACGTAATAAAATACCTGTGTATAGGGAGTGCTTAACAAGCATTGGTTTAATGACCTAGTTTAGTTCTAGGACCTTCTGGGAGAAGACTCAGGTTACCTGTGTTGTTCAGACAGGCAAGGGGCCATTCAGAAAAGATGTGGGAACGAGGCCTTGAGTATTATTGTAGGGATTAGACAAGGGGAGGATGAAGGTATATTCTTGTCCCCAGTACTCTTGGCCTGTGGCGGTTTTCTGTCAGGCTTGCTGACATGGACCAAGGAGCTGAAGATTTCACTTGGCAATGCACCATTCTCTGAATATAATTAGTCTCATTTGAAATTTAGTAACTGAACATATACTGTATTAATTAACAATACTGGTCAGGCACGTTGGCTTATGCCTGTAATCCCAGCATTTTGGGAGGCCAAGGCAGGAGGATCACTCAAAACCAGGAGTTTGAGACTAACCTGGGCAACAAAGCAAGACCCCGTCTCTAAAAAAAAAAAAGGGTCAGGCATGGGCCTGGTGTCACGGCACACACCTGTAGTCCCTGCTACTCGGGAGGCTGAGGTAGGGGGTACGGCTTGAGCCCGGGAGGTCGAGGCTGTGGTGAACCAAGATCT
>NW_012102254.1:3107440-3159719 GCF_000951045.1 Mandrillus leucophaeus | reverse complement strand
TTTTTTGAGACAGTTTCACTCTTGTCATCCAGGCTGGAGTGCAGTGGCACAATCTCGGCTCACCACAACCTCTGCCTCCCAGGTCCAAGCGATTCTACTGCCTCAGCCTCTCAAGTAGCTGGGATTACAGGCACCAGCCACCATGCCCAGCTAATTTTTGTCTTTTTAGTAGAGACTGGGTTTCGCCATGTTGGACAGGGTGGTCTCGAATTCCTGACCTCAGATGATCCACCTGCCTTGGTCTCCCAAAGTGCTGGGATTACAGGTGTGAGCCACCACGCCCAGCCTGAAATACTAGATTGTATTCATTTTATCTAACTATATTTTTGTACTCATTAACCATTCCCACTCCGCTCCCCACACTGCCACTACCCTTCCCAGCCTCGGGTGTTCATCATTCTACTATTGGTTTCCATGAATTCAGTGGAGTTAATTTTTAGCTCCTACAAATAAGTGAGAACCTGTTCAGAGTTTGTCTCTCTAATGCTTGTAAGTTCTTAGTACAGGTCTTGGCCTATTGTAAACAATATTTTCACCTGAGCATCTTCCTTCCCTGTTTAGGAAATAACTTGAATCCTTATAACAGCTCTGAGCTAGACGTAGCAAGTGCTATTAACCCCATTTTACGCATGAAAGAAGCCAGGCCTAGACTGGGCATGGTGACTCACACCTGTAATCCCAGCGCTTTGGGATGCCGAGGTGGGAGGATAGCTGGAGGCCAGAAGTTTGAGACCAGCCTAGGCACCATAGCAAGACTCCTGTCTCTACAAAATAAAAATGAAAATTAGCTGAGGCTGGGCACAGTGGCTCACGCCTGTAATCCCAGCACTTTGGGAGGCCAAGGCGGGTAGATCACGAAGTCAAGAGTTCAAGACCAGGGCCGGGCGTGGTGACTCACACCTGTAATCCCAGCACTTTGGGAGGCCGAGGCAGGTGGATCATGAGGTCAGGAGATTGAGACCATCCTGGCTAGCATGGTGAAACCCTGTTTCCACTAAAAATACAAAAAATTAGCTGGGCGTGGAGGCGGGCGCCTGTAGTTGCAGCTGCTCAGGAGGCTGAGGCAGGAGAATGGCATGAACTCAGGAGGTGGAGCTTGCAGTGAGCCGAGATGGCGCCACTGCACTCCAGCCTGGGCGACAGAATGAGACTCCATCTCAAAAAAAAGAGGAAAAAAAAAGAGTTTGAGACCAGCCTAGTCAACATGGCAAAACCCCATCTCTACTAAAAATACAAAAATTAGCCGGGTATGGTGGCATGCGCCTGTAGTCCCAGCTATTTGGGAGGCTTAGGCAGGAGAATTGCTTGAACCCGGGAGGTGGAGGTTGCAGTGAGCTGAGATCGCGCCCTTGTTCTCCAGCCTGGGCAACAGAGTGAGACTCCATCTCAAAAAAAAATTAGTTGGGCATGGTGGCACACACCTGTAGTCCTAGCTACATGAGAGGCTGAGGTGGGAGGATCACTTGGAGTTTGAGGCTGCAATGAGCTATGATAGTACCACTGTACTCCAGCCTTCCTGACAGAGCAAGACCATTTCTAAAAAATAAAAATAAAAAACAAAAAACCAAGCCCAGATTTCACAGCATCTCAGGGGTACTGTTTCCTACTTGTAATCTGGTAACTCCTTTCTTTTCTTTTTCCCCTCGGTGGCTCTGATCCCTGGACGTGCCCTCTCTGAGAGCTCTCCACGGGTCTTCTCTTACTCCTTCAGGAAAGGATCCCCAGCTACTCCAAAGCCTGGCTGTTTTTGGAGGTCCTCTGGTCTTCCTGCCGTTAGTGTGTAGGTACTGGGGTCCTGTCAGGGCCTCTGGTTCTTTCTCCTGGTCTGCTGCTGGGCCTGCCTTCTCAGGCTCCTTTGGAGCCTCATATTCCTTACTAGACTGTTTCGAGTTCTGCAGAGTCCCAGACCATAGCGAAATCGGGACAAGGTCTCTGTCCCTTACTCCAAGAACTTCACCCAGCCTCTTTCTTCTTTTTTAGTGGAGGAGTGATCAGAAGTCACAGAGGATTTTGTTAGGGTTTTAAAAATATCCTTTTTGCTTCTAACAGGCTCCAAATAATAATAATAACATAAATATCCTGGCTGCTCCACTGACTCATTGTGTGGGCAGGGATTCATTTTCTGTGCCTGTTTTTTCAGAGTTGTTTGTAAGAACCATATTTTTAAAAAACAGAAATGCTTTTGGAGGCTTATGTGGGATGATTGCTTGAGCCCAGGAGTTTGAGACCAGACTGGACAACATAGTGAGACCCCTGTCTCTACAAAATTTAAGAAAAGTCTGGGTGTGATGGCTCGTGTCTGTAATTCCAACACTTTGGGAGGCTGAGGAAGAAGGATTGCTTGAGGCTAGAAGTTCCAGACCAGCCTGGGCAACATAGCAAGACACTACCTCTACAGAAAATTAGCTGAGTATGCTAGCATGTGCCTGTAGTTCCGGCCGCTTGGAAGGCTGAGGCAGGAGGATTACTTGGACCCAGGAGTTTGAGACTACAGTGAGCTATGGTTGTAGTACCACTGTAACTCCAGCCTGGGCAACAGGACGAGACCTTGTCTAAAATAAAATAAATAAAATAAAATAAAATAAAGTAAAATAAAATAAATTTAAATAGAAATGGATTGGTCTAATATGGAAAGAACATGGGCTCTGGAGCCCAAATGCCTGGGTTTCAGTCATATCCCTATCAGTTATTAGTGCAGTGACCTTGATGAATACCCTCTTTGCCTCAGTTTCCTCATTTCCTCATCTATAAAGTGGTGATGATAATAGTGTCTACCTCTTAGGGTTGTTGTAAGGACAGAGTGCTTACTAGGCACTTAGCACAGTGCCTGACTTGTGGTAGGCTCTCAGTAAGCATCTGCTGCTGATCTTACAGGAGGACCAAGATGAGACTCAGATAGAATGTGACCTCTAGGCATGATTTGCTAGGGGTGGGAGCAGCATCTTTCTGTCACCATTGTGTGAACAGCAGGGTCAGATGTTTCTAGTGATATCACGGGAAGCCTTGTTTCTAGGACATAGGAGTCTCATGTCCATCTGATTCCTTTGGCCTCTATCCCACGAGACCTCTGAGCTACACTTTTACTCATTTTCTCTAACCTAAAAGGGTGGGCAAAACCTCTTACTGCAAGGGGGTTAACCACAGAACATTCTCTCATAAAGTCAAGTTTTACCTCATAGCTTAGGCCACATTTAAAAAATTAGTTAATTAATTATTTTTGAGACAGTGTCACACTCTGTCACCCAGGCTGGAGTGCAGTGGCACAATCATGGTTCACTGCAACCTTGAACTCCTGGTGCCAAGTAGTCCTCTCACCTCAGCCTCCCAACTGACCAAGAGTATAGGCGCACACCACCACACCTGGCTAATTTTTGTGCTTTTTGTAGAAATGGGGTTTCACCATGTTGGCCAGGCTGGTCTTGAACTCCTAGGCTCAAATGATCTGCCCACCTCGGCCTCCCAGAGTTCTGGGATTACAGGCATGAGCCACTGTGCCTGGCCTATTTTTATTTTTTAATACAGACAGGGTCTTACTCCGACACCCCAACTGAAGTGAGGTGGTGCCATCATAGCTCACTGTAGCTTCAAACTCCTGAGCTTAAGCAGTCCTGCCTCAGCCTCCCAACTAGCTGAGACCACAGGCATGTACCACCACTCCTGGCGAATTTTTAAATTTTTTTTCATAGAGATGGGGGTCTCGCCATATCGCCCGGGCTGGTCTGGAACTCCTAGCCTCAAGTGATCCACCCCAGCCTACCAAAGTGCTGGGGTTACAGACATGAGCCATCATGCCCAACCCAAGGCCACTTTTTATAGTTGTGGTTTTGTTGTTGTTGTTGTCATGGTTTTTGAGGGAGTGAGTGGAGAGGGGGTTGAGTTGGATAGAGCAGAGTGAGGATTGTTAAATGCCTGTCAGCTCCCTAAAGTTCTTGGTAATTCCTTATGTTTGTGCATAGTTGAAAATTTCTAGGGGGATTTATTTCATGGCTTTTATCATATTCTCAAAGGACCCACAAAAGGTAAAACCCGCTGACAGGGGAAAGTGGTGTTCAAATACCATTTAGCTCTTTAGCAACTCTTAAGACATTTGCTTTTCAAATTTCAAACATATAGAAAAGTTGGAAGAATAATGCAGTGCTTGCCCAAATTCTCACTATCTAGTTTTTTGGTTTGGTTTGGTTTGGTTTTTAGAGACGGGATTTACTCCATGTTGACCAGGCTGGACTTGAACTGCTAGGCTCAGGTGATCCTCCTGCCTCAGCCTCTGGAGTAGCTGAGACTACAGGTGTGCGCTGCACCTGGCTGATTCATTTTTTAATTTTTGTAGAGATGGGATTTATTGTTATGTTGCCCAGTCTGGCTTTGAACTCCTGGGGTCAAGTGATCCTCTGACCTCGGCCTCCCGAAGTACTGAATTACAGGTATGAACTGCTGCACCTAGCAGATCACCTAGTTTTTTGTTTTTTGTTTTTTGTTTTTTTTGAAACAGTCTTGCTCTGTTGTCCAGGCTGGAGTGCAGGGGCGTGATCTCGGCTCACTGCAAGCTCCGCCTCCCGGGTTCACGCCATCTTCCTGCCTCAGCCTCCCGAGTAGCTGGGACTACAGGCACACGTTGCCATGCCCGGCTAATTTTTTGTATTTTTAGTAGAGACGGAGTTTCACCATGTTAGCCAGGATGTTCTCGATCTCGTGACCTTGTGATCCACCTGCCTTGGCCTCCCAAAGTGCTGGGATTACAGGCCTGAGCCACTACACCCGGCTTTTTTTTTTTTTTTTTTAAGATGGAGTCTTGCTCTGTGGCCAAGACTGGAGTGCAGTGGTACAATCTCAGCTCACTACAACCTCCCCCTCCTGAGTTCAAGCTATTCTCCTATCTCAGCCTCCCGAGTAGCTGGGATTACAGGTACCCACCACCACACCTGGCTAATTTTTGTATTTTTAGTAGAGATGGGTTTCACCATGTTGGTCAGGCTGGTCTCGAACTCCTGACCTCAAGTGATCCACCCGCCTTGGCCTCCCAAAGTGTTGGGATTACAGGCATAAGCCACCGTCCCCAGCTACCTAGTTTTGATGGATGTATTTCACCATATTTGTGTTCTCTCCAGATAGATAGATAGATAGAGATCCCACAAGCCCTTTGAAAGTAAGTTTTGGACATCACTTTTCCTGGACACATCTCAGCACGTTTTTCCTAAGAGTGAGGACATTCTCCTGCACAATCACAATATTATTATCATACCTAAGAAAATCTACCATAATTTTCCCCTATCTTTTATGACTTTTCTTTTTTTGCAGACTCAGATCCATTTGGGGTTCTCATATTGCATTAGTTGTGTTCTGTCCCTTTAATCACTTATTTATTTATTTATTTGGAAATAGGCTGGAATGTGCACACAGCTCACCACAGCCTCAACCTCCCAGGCTGATTCTCCCACCTCACCCTCTGGAGTAGCTGGTGCTACAGGCTGGGCCACCATACCTAGCTAATTTTTTTTTTTTTTTTTTTAATTTGTAGAGATGGGTTCTCATTATGTTGTCCAGGCTGCTCTTGAACTCCTGGGCTCAACAATCCTCCCACCTCAGCCACCCAAAGTGCTGGGGTTACAGGCTTGAGCCACCATGTCCAATCTGTTTAATCATTTTTAATCTAGAATAGCCCACTGCTCAACCCCCTCCTTTTAAATGACATTAATTTTTTGAAGAGTGGGTTCATTGTTGCCCCATTTTCTTCATTTTTCTGAGTGTTTCCTTTTCATGTTCATCTGTCCTCTGCATTTCCTGTGAAAGCAATAATTTGCTGAGTATACAACACATCTGATAAGGCCCCTACCATTCCTTAATGCTTATTGTTTGAGGTTGGGGTCACTGGCATGACCCTGCTGTCAGCACACAGTATAATGGAGGCATGTTTGGAATGTGAGCCGAACAGCAGCTAATATTCAAGGAAGTGACATTTCAGCTGAATCTTAGTAGAGAAGGTAGGGACAATGTAGATAAGCATTGATACCTGAGAGCAGTAATTCCCAAGTACTGTGGGCTGGTTGTCCCTGGGAGGTGCCAGAGGACAATCCTTGAAGGTTGTGAGGAGCAGGTTGTTTATTTTTGTTTATGTTTGTAGAGACAGGTCTTGCTCTTTTGCCCAGGCTGATCTCCAATTCCTGGCCTCAAGTGATTCTCCCACCTTGGCCACCCAAAGTGTTGGGATTACACGCTTGAGCCACCTCGCCCGGCCAGGAACAGGTTGTGCAGGGTCATAAACTCTGTGCCAAGATTAGATTTGGTCCTAGAGGCTTTGGGAAGCTACTGCACACATTCTTTTTAGATTATACGTCATTTCCTGTCATATCACTGTCCTGAGATAAGCATGTTTTGGTCTATCTTCTCCCTAGGAGTGTATGTGTGTTTCCGAAGGATTTAAAGCTAGAAGTAACCTCAGAGTTGTGTTAGAAATAACAATTCTAGCCACTTGGTAAGGGACGGATTTTTAGGGGTGGATTGTCCAGGACAGAGGTGGAGAGAGAAAAGAACTTATGGACACAGGGACTTTCAGGAGCTGAAACCAACAGGAGAACCAGGGTTACACTCAGAGGTTTGGGAAAGGGTTTCGTGGTGCTGTAATGAGCTCAGCTGTCACCTCCCTGCCATCTGTTCCTCTTCTCCCTTTGCTCATCAGGCAGATAGAAGCTGTCACACAGGCTTCCTGGTTCCCATGTGGCTGATTCCTTAGCCATGGTTCCTGGATCCTGGGAAGGGACCCCAGGAAAGATGGGTGGCCACACACATGGTGTGAGTGAGTGTGCTCCCACACAGAGCAGGCTGCCTCATCTCAGCCTTTCCCAGCCTCTCTCTCCACCTTGCAAACCTTGGTCATGGCCTTAAGGAGCCCTGTGAGGTGGGTATCAGTGCTCTTAGTGTTTGTGGCGTGAGTGGATCTGGCCCCCCTAGATTGCTAGCCAAGACACCAGCAGCAAGTACTGCAACAGGGGCAGTTGCAGTTGCCTTAGTCTGGTGATCTGAGTTGAACAGGGGGCCTTTTGGGCTGAGCCTGTGCCTCCAGGCGGGTGTGTATGCTCATTGTCCAAGACAGTCTGCTCTGGAGGTGGTGAGTGCCACTGTGGACAGGCACTCTAGTGCTCTGTCTGATGTGGGTAGTGACCTCTCCTTCCTCACCTTCTCCCACCTGGGCCATTCTCCTCACATAGCCGCAGGTCTTTCCTCACAGATGAGGACACTGCAGATCACATATTTCTATGCTATCCTTTCCCAGGCCAGGAGGATGGGTTGGTGAGAGAGGCTTTCTGTTCCCACTCTTGTTTGGTGCCTCTTGCCTGCACTTGCTATGAGCTTAAGGTTATGGTTGTGACCCCAAAACACAGCAGGGCCCAATCTAGGGAGGCTTGAGTTTGTGACCCTTTCTGGAATCCTTACTAGGACCCCATTTCAGTCAGCTGAGTTCCTTGGCTTCCTAAGCTGGCAGACTCCTGGACTTTGTAGAGAGGCTGCAGCATTAGGAAGACTTGCCAGAGTGCTGGTGCAGGGTCAGGGCTCTCATGGTCAGCATTTTGGTGCTGCCTCTTCATAAAGTCAAGTTCCTGGTGGTCCAGGAGACATGCTTATGGTTGTAGATCTGCAGTTAATCCTGAGCCCTGGTTGGTGCTTGCCCAGGACTCAGAGGGCGAGGCACGGGTTTTCTCTGCCACTGGCTTATGTTCTTCTCTTTCTTTAGTTTGTCCTGAAGAATTATGGAGAGAACCCAGAAGCCTACAATGAAGAACTGAAGAAGCTGGAGTTGCTCAGACAGGTAGGAGGAGAGTATTGTTTTTTTATGCATGGGTAGACAGGATTGGTTTGATAGGGAGATAAAGAAACCGCCTAGGCCGGGTGCGGTGGCTCAACACCTGTAATCCCAGCACTTTGGGAGGCTGAGGTGGGCAGATGATTTGAGGTCAGGAGTTTGAGACCAGCCTGACCAACATGGTGAAACCCCATCTCTACTAAAAATACAAAAATTAGGCGGATGTGGTGTCATGTGCCTGTAGTTCCAGCTACTCGGGAGGCTGAAGCAGGATAATTGCTTGAACCCAGGAGGTGGAGGTTGTAGTGAGCCGAGATCATGCCACTGCCCTCCAGCCTGGGTGACAGAGTGAGACTCCATCTCAAAAACAACAAAAAAAGAAACCGCCCAGCCCATTTCTAGCTTTTGATGTAAAGTGAAAGACAGCTGGATGTGGTGACTCACGCCTATGATGCCAGCACTTTGGGAGGCCAAGGCAGCAGGATCGGTTCCTCCTGGAGTTCAGGCCCAGGAGTTTGAGACCAAATTCAACATAGTGAGATCCTGTCTCTACAGGAAAAAAAAAAAAAAAAAATTAGCCAGGCATGATGGTGCACACCTGTGTCCCCAGCTACTCAGGAGGCTGAGGAGGGAAGATCACTTGAGCCCAGGAGGTTGGTACTGCAGTGAGCCAACCATGTTCATACCACTGTACTCCAGCCTGACTGACAGAGTGAGATCCTGACTGTTTAGAAAACAAAACAAAACAAAAAAAGTGAAAGATGAGTGACTCTTCCTTTCACTTAAACACTTAAGAGACCATTGTAAGGTTATTAATTGGCCTAATTTCCATATTATTGTGTCTCAAGGAATAGGGAGGCCTGAGGAGAGGGAGAGAGACAGGAAAAGGCCAGCCAGTGAAGCAGCGATAACACACGGGACTTTTATAAGTCTGCCGTCTTCTATGGGTGCAGTTCATGGCACCAAAAACAATTACAATAGTAACATCAAAGATCACCGATCACAGATCACCATAACAGATATACAATAAAAAACAGTTTGAAATATTGTGAGAATTACTAAAATATGACACAGAGTCATGAAATGAGTGCATGCTGCTGGAAAAATGGTGCCGACAGGCCTGTGTGATGCAGAATTGTCACAAACCTTCAGTCTGTAAAAAACACAGCACCTGCTAAGTGCAATAAAATGACGTATGCTGTATTTTTCCCTGATTATTTTATGTATTATTGGATAACAACATGTTTTCCCTTATGTTTTTGTTAGAAGTCTGAGAGTCTGCACTGGCATGGCTGAGCTTGAGTACCAGTGATGTAGATACATGCCATAGAAATCAGTAGCTGTTAGTGTTTTCTTATCTGTCATGGACCACATACCAATCCTTGCAATAACCCAGCAGTATTAGCAACTATTTTCAGTATACTACCCATCAGTAAATTTTTGGATATATTTTCATTTAGTCTAGTGGGTGAAGATATTTTCTTTTTTTCTTTTTTTGAGACCTAATCTCACTCTGCCACCCAGGCTGGAGTGCAGTGGCACGATCTCAGCTCACTGCAACCTCCACCTCCCAGGTTCAAACGATTCTTCTGCCTCAGCCTCCTGAGTAGCTGGGACTATAGGTGTCCGCCACCGTGCCCAGCTAATTTTTTGTATTTTTAATAGAGACAGGGTTTCAACTTGTTGGCCAGACTGGTCTCGACCTGCTGACCTCAGGTAATCCACCCGCCTCAGCTTCCCAAAGTGCAGGGATTACAAAGGCATGAGCCACCGCGTCTGGCCTGGGTGAAGATATTTTCTCTGTCAGTTATTCAAAGTTACTACAAGGCCAGGTGCAGTGGCTCAGGCTTGAGCCACTGCACCTGAGGCAGGTGGATTGGGAGGCTGAGGCAGGTGGATCACTTGAAGTCAGGAGTTTGAGATTAACCTGGCCAACATGGCGAAACCTCTCTCTACGAAAAATACAAAAATTAGTTGGGCATGGTAGCAGCACATGCCTGTAATCCCAGCTACTAGGGAGGCTGAGGCAGGAGAATTGCTTGAACCCGGGAGGCAGAGGTTGCTGTGAGCCAAGATTGCACCACTGCACTCCAGCCTGGGCGACAGAGCAAGATTCTGTCTCAAAAAAGAAAAGCTAGAAATTATTACACTTAGTGAGGAAGGCATGTGAAAAAGCTGAGATAGGCCAAAAGCTAGGCCTCTTGCACCAGATCACCAAGTTAGGAATGCAAAGAAAAAATTCTTGAAGGAAATTAAAAAATAATCGAATGATGTCATATCTCTGGATATCAGATTCTCCCCCTTCCCCAGAATTTGCTAGTTTTGTTTTTGTGTTTTTGATTGTTGTAGGCTACCCCTGTGCCAAGAATCAGCCTGAAATGTAAACTTAAAGTTTTTTTTTTTTTTTTTTTTCCTGAGACAGGGTTTCGTTCTGTCGTCCAGGCTGAAGTGCAGTGGCACAATCATGGCTCACTGCAGCTTCCATCTCCCCAGTTCAAGCCATCCTCCCACCTCAGCCCCCAGGTAGCTGGGACTACAGGTGCACACCACCGCATCCAGCTACTTTTTAAATTTTTTGTAGAGGTGGGGTTCCCCTCTGTTGCCCAGGCTGGTCTCAAACTCCTGGGCTCAAGTGATCTTCTGGCCCCAGCCTCCCAAAGTGTTGGGATTAAAGGCGTGAGCCGCAGCACCCGGCCTTGTAAACTTAAGGTCTTCACAGGTCTTTTCTGAGCCTGTACCATTCCCTGCACATGCGCAGTGACTTTCTCATTTCCCCTATATATGTGGTTGCTTTTGAACATCTTACTCTTCAATGTCTGCCTCCCAAAGGAGGAAAAAGACAAAAATGAAGAAGGGAAAAGATGCCAGGCCTTTAGATCCCTTGGAAGTTACTTCAGCTAGGGGTGGAGAAGCTTACAGCCATGGAGGGAGGTGCAATAGTAGAGGAACTGCCTCTTTCTCTGTACCTCTGTGATCAGAAGCAGCAATCAGCAAGATCTCCTGTATTTGGAGTACAGAGTCCTTTTTGTCCATGCTGGCTCCCACAAGCTGCTCCTGGAACTGGTGCACAGCTACCTCCCAGGTGCTGGGGGTGGGGGATGGGTGACTGCTACTATGGTAGGGGCTGAAATTGACCAAAATTAATGGCAATGAACTGCACTGTCAAAGCCTTCCCCTAGAAGTTGCAAGCCTTCAATAGACTCCAGAGTTAAGTCAGATTCTGCCAGTGCAGCTTGTCTTGGTGGGGAGACAGATTTCTGATGCTTCTTATGCTGTCTTCTCAGAACCCTTCTCATAAACTGAATCTTTTAAAAGGGTTTATTTGAACAAAGTTTGAAAACCAGTGAGATAATCTTAGCCCCTAGGACAACCATCATTTTGCACATACAGGCATACACTATACACAAGGACGCAACACACCCTAGAAGGAGCATTACCACCAATCTCCAAAGCGTCCTCTGAGACATATCCTCCAAAGCATAAGGCAGGCAACCTGCACAGAGCAACGGGCTGGGTAGAGCAGCCCCTGAGAGAGCTGTGAGCCAGCAGCTTTCAGACCTGTGCTTTTCCAGCGCAAAAAAAGCTCACACAAGGCCATCTGGGGTAGCCACTTCCCCTTCCTGGGACTTGGTTTAATTTATCCCAGCAATGTGCGAGTTGGACTAGATCACTGTTTCTGTTTTTGTTTTTGTTTTTGTTTTTAAAGACAGAGTCTCACTCTGTCGCTCAGGCTGGAATGCAGTCTATCTCGGCTCATTGCAACCTCTGCCTCCTGGATTCAAGCGATCCTCCTACCTCAGCCTCCTGAGTACCTGGGACTAGAAGTATGCACCACCAGGCATGGCTAATTGTTGTAATCAAGCAATCCTCTGCCTCAGCCTCAGAAAATGCTGGGATTACAGGCGTGAGCCACTATGCCTAGTCTTGATGACTGTTCCTTAAACTTGTGAAACCCCAGAACAAATTTTCTTACATAGGACACTGATAATAATCTTTCAGTGAAAAAGTTATTGGGAGCTTTAGGCAATCCTCTTTCCCTCATCTGAGCCTCAGTTTCCTCATCTGTAAAACCAGGGTTTGAATAGTTGTTTCTAAGAAGACTTCCCTTTTGAAACTCTGGAGTACATTCTTGGCTCTGTGATTACAGGGAATAAAACTGACAGGTGCAGAGGATGCTGTGGGGGTGTCACAGCATCAAGCTGTGTCTCAGACTCCTCTGTGCAGTTCGTCTGAGAGTCTGACAGACCAGGCTACAACCACAGGGGGCTGCATTCTTGGGTGGATTAAAGGGTACAGGTGATCTCTTGGATCTGGAGGAGAGACTGTTTCCATTGTTTCCCAAAGATGGTTTTAGGAAGTACAAGACAAATTTTATTTTATTTTATTATTTATTTATTTTTGAGACCGAGTTTTGCTCCTATTGCCCAGGGTGGAGTGCAATGGCAAAACCTTGGCTCACCACAACCTCTGCCTCCAGGGTTCAAGCGATTCTTCTGCCTCAGCCTCCCGAGTAGCCACCACCATGCCCAGCTAATTTTGTATTTTTAATAGAGACGGGGTTTCTCCATGTTGACCAGACTGGTCTCAAACTCCCGACCTCAGGTTATCTGCCCACCTTGGCCTCCCAAGGTGCTGGGATTACAGGTGTGAGCCAATGTGCCCGTCTTATTTTTTATTTTATTTTATTATTATTTTTTGAGATGGAGTCTCACTCTGTCATCCAGGCTGGAGTGCAGTGGCGCAATCTTGGCTCACTGCAAGCTCTGCCTCCCAGGTTCACGCCATTCTTCTGCCTCAGCCTCCCGAGTAGCTGGGACTACAGGCGCCCACCACCATACCCGCCTTATTTTTATAATTTTAGTAGAGACGGGGTTTCACCTTGTTTGTCAGGATGGTCTCAGATCGAGACCACCTGACCTCGTGATCTACCCACCTCGGCCTCCCAAAGTGCTGGGATTACAGGTGTGAGCCACCATGCCCGGCCTTTTATTTTATTTTTTGAGATAGGGTCTCACTCTGTTGCCCAGGCTGAAGTGCAGTGGCATGATCATGGCTCACTGTAGGCTCCACCTCCCAGGCTCAATCACTTCTCCCCCTTCCCAAGCCTGTAGTCCTAAGTAGCTGGGACTACAGGTGTGCCATCACTGCACCTTGCCAATTTTTGTATTTTTTTTAGAGGTGGAGTCTCGCCATGTTCCCCAGGCTGGTCTCAAAATCCTGGGTTCAAGCTATCCTCCCACGTTGGCCTCCCAAAGTGCTGGGATTACAGGCATGAGCCACCATGCCCAGCCAAGATTTTTAAATATTTTTATATGTGCTACTTTAGTGAGTATTGAAAAAAACTGTGTGGCTAGTGCATCATACCTGTTATTTTAGAGCTGTTATTGCTTAGGATGTGGCTCTTGATTTTAAAAATGGGTTGTTTAGAGAAAGATGTTAAGTACAAGTGGTATTTGGATATGGCAGAGGTCATGATGGAGGGGTATGATAAGAATGACTAGATTTATGGCAGAGGTCATGATGGAGGGGTATGATAAGAATGACTAGATTTGAGAAGCACTGCCCTAATGCTGTAAGCTGTGGCTGTGACATGTCTTATCCTTGCACTGGGCATTCTAGAGGCCTCACCACCAGGGAGATTATCATCCCTGTTTAAAAAAGAGACTGAGTTTCAGAGTCTCCCAGGATACTGCTGGGAAGTGGTGTAGAGTACAACTGATGCCTGACTCTTCTGTTCTGCTGTCCCCAGGGTGTATGTACCCCTTCTGAGAGCATCCCTGCCAGCAGCTCAGAGCTGAGCTCCCAGAGTGGAGTGTCCTGGAGGATTTCTTCTGGCTAAGTCCTAGTGAGGGGCTCTGGTCCTCTGCAGGGGGCTGAGGGCAGACAGGTGTCAAGCCGTCCCCCTCACTGTGCACTGCTCCTTGGAGGGTGTACTCTTTGCTTTTCTGTTTGTTTAAGCAGAGAGTTCATTTGTTTTTTTGTTGTTTTCCCCCCAAAATAAGAATAGGTCTGTTGTTTATCATAAATATTGAAAATGTTTAATATAAAGAATACATAAACAATATGAAGAAGTAAATACATGTCTCTGTCAGATGTATATCCATTTATTTATTTATAATTATTATTTTTTGAGACCGAGTCTCACTCTGTCACCCAGGCTGGAGTGCAGTGGTGCGATCTCAGCTCACTGCAACCTCTGCCCGCCAGATTCCAGTGATTCTCCTGCCTAAGCCTCCTGAGTAGCTGAAATTACAGGTGTACACCACCATGCCTGGCTAATTTTTGTGTTTTTAGTAGATTCAGGGTTTCACCACGTTGTCCAGGCTGGTCTCGAACTCCTGGGCTCAAGAGATCCACCCGCCTAGGCCTCCCAAAGTGTTGGGATTATAGGCATGAGCCACCTTGCTCAGCCATATGTATCTATTTATATAGAATAAGATAAATTACTTAAATCTTGTCATCCCGAGATAATCACGGTTAACATTATGGTATACAATCTTCTGAATCTTCTTTTTGTTTATGTACCTGTTTGTGGTTTTTTGTTTGTTTTTTCTTTTGAGACAGAGTTTTGCTCTTGTTGCCCAGCCTGGAGTGCAATGGCATGATCTCAGCTCACTGCAACCTCCGCCTCCCGGATTCAAGCGATTCTCCTGCCTCAGCCTCCCGAGTAGCTGGGATTACAGGCATGCACCACCATGCCCGGCTAATTTTTGTATTTTTAGTAGAGATGGGATTTCGCCATGTTGGCCAGGCTGGTGTTGAACTCCTGACCTCAGGTGATCCGTCTGCCTTGGCCTCCCAAAGTGCTAGGATTACAGGCGCGAGCCACCTTGCCTGGCCTATGTACCTATTTGGATATGGATATCAGTATTTGTATGATTCCATTTGTTACATTCTTTTTTTTTTTTGCCCAGTAGCATGCCATAGGCTTCTTAACATATGAATAACTACAGACTCTTGTCTTTAGTTTTCATGGTTGCAGAATATTCTCTTGTGAGGCACCTTGACATAATTAATTTAAAACAGTCCTCTTTAATGGGAATTCTGGCGGGTATCCAGTTTTGCCTTTTTGTTTTTTTTTTGAGAGACAGAGTTGCTTCATCACCCAGGCTGGAAAACGGTGGCACAACCGTAGCTCACTGCAGCCTTAACCTCCCGCTCAACCGATCTTTTCCCGTCAGCCTCCCAAGGAGCTGGGACTAAAGGCATCATCACACCTAGATAATTTTTAAAATTCTTTTTTGTTGAGACAGGGTCTTGCTACATTGCCCAGACTGGTATCTAACTCCTGGCCTCAAGCGATCCTCCCACCTTGGCCTCCCAAAATGCTGGGACCACATGTGTGAGCCACTGCACCTGATCTGGAGTCCAGTTTTTGACCCTGGTAATAATGCTGTGATAAATATCCTTCTATTCATATCCAAGCATTTACTTTCCTGGATGTCTGTTACTGTAAACTGTGAGATACAGAACTGTGGGTCACGCTGAGTGGCAGCTCACGCCTTTAATCCCAGTACTTTGGGAGGTGGAGGTGGGAGGATCACTTGAGCCCAAGAGTTTGAGAACAGCCTGGGCAACATGGCAAAACCCCGTCTCTATTAAAAACAAAAAACTGTGGACCAAAAGTTAAGTACAGTAAAAAACTTAAAACATGTTGCAAATTGCTTTTCAGATATTTGAGATGGGCTGTTCACAGTGGCTCACACCTGTAATCCCGGCACTTTGGGAGGTTGAGGTGGGTGGATCACAAGGTTCGAGACCAGCCTGGCCAAAATGGGGAAACCTCGTCTCTACTAAATATACAAAAATTAGCCAGGCATGGTGGTGTATGCCTGTAGTCTCAGCTAATAGGGAGGCTGAGACAGGAGAATTGCTTGAACCCAGGAGGTTGCAGTGAACACTGTATTCTAGCCTGGGTGACAGAGTGAGACTCTGTTTTTTTTTTTCCTTAAAAAAAAAAAAAGAAAAACTACGTGGGATGGATTCAGTCGGCCAGCTGCCAGCCCTGGCTTGTGGAATGGTTTGTTGAACGACTATAGGTGTAGCCATGGACTTTTTGGGATCCCTTGGCATGTGCAGTCGGCCAGCTCTGATGCGTTTTCCTGGCTTTGTGGGTTAGCTGGCCTGCCTGTCCACTGCCCCATATGACAACAGGCCTGCTTCTCCCATCCTGCCCCCCCAGAATGCTGTCCGTGTCCCACGAGACTTTGAGGGCTGTAGTGTCCTCCGCAAGTACCTCGGCCAGCTTCATTACCTGCAGAGTCGGGTCCCCATGGGCTCGGGCCAGGAGGCCGCTGTCCCTGTCACCTGGTGAGAGCCCCAGGAAGGGCTGGAGGATCCCGGGGGGGAGTCTGGGTGGTGGGGGTGCTCCTTCCCTCCCTTCCCCCTTCTCCTTGCTGCATAGGATGGGGAATGGCCTCGTATGGTCCCCCTAGGCCTCCCCACAACCTCACACTGGAGTAGTTAGTCCCCTTACCTAATCTCAGGGCTCTGGCCAGTTCCTGCCCTCGAGATAACTGGGGTGCCATGTCTGCAGGACAGAGATCTTCTCAGGCAAGTCTGTGGCCCATGAGGACATCAAGTACGAGCAGGCCTGTATTCTCTACAACCTTGGTGAGCTGCCTGATCCCTTCCCCATGGCCCTACTCCCCAGTCCTGCCAGCCTAGGTTTCAGTTCTTCAGATGGCCACGAAGGCAGTGGGCTGATAAAGGGAGAACTCCAGGATTCCCGCCCCTCCACTGACTTCCCTACAGCCCTGCCAGCTCCTCTGCTGTTTTCTGGGCTGGGCCCATGGGGAGCCTCTGCTGGGGCGAGGTTCTACTGGTCTGGTTGCCACACAGAGTCGCCACTGTGTGCTCTGGCTGGGAGAGATGGCCTTTCTTCTTTGACTGGACAGCCCCTCCCCACTGTGGTTTTGGGCTGCTTCAGGAAGGAGAAGAGCAAGGCTGGCCTCAGCTTGCCCTGCTAGTCAGCCTTAGCCTGGCTCAAGGGAGAAGCTTGGGGAGCCCCAGAGTTCTGTGCAAACATCCCTGAAGCTTCAAGATTGGACCCCTTGGACAGGAGCCCTTCCATCCTCTGCCAAATGCAGAGCAGGAGACTGCGGACTGGGCAGGACTTGAGTTTCGCTGTTCCCTCCAGCTTGGGTGTCCTTGGACTCATTGCCCTGGTTCTCAGAGCCCTGTTTTCCTGACTGTGGATGACAACAGTGCCCCTTCTGCCTCACCTTTACATGGGTGTGAGCAGCCCCAGGCCCCCTAACACTGTGTCCCCTCCCTCCCCAGGAGCACTGCACTCCATGCTGGGGGCCATGGACAAGCGGGTGTCTGAGGAGGTGAGGAGAGGGGCAGTAGTGGAACATGTGGACATACCAGGGAGGGGCAGCCTGCCAGTTATGGATGAATCCTGACCCATGGAGTGGACACAGGCCATCCTCCCACTCCCTCCCAGGGCATGAAGGTCTCCTGTACCCACTTCCAGTGCGCAGCCGGCGCCTTCGCCTACCTGCGGGAGCACTTCCCTCAAGCCTACAGCGTCGACATGAGCCGCCAGATCCTTACTCTCAACGTCAATCTCATGCTGGTGAGGAGGTGCCCTGGTTAGAGTGGAGTTGAATCCAGGGAAGGGCATGGCTGGGGAGGGGGCAGTTGGGCCTGGATCCTGGACCAGGCCATGTGCTGATGGCAGTGAGGGACAAGCAGGGGGCCTTGGCTTTGTTGAATCTAGGAGCACAGTGGTGCTGCTTGGCGTGGGGTCAGCTGGGGGAGAGGGCAGTGAAGAGGGATCCCTCAGTCTGCCCCTGGGGAAGGGGAAGGGGAAGGGTGAGGCCTTGGGTGAGTGAGGGACACCTCATGTCTCCCCAGGGCCAGGCGCAGGAGTGCCTCCTGGAGAAGTCGATGTTGGACAACAGGAAGAGCTTTCTGGTGGCCCGCATCAGTGCACAGGTAGGGACAGGGCTGATGGGAGGCCTTCGTTTTACTGTTGACCGCCCCACTCACTGAGCCCCACCCTGTCCCCAGGTAGTAGATTACTACAAGGAGGCATGCCGGGCTTTGGAGAACCCCGACACTGCCTCACTGCTGGGCCGGATCCAGAAGGACTGGAAGAAGCTTGTGCAGATGAAGATCTACTACTTTGCAGCCGTGGCTCATGTGAGGGCCTGGGACCCCAGGGTGGGGCGGGGCTGAGTGGCCACAGCTCAGGAAGCAAGTCATGGCGCCTCTTCTTCTTTCCCAGCTGCACATGGGAAAGCAGGCCGAGGAGCAGCAGAAGTTCGGGGAGCGGGTGAGTGAGCTGCAGCAAGGAGGGGACTGGGGACCGATAGCAGCCTTCAGTGAGATGCTGGTGTGCTCCCGCTCCTTACACACCAGGGGGTGGCCTTCTCTGTCTCACCCTGGCCACCACCTGCTGCAGGCCTGGTGTCTTAAGTGTTGTCCCATCTGTGCAGCCCTCGTCCCTCGGAGTCTGAGGAGGTGGGGCAGGCTCCCCACAGAGCGGGTGGCTGGGGCAGGTTGTGGCGCTGCTCCCGGCTGCCTCCTGAGCTGCTTGTCATCTGATGGGTCACCTGATGGAAAGGCAGGGCCGGGTGGGAGGCAGGAGGAGTCCAAGCAGAGGAGGACAGAGCAGGCTTTCCTGCCACTCTCCACAGGTTGCGTACTTCCAGAGCGCCCTGGACAAGCTCAATGAAGCCATCAAGTTGGCCAAGGTAAAGCTGAGGAAGGCCTGGCTGCCCCTCAGACCCTTGGTTGGTGCCAGCCTTGGTTGGTGCTAAGACCCCACCCCTGTCCCTAACCCCACAGGGCCAGCCTGACACGGTGCAAGACGCGCTTCGTTTCACTATGGATGTCATTGGGGGAAAGTGAGTCTGTGGGGGTGGCCCTGGTTCCTTTTTGTGAAGGGTCCTGTGTCTCTGCTGGCATCTTTGGGAGGAAGCCTTCAGTGCCAGAGAGCGATGTCCTACATGGGAAGGAGGTTCTGGATCTCCACTGACACCCCGTCACTGCCCACTCCCCCTGCTCCTGATCCCCAGGTTCAATTCTGCCAAGAAGGACAACGACTTCATCTACCATGAGGCTGTCCCAGCATTAGACACCCTTCAGCCTGTAAAAGGTCGGGGAGCTGAGAGGTGGGGGCAGAGGTAACGGTGGGGTGGAGACAGGACACAGGAGGCTGCCTCAAGGACTCTGCATGGGCCTGATCTCCACAATTCCCACCTCGCCAGGAGCCCCCTTGGTGAAGCCCTTGCCAGTGAACCCCACAGACCCAGCTGTTACAGGCCCTGACATCTTCGCCAAACTGGTACCCATGGCTGCCCACGAGGCCTCGTCACTCTACAGGTGGGTGGAGGGTGGAACAGAGGGAGGCTGGGTGTCTTGAGATGTGGGTCTCCAGCCAATGCTGTGTTGCTTCTGCAGTGAGGAGAAGGCCAAGCTGCTCCGGGAGATGATGGCCAAGATTGAGGACAAGAATGAGGTCCTGGAGTGAGTGTGGGACTTGGGCCGGGAGGCGGAGGCGGAGGTGGAGGCAGGCAGCACGTCCTGGGGCTCTGGGAACCCCAGGGCTGCCTCTGCTGGGAAAGGAATGAAATGTCTGTTCCAAACAGGTTTCCCAACGCTGCCTTCCCGCCCAGGGTGGTGGGGCTGGTGTGTAAGGCAGGAGTCATGTCTTGGGAGGAGGAGGTGCCTTCTGTCCCACTATTTCCAGCAGTGCCCTGGGCATGTTCTGTGAGACCAGGCCAGACCTGGTAGTAGGGGTCCGAGGTCACAATTTGCTCTCTGCTGAGACCTCAGATTCAGTGGCGGGGCTTGCCCTAGCGGCTCCTTTGACATGATCAGAGTTGGATCAGCACCCAGCACCCACCTGGCCCTGTTACCCCCCCACAGCCAATTCATGGATTCAATGCAGTTGGATCCCGAGACCGTGGACAACCTTGATGCCTACAGCCACATCCCACCCCAGCTCATGGAGAAGTGTGCGGCCCTCAGCGTCCGGCCCGACACTGTCAGGAACCTTGTCCAGTCCATGCAAGGTGAGTAAGGGGCAGAGCAAGCAGGTGGAGGGGAGTGTGGAGGTCATCTGCTGTGGCCTCCTCCATGTCTCTGGTCACCGAGGATGGAGGCTGCACCCCTCTAGGCCCTGGCTTGGGTATCCATGCCCACTCCTCTGGATCAGCATACCTCATGCACCCTGCTCAGTGTATGCATACCTCATGCACCCTGCTCAGCACACCTCAAGCCCTGACCTGAGGGGGCGGTTCTGTCTCTTTGGGGAGGGGCCCATGGGTGCCCAGTCAGCCTGCCTCAGGGGCTGCCTCTACAATCCACACCCCCAGTGCTGTCAGGTGTGTTCACGGATGTGGAGGCTTCCCTGAAGGACATCAGAGACCTGCTGGAGGAGGATGAGCTGCTAGAGCAGAAGTTTCAGGAGGCGGTGGGCCAGACAGGGGCCACCTCCGTCCCCTCCAAGGCTGAGCTGGCAGAGGTGAGGCGAGAATGGGCCAAGTACATGGAAGTCCACGAGAAGGCCTCCTTTACCAACAGTGAGCTGCACCGTGCCATGAACCTGCACGTCGGCAACCTGCGCCTGCTCAGCGGGCCACTTGACCAGGTCCGGGCTGCCCTGCCCACACCGGCCCTCACCCCAGGTGAGCCCCACCCGACCCCATTGGGAGACTTGAGCTGGGGGTTTCTCTGGCCTCACTGACCACTGTTGCCCACAGAGGACAAGGCTGTGCTGCAGAACCTAAAGCGCATCCTGGCCAAGGTGCAGGAGATGCGGGACCAGCGTGTGTCCCTGGAGCAGCAGCTGCGTGAGCTTATCCAGAAAGATGACATCACTGCCTCACTGGTCACCACAGACCACTCAGAGATGAAGGTGGGCTGAGTGAGCAGGGTGGAGGGACTCTGGGCCCCACCCTTAGGAGTCGAGACCCTGAGTGTCCATCCCCGGCCCCCACCCCTCCCTCAGAAGCTGTTCGAGGAGCAGCTGAAAAAGTACGACCAGCTGAAGGTATACCTGGAGCAGAACCTGGCCGCCCAGGACCGTGTCCTCCGTGCACTGACAGAGGCCAACGTGCAGTACGCAGCCGTGCGGCGGGTACTCAGTGACCTGGACCAAAAGTCAGTGCCCAGTCCTCTGCTTTTGTCTGGAGCCACCTGGAGCCCACCCCCGTGGTTCACCTGGAGCTGGCCCTTCTGCCCACCAGGTGGAACTCCACGCTGCAGACCCTGGTGGCCTCGTATGAAGCCTATGAGGACCTGATGAAGAAGTCACAGGAGGGCAGGGACTTCTATGCAGACCTGGAGAGCAAGGTGGCTGCTCTGCTGGAGCGCACGCAGTCCACCTGCCAGGCCCGCGAGGCTGCCCGCCAGCAGCTCTTGGACAGGTTCGTGTGGCCCTGGGGCTGTGGTGCGGCTTGGGTCCAGACAGGCTGGGGTGATGGGAGTCTGGCCCCACTTTTTCCCTGCCTGTCCCACAGGGAGCTGAAGAAGAAGCCGCCGCCACGGCCCACAGCCCCAAAGCCACTGCTGCCCCGCAGGGAGGAGAGTGAGGCGATGGAAGCAGGAGACCCCCCCGAGGAGCTGCGCAGCCTTCCCCCTGACATGGTGGCTGGCCCACGACTGCCCGACACCTTCCTGGGAACTGCCACCCCGCTCCACTTTCCTCCCAGCCCCTTCCCCAGCTCCACAGGCCCAGGACCCCACTATCTCTCAGGCCCCTTGCCCCCTGGTACCTACTCAGGCCCCACCCAGCTGATACAGCCCAGGGCCCCAGGGCCCGCTGCAATGCCCGTAGCACCTGGGCCTGCCCTCTACCCAGCCCCTGCCTACACACCGGAGCTGGGCCTTGTGCCCCGATCCTCCCCCCAGCATGGCGTGGTGAGCAGTCCCTATGTGGGGGTAGGGCCGGCCCCACCAGTTGCAGGTCTGCCCTCCGCCCCACCTCCTCAATTCTCAAGCCCCGAGCTGACCATGGTGGTTCGGCCAGCCACCACCACAGTAGATAGCATCCAGGCGCCCATCCCCAGCCACACAGCCCCACGGCCAAACCCCACGACTGCTCCTCCCCAGCCCCGCTTCCCGGTGCCCCCACCACAGTCACTGCCCACACCTTACACCTACCCCGTAGGGACCAAGCAACCCGTCCCAGCCCAGCACCACTTCTCTCCTGGGATCCCTGCAGGTTTTCCAGCCCCGAGGATTGGGCCTCAGCCCCAGCCCCAGCCCCATCCTTCACGAGCATTTGGGCCTCAACCCCCACAGCAGCCCCTTCCACTCCAGCATCCGCACCTCTTCCCACCCCAGGCCCCAGGACTCCTACCCCCACAGTCCCCCTACCCCTATGCCCCTCAGCCTGGGGTTCTGGGGCAGCCGCCAACCCCCCTGCACACCCAGCTCTACCCAGGTCCTGCTCAAGACCCTCTGCCAGCCCACTCAGGGGCTCTGCCTTTCCCCAGCCCTGGGCCCCCTCAGCCTCCCCATCCTCCCCTAGCATATGGTCCTGCCCCTTCTGCCAGACCCGTGGGCCCCCAGGCAGCCCCTCTTACCATCCGAGGGCCCTCGCCTGCTGGCCAGCCCACCCCCAGTCCCCACCTGGTGCCTTCACCTGCTCCATCTCCAGGGCCCGGTTCTGTGCCCCCTCGGCCCCCAGCAGCAGAACCACCCCCTTGCCTGCGCCGAGGCGCTGCAGCTGCAGACCTGCTCTCCTCCAGCCCGGAGAGCCAGCATGGCAGCACTCAGCCTCCTGGGGGTGGGCAGCCCCTGCTGCAGCCCACCAAGGTGGACGCAGCTGAGGGCCGTCGGCCGCAGGCCCTGCGGCTGATTGAGCGGGACCCCTATGAGCATCCTGAGAGGCTGCGGCAGTTGCAGCAGGAGCTGGAGGCCTTTCGGGGCCAGCTGGGGGATGTGGGGGCTCTGGACACTGTCTGGCGGGAACTGCAAGATGCGCAGGAACATGATGCCCGAGGCCGTTCCATTGCCATCGCCCGCTGCTACTCACTGAAAAACCGGCACCAGGATGTCATGCCGTACGATAGTAACCGTGTGGTACTGCGCTCAGGCAAGGATGACTACATCAATGCCAGCTGCGTGGAGGGGCTCTCCCCATACTGCCCGCCGCTAGTGGCCACCCAGGCCCCACTGCCCGGTACAGCTGCTGACTTCTGGCTCATGGTCCATGAGCAGAAAGTGTCAGTCATTGTCATGCTGGTTTCTGAGGCTGAGATGGAGAAGGTGAGAGAGGGGCTGGGTGCCCACGAGGGCAGTGTGGGGTGGCAGGGCAGGGGATCCTGGAAAACCAGCCCTGTTTTGGTTTGTCCCTCAGCAAAAAGTGGCACGCTACTTCCCCACCGAGAGGGGCCAGCCCATGGTGCACGGTGCCCTGAGCCTGGCATTGAGCAGTGTCCGCAGCACTGAAACGCATGTGGAACGTGTGCTGAGCCTGCAGTTCCGAGACCAGAGCCTCAAGCGCTCTCTCGTGCACCTCCACTTCCCCACTTGGCCTGAGTTGTGCGTCCACTGCTCTGGATGGTGGCTGGGGGTCTGGGGTGCTGTCCAGTCCTTGGTGCTGGGAGGGATGAGAGCCTCAGATCAGGTCTGGCTCATAGGCTTTTCCCCACCCCATCCTGTCCCACAGAGGCCTGCCCGACAGCCCCAGCAACTTGCTGCACTTCATCCAGGAGGTGCACGCACATTACCTGCATCAGCGGCCGCTGCACACGCCCATCATTGTGCACTGCAGGTAGAGGGTGGGCCTGACAGTCTCTATGCGGGCTCTTGGTCTGGCCTTATTCCCCAGCCTCATAACCCCTTCTTGGCACAGCTCTGGTGTGGGCCGCACGGGAGCCTTTGCGCTGCTCTACGCAGCTGTGCAGGAGGTGGAGGCTGGGAATGGAATCCCTGAGCTGCCTCAACTGGTGCGACGCATGCGGCAGCAGAGGAAGCACATGCTGCAGGAGAAGGTAAGGATCTGGGCAGGTGGGGCTGGGATGGACCTTCTGTCTCCAGGTGACGGGCCCCTGCCTGGCTGACCCGGCCAAATGCACCTGTGCAGCTGCACCTCAGGTTCTGCTATGAGGCAGTGGTGAGACACGTGGAGCAGGTCCTGCAGCGCCATGGTGTGCCCCCTCCATGCAAACCCTTGGCCAGCGCAAGCATCAGCCAGAAGGTGAGGAAGGTTCCCTGGAAGCTGCTGGGACAGCCACAACCTTGGGACTCCCTCTCCTCACCCACTCTGTCTTCTCAGAACCACCTTCCTCAGGACTCCCAGGACCTGGTCCTTGGTGGGGATGTGCCCATCAGCTCCATCCAGGCCACCATTGCCAAGCTCAGCATCCGGCCTCCTGGGGGATTGGAGTCCCCAGTTGCCAGCTTGCCAGGCCCTGCAGAGCCCCCAGGCCTCCCACCAGCCAGCCTCCCAGAGTCTACCCCAATCCCATCTTCCTCCCCGCCCCCCATTTCCTCCCCGCTGCCTGAGGCTCCCCAGCCTAAGGAGGAGCCGCCAGTGCCTGAAGCCCCCAGCTCGGGGCCCCCCTCCTCCTCCCTGGAGCTGCTGGCCTCCTTGACCCCAGAGGCCTTCTCCCTGGATAGCTCCCTGCGGGGCAAGCAGCGGATGAGCAAGCAGAACTTTCTGCAGGCCCATAACGGGCAAGGGCTACGGGCCACCCAGCCCTCTGACGACCCCCTCAGCCTTCTGGATCCACTGTGGACACTGAACAAGACCTGAACAGGTTTCGCCTACCTGGTCCTTACACTACATCATCTCTCATGCCCACCTGCCCACACCCAGCAGAGCTTCTCAGTGGGCACAGTCTCTTACTCCCATTTCTGCTGCCTTTGGCCTGCCTGGCCCAGTCTGCACCCCTGTGGGGTGGAGATGTACTGCAGGCTCTGGGTCAGGTTCTGCTCCTTTATGAGACCTGACATTTTTCAGCTCTTTGCTATTGAAATAATAAACCACCCTGTTCTGTGGCCCATGTCTGAGTCTGCCCATTGCTGCCTCAGCTCCAGTAGCACTGGCAGGAACTTAGCACCTTTCGTGGATAACAGGATGGTACCAAACTGTTATACTACCAGGACAGTTCTTTAAGGGTCCTGCAGTTCTGGCTTGCTCATCCTCCCCGCTTTGCTACCTGTGCCATGCTGTATGTTTCCTCAGCAGCTCTGAGGAGAGTCCAGGCAGAGTGTGTGCACAAACAATTCCAAGAGAGACAAGTAGCTCCCAAAGTGCCTGACAGATGTGGTTTTTTAAAAAAGTTTAATATTACAGTCAGGAGGCAGCGGCTGGAAGATACTCGGCTCTTTCCCCCAAGTCCAGGTTCAGTGCATTGGCCCCCACACAGCACCCCAGACCCCTGCCTGGGCAGGGAGGCCCCATGCTCAGTCCAGCTTCTCCAGCACGGAGGGCACATACACCAGGCTGAGCTCACTGCCAAAGTTGCAGACAATGGCAGCGTTGTCCAGCACCAGGATCTGGCGGGCAGGCTGGGCCTCACTGTTCTTCCCCAGGTAGACTGTCTGTAACAGGTCCCCGTAGTTTAGGTCCCAAAAGGAGACACAGCCTTGGCCGCCGGTCACCAGCAGGTTGTCTGAGATGACACCCAAGCTTGCACCACAGCCCAGATCCTGGAGGCAAGGACATGACAAGCTCAGTCCTGAGTCCTTCCCTAAAGTCCCAAGAATCCTATGATCCCCACCCCCTCTACCTGCTGAATGGAGTAGAACTTGATGCCTGTGCTGCGGTCCCAGATGCTGATGAGGTCATCCAGGCCACTGCTGATGACACAGGAGGTGGTACAGGTGAGGGAGGTGACATCCCCACGGTGAGCAAACACGTGGCTGACCCGGCTGCCAGTCAGTACATCCCACAGGCAGATGGCCCCATCTTGTCCTCCACTGGCCAGCACCATGGTCTGGGGAAACAGGCCAGGGGAGCAGGGTCACTGTGGTGGAGTACCTCTGTCAAAAATGGTGTTCCTGTGCCCTGGTGGGTGGGGCCCTGACTCTGCTTCTTGGAAGGGGCCCAGCTCCCAGGAGTCAGCAAACATGGGCCACAGGCTCTGTACCCCCCTACCCCCCCTGCAGGCCCCTCACCTGGTCAATGTACACAGTCGTGATGGCCCCTGAGTGGCCCTGAAGGGTGAAGAGGCAGCACGAGTCCTCCAGACGGAATACCTGTGACAGGGATGGACGGCAGGTTCTGGTCTCTGGGATTTTCCAAGTTATACTTTGGCTGGGAAATGCCCTCTGTCCTTCACCAGGACTCCTCCAGCCTCTCCCTGACGAACGCATCAGGCTCCCACCCTGCGCCAGGCCACTCCAGCACCCAAGAGATGAGACAATACTCACTCTCAGCGTGTGGTCTTGACTCCCAGTCACCAAGCGCCCGGCAGCGGCTTTCAGGGCTGTGATGGGTTTTTGGTGTGCACAGGGCACTGTGTGGGTCAGGCGACAGGCCACTGTGTCACTGCTGCTGTACACTGGAGAGGCAGGGGAACTGCCCCGCCCTGGGGTCCCTGAGGACAAAAGGCCAAGTGAAGGATCTCTGAGAAGGCAATGGGCAGACAGCCCCTGCACATCCCACCAAGTGTGAACACCTGCCCACCCCAGGCCCTCTGACCTCTAAACTGCAGGGGGCTGAGGGCAGTGTGGGTCTCCAAGGAGAAGAAATCAAGGGAACCGTTGAGTCGCGCAGCCACAATCCTGGAAGAGAAGAACAGCTGCCAGGGGCCTCTCCCTTAGAGCCCCAGGAGAGCCCCAATCCTGGGGCTGAGTATGTGGGCACAAGAGAGATAAAGGGCCAGTTCAAGAAGGGACAGGAGGGACATGGCCAAGAGGAAAGCACATGGTACCAGAACAGATGCTGGAACCAGAGGGCAACTCCAAATATTAACCTCCTTGTGCCTCAGTTTGTCTGCAAAATAGGGATAAGAGTACCCACCTCACATAATGGTCATGAGAATCAAGTGAGCTAACGTGTAAGGTGGTACCTGGTGAATGTCACATAAGTTTGTAAATTAAAAACAAGCAGAGGGCTCCATGTAGCCTGGAGCTGAAGGGAAGGCTGCTGAGGGGAAACAGGATGCAGAGTGGGCTATGTTGGGCATTGTGGAAGCCTGCATTCTCCATCACATAAAAGCAGCTTCAACCCAATCACAGCCCACACCAATTCCTTTTTCCACAAAGAAGGATTTTTTTTTGCTCTTCAAAATTCCTAGGTACAATCTGACAGGCAGGGATGGGTATATTTGCCCAATAACTCCAAAGCCTCAAAGCAGGTGGGGTTCAAAATCTTACTGTAGCGAAAGGCAACGCATGCCTACAACCTCTGCCCATGAATTTGAAGGGCCACACCAGACCTGGGGAAGCCACAGTGGTATGATTGGAAGTGGGTGGACAAAGAGAGACCACAGTCACCAGGAACCCTGAGGATCAGGGCTGAGACCTCGGGGCTTTCCTTAAAGCTAAAACAAGCAGCAAAGGAGAATTTCCAAGAAGCACAGAGGGACCTGGGGAAATTGGCCAGGCTGGAGAGGATGTCAGCCAAGGCCCATGCAGAACCTGTGCTGACAGGAATGACGGCAGCAGCCACTGGCAGAAATCCACAGCACTAAGGGCAAGGGACGCCCCCTCCCCAAGGAAAAAGAAACACTCCAGCTCTAGGTCAGATGGTGCTGCCACCAAGAGTCAAGGAGCCTTGGAGGAGGAGCCAGTGTGGGACAGGCAGGCGAAGGCGTTCGGTGGAAGGCACCTGGCCATTGGGTGGAGACCCAGGTTCACCAGCTCAGAGGTGGGGCCAGAACCCAGGTGACTGAGACTCCCCAAGGAGTGTGCATGCAGACGGAGCCCTGGCGACGCCCACAGCCAGCAGGCTTGCTGAGGAGGGCAAGCACGACAGGACCAGGGAGAGCAGAGAACAGCCGCCAGCAGCCAAGGAGAAGAGGGTTCTGCAAGCACACTTGGTTTCTGTAACTAAAAATGCAACCAAGATACCCCAAAGGCTCAAGACTGACAAGCTAATCAGAGAAACTGGCTTCATTGAGAAGGGTGAGAAAGGACAGGAGTGTATCACTCCCCACTGTCACTGCTTAAGGCCCTGGGAGGTCACCTTGTGCCAGGTCCAATTCCGAGCACATCACACCCCTAATGCTTTTAATTGTTACCTTCCCATCCAAGTGGACTGCCCTCTGCTTACACGTGTGGGGCTGGTCATCAAGGTCAATCGAAACATACAGTGCAGCAGTGGACAGGAACCAGGACTCAAGACTCAAGAGAGTATGGCCTAGCCAACAAAGGCTGGGGACATCTGGGGCTGGGGCAGGCCACACTCACCTTTTGTCCAAGAAGACCAGAGCAGTAATGCCTGAGGAGACCTCCTCGCTGCTGCAGCACAGCACCCCTTCAATGGCGTCCCACACCTATAAGTCCAGAGGCTGTGAGCACCTGCCCACCAGAAAGGCCCACAATCCCCGGGGTGGACAGCCGCTCTGCCCACCTTTAGCCCCTCTGCCCACCTCCAGCCGGCCGCTGCTCCGCCCCACCACGATGAGGTGGCCCTGCAGCTCCAAGCTCCAGATGGAACCCTCCGCACTGGGGGCCCAGGCAAGGGAAGGGGAGCCTTTCTCAGGGGAGCCACCCTCGTCCTCAGGGGCCTGGGGCAGCACCGGCCCAGGCGAGGGTGGGCGCAGGGCTGGTGTGCAGACAGCCGCCAGCCCCTCCTCCTGGTACACGCGCTGCACCAGGCGGCTGAAGTCATAGCCTAGGGAGTCCCGAGCTCGGCCACAGACCGCCCGGTGCCGGGGCTCAGGCTGAGTGGGCTGTGAGGGCTGTGGCTGTGCCGAAAAGTTGGTGTCAATTAAGCAGGTGAGGTCAGGCTGGTCCTCGAAGAGGGAAAGCGGTGGAGGGTCCCGGGGGCGGTGTCTCAGGGGAGGGCTGTCCCCAGGCTCCTCTGGGCCAGCCTTCCCACCATCTGAAAGTCGTTCCCAGCTCTCCTGAGCCTCAAGCCCGCTGCCCACGCCACTGTCCCGGCGCTGCCTGCTGGGGGCCAGGATGGTGGAGTGAGAGGGGATGTAGGAGAGGGGGTGTGGGGGAGGGGGAAAGGGTGAGAGGGGGAAGTGAGGGGCCATTAGAGGGGACAAGCGGAGAGGGTGCGGTGTGGGGGTGGGAGGGAGCCTGGAGGGGTTGGGGGATACGTCAGAGGGAGAAAGGAGGGGAGATACATGGCTGCACGGGGTAGGTGGTGGGGTGAGGGGGGTGGGGGGGCACAGAGGAGAGGGCAGCCGCACCTACCCTGGGCGTGGGATACGCGTGAGGCAATCCCCGGTCTGTGCGTCCCACACACAGACGTGGCCTGCCAGGCAACAGCTCACCAGCAGCATGCCGTCGCTGGCCAGGCACTCGATATCCTGCGGGAGCCCAGTGTTGGTGTGGGCCAGGCCCCAGCCCTCCCCTGCCTGGCCGCTGTGCCCCCGCTCACCATGAGGTGGCCGCGCAGGACCAGCGGCACAATCTCCGTCTCAGGTGGTGCATAGCCGTAGTCGTCGCAGGGCAGCTCTCCGCGCCTCCGCCGCCCGGGCCCGCTGCCCGGCTGCCCGTAGTTGCGCGGGCACAGCACGCGGTACAGGCAGAGCAGCAGCAGCACCAACACAATGCCCGCGGCTAGACCCAGTGCCGCCACCCTGCACGGGAAGGCGGACTGCTGTGAGACACACCTCATAGCCTGTCCCCTCCCCTCCTCCCTCTCCCCTACTCTTGCCCACCTGTCCCCTTCCCCGCACTCTATCCCACCCCACCCCACCCAGCAACCTTACTTGTACAGTGTGACGTCTCCATGGGCCTGCACCCCACCTGGGCCCTTGGGTCCCGCTTCCCAGTGCCCAGCAGGTATGGGCCCCGGTGGGGGCCAGGCACTGCGGCCATCCTGAGGGTGCCGGCCCTCCAGGGCCTCCCTCGGGTTCAGGCGGAGTGTGACTGGGATGACGGGCAGCAGGCTGATGTACCTGGATCCGGACAGTGGGCAGCCTCAGCGGGGGGCCTCCCAAGGCTTCCTCCTACTGTGCCTGCCAGCCAGTCCGCTCCCTCCTCCCCAGGCAGGCCTCAGCTCCACCGGCCAGACTCTCCCAGCATGGGGGTTGGGGACAGAGGTAGGTCCCTCCCCAGCCCAGCCTGGCAGCCAACCTTGCTGTCCCAGATACCAGCACCCAAGCAGCCCTTCTGACCGTGTGGGGTATCTCCCTCCCCACTCCTGGCACAGGTGGATGGGTCTCATTCTAGCGAGGGCTGGCAGCCACCTGTGACTCCTCAGAGGAACCTGGGGTTGCTCTTGGGTTATGGCTGCCTAGACCACCAGTTCCCACCTCACAACCTTATGAATTGTTTTAATTATTTGCAGAATTCAAACTGTGGCCTCCTACATTGGGGAAAGGGGATGGTGAGTTGACACCATCGAGTGAGGAGGTGGCACCTGGCATGGCCCAGCTCACCTCTTGGCCAGTGTGATGTTGTAATAGCTGAAGAGCGTCGGCCAGTGGCGGAAGGACAATTTCCTCCAAAGTTCCTCATCCTCAGGCCCCCAGGTTACCTCTGGGACTGGGCTGTCATGGACAACCTCTGCTGGACCTCCATGCTCAGGTGGCTCGCCTGGCGATGTCTGGTTCTCAGGTAGCTTAGGGGCATCAGGTGGGAAGATGGAGAAGGCAGGGTCCGGGTGGCTGGCGGGCAGCATGCCACTAGGCACGGGCATGGGAGCCAGGGCTCCCTCACCCAGTGGGCTCTGTTCCGTCACCTGGGCAGCGAGGTAGGTGCGCAGCCCTGCTGGGTCTGTGTATACCAGGATGCCAATCCAGACAACGGTGCCAGCCTGCAGTGGAGCAGGGTACTCAGTGGGAGGAATGGGCCTCAACCCCAGCAGCTTCAGCCCTCATGCTGAGAGGAAGCAGCACGGGGACCTGAGGCCTAGGGATGGAGAGAGGACACAGGCCCCACTGTGTGCTTTCCTCCTGCCTCTCCGAGTCCTCCTGCTAATACCTGCCAGCACTTGCTGCTGGAGGGCCTGCTTCCCTTTCCACAGTTAGGGGCTGAGTTTCTTGGCCTGGAAATAGACTGAACCACCCTGAGGTCTGACACAGAATGTCCCTGTCCCTAATCTCCACCTCAGCTGGGATCAGAAAGCTGCTACCATTCATATGGTCAGCATGGCCAGAGGGCCAGCTGCCTGACCTGCTCCAGAGTCCCCCAGAGGGCCTAGTCTCAGGGGGCCTCAGCCTTCCTCCCGTCTCAGTTCAACTCCCTGGGAGAGGCACTGCTGCCCCACAGCCAGCGCAGCCTGGCTGGTGACTGATTTTGCCCAGCACTTTCCACTGTCTGCACACCATGCAGCGGCCGATGAAATGTGGCCCAGGGAAATGTGGTGGCCACAGGTGGGTCCATCCCAGAGCACTCGACTAACAGGCTCCTGTCCTGGGCCACTCTCGGGAGAGGATGGCTCCTGTACCTGAGAGCCCTGGAGCTGCTTCTCCCACAGGCTTGTCTCCTCAGAAGCCACCAGGGTCTGGGCAGGGAGGACACAACAGGCAGCTCCCCAGAGCCAGGTTTCCAGGGGCCACCAGAGCCTGAGGAGCATCCCTCGCCACTCTAAGGCCAAGTGCAGCACCACAAGAGGCCTGGAGCGCTGGCCCTCCAGAAGAGGGCAGGGCAGGGGTGGCAGGTACCATGATGAGACGCTGTGCCAGGCGGGTGCGGGCCAGGAAGTAGACAACACGCAGCCTCTTGGGGAGCCGCAGGTTTCGGAAGGAAGACGGCTGCAACGTGATGGTGTGGGGTGTGGACGGCCGCACAGCCAGCTGCCGCTCGTAGCGCGTTGGCTGCCCCACTGGCTTGGCTGAGGGTAGGCAGGCCTCAGGGGGCAGCCGCTTGTTCAGGTCCGCTAGCTGTTGGGGGCACAGTGGTCAGGGCCCGAGTCCACCATCCAGAGGGTGCCCGCACAGGACCACTGCCCTGCCCAAGGTCCACACCCTTCTCACCCAGGAATCCCTCAGTACAGCCAGGGCTGAGGAGGTGGGCGGGGCAAGGCTCAGCTCACTCCTACCTCCATCCGGCGAATGTCAATGGACAGGACAGTGGTGAAAAACAGCATCTGAAGGAAGAAGTCAGACACCAGCCCCACGACGGCAAAGAGACAGAACTCCTGGAATCAGAGCACACAGGGTGGGGTGGAGGGGAGGCGGTGCCATGACCTGACTGCCCCAGCCCTGGAGGAGCAGTGCCCGGACTGCAGCCACCTCAGAACCAGCAGGGCAGCAGCAGGCAGGGCACAGCAGAGATGAAGAGAGATGCTGGTTGGTCCTCAGCTCACATACCACTAGCAGCTCACCCTGTCTCCACCAGGGGGCAGCAGAAACCCTCACACTTTCTTCAGAAAGGGCTGAAAGGGGAGGGGGGAGTACCTTCCTTCAATCTTCCGGTCCCCCTAGAGAGGACTGAAGGCCTGATCCAACCTGGAAACCTCTAAGCCCCACCAGCCTGCTCCCCAAAAAGTCCTTCCCCACTGAGCCCCCGCCCTGCTCATGCATCACCAACCCAGCCAGAGCCCAGGCCTGATTCAGGGGCTCTCAGAAAGGTTCCCAGCCAGCAACTGCCCTGGAACAATGGAGAGAGAGAGGGATTAACTCTCCTCTAAAATCGAAAAAGGGTGAGCTCTCTGCTCCCCAGGCTCTGTCAGCAGACAGAATTTTCTGAGATGGCGGTGTTGAGACCTCTAGCGCATCACCACAGTGCTACTCGGATCTGGGGTAAGACCATGGGGTAGATAGTGGCACAGTGGTTGTCTCAGCTCTAACGTCCCAAGACTACCCTATCCTGCAGATACTACTGTTTTCCAGGAGAAGCAGCCCACAGCCCATCTGTTCTCTGTTCACCCCCATCTCTCAGCTGGCCTGCCAGCCCTGGGGGAAAGATGGGGGAGAAAAGATGGCATCCTCCCCTTCCTGCAACTCCTTTTGGAATGGCCGGCATCAGTCTGAGGTTCCAGCTCAGTGCAGGGCCACCTCCACCTCTGCTCACAGCCCACAGCTGAGCAAGGGCACTTTGCCAAGAGCAGGGTCACTCTGGGCAATGGGTGGTGGCCCTCCACAGGTCAGGCCAGGCAAGGCCTCTTGTCTGGAGATTGCAGCATGGGTCAGGGCCAAAGGAGGAGACCGGAGGAAGGGTCTAGGAACCCCACGGTGCTTCTCCCTCAGAAATGGGAAACAGGTGTGACTGAAATGGCACAGCCAGTCCCCAGTTTCTGCCATGCCCTTGCAACCTCCTCCTGCCACCTGGCTGAAGGGGAAGCAGGCAGGGAGGGGTAGGAAGAGAGGGTCAAGCGCAGAGCCTGCCTGGCTAGGCACTCAATCTCGGAACCCAGCCAGAGTTTGCTGAGCACTTCTGAGTCAGGCGTGCCAGGGGCCATCTGTGTGCTATAGTGATCCGCTTGCCAGGCAAAGAGGTCCCACCTCAGAGGCAAGGATGCCTGTGCTGAAGAGGGGAGCACCCTGTCCATGGCTGCACAGCTGGGGAGCACAGCAGTTGCTTCCATGCTCATCCAGGTGGCAGGCCTTGGGGCCTTACCTGGATGGCAGGCACTAGGGTGAAGTAGCCAATGAGGATGATGCCCAGCTCCGTGGCCATGTTCTTCATGATGGACCAGCTCTCGCTGCTTAGGCCTGCAGAGGGCAGCAACAGGGCACAGGGCAGCACGTGGCCACTCAGCGACATGACTCACACAACCTCAAGAGCCTCAGAGTGGCAGAGGCATGGGGAGGGCCCCCAGCCCTCTGAAGCAGCCATTCCATCAAAGCACCCCAACCCTCAGGGCCCTGCTAATGCCCAGACTCTAAGGGGCTGTCACCACCACACAGCTGCTACAGGGAACAGGTGTTCACAGCCTGGAGGATGCAGGGGAGAGCTATAACCATCAGAAGGGGGAAGCAGCAGAGTGGAGATGAGAAAATCCACAAGGAAAGCCAAGTGCCACCCACTCCAGCCACATCCAACCTCCGCATGTGGTTCTTGTCTGGTCTGTATGGGCCAGCATGAGAGTGTGCCCACCAGCCACATGGCAGAAGCACTCAGGGGGTGGAGGAGCTGGCTGCGTTCTTCCTCAAGCCCCTTCCTGTGGTGAGCCCTGATCTCATGCTATCACACTGTCACATGTCTAAGGCTCTGTGCTCCTACTGGGCAAGGACTATTTCGCCCCATGTCTTCCTAACTCCATATCCAGCACGGGGCCTGGCTTATCACAGAGGCTCACAGAGGTTTGCTGGATGAATGGACAGCTGCCTACAGTCCTGTTCCTTACAGACATACGGTGACAGGAGGTGACGAGGAAGAAGACGCTCAAGTGACCAGACCTCCAAGGCCGCTTCTCCCTTTTCTCATTTTCCCCAAAACCCCAGATCCCCAGCTTCTACCAGCAGGGCCAAAGGGAGCTTTTCTGGCAGCCATGAAGGCAGCATCTCTGAAACGGCCAGACCCTGGGGCTTGGGCTAGTGTGCTGGACTGAGGCAGTAAGAGAAAATACTAGGCACCAAAATCCCCAAACAGAAAGTCACCACCAAATACAAGCCCCACCCACACTGAAGTGCAGTGGCGTGATTACAGCTCACTGCAGCTTTGACCTCCCAGGCTCAAGCAATCCTCCCACCTCAGCCTCTTGAGTAGGTGCGACCACAGGTGCATGCCACTATGCCCTGCTAATTTTTGTATCTTTTGTAGAGAGGGGGTTTAACTATGTTACCCAGGCTGGTCTCGAACTCCTGGGCTCAAGTGATCCACCTGCCTCAGCCTCCCAAAGTGCTGAGATTACAGGTGTGAAGGTGTGAGCCATGGCATGCAGCCTGGTTTGCTTTCTTACTGACACATGAACCAGGACAAAGTACAGTCCAGTGGCCCCATGGCTCCCCAGGGCACACACTCAAGAGCTGCCAGGGCCCAGTGGCCCACTGCATATTATGCTGGAGGCAAGAGCAAGGGACATTTCAGGGGCTCTGTTTGCTCACAGAGCGTCAGCAGCAAGAGGAACAGGCCCCTCTCCAGCCCCTCCTGCAGCCCCCTGCCCAACTCTCCCACTGTGTTACCTTGGGCGATCCGCAGCTTCACCTCCAGGTCTACCGGGGTTGAGACCACGGACTTGGTGAGCACCAACACATTCTCTAACCCAATAACCACCACAAGGTAGGGGAAAATCTCGCTGGGGACAGAGAAGGAGAAGGTGAGGACAGTGCTGTGGTGGTTCCCAACAGACTTGGGCCCTCAGGAAGGCTATGGGGTTTCCAGCCTGTTACAGGGGCTGCTGAGTGACTCCCACAACCACTGGGCAGAAACCCTCCCCTGTCCACCTCACCCAACAAGGCCTGCATCTACACAGTGCTCAGCTTTCAGGCAGGCTCCAGAGCCTTGCGGAGGGGCCAGCAGCTGTCCTGTCTCTAGCCATCTGGCTCAGGGGGGCTGGGAGAGGCCCCTCAGGGAGAGCTGTGCAGCGCCACTGCTAGACCACACTTCTCCCCGCCCTTCCCAGGAGGACTGCTGGCTAAAGACAATGACTGCTGCCAAAACCCACGCCAGTAACTCTGGGTGGACCCATCACAGCTAAATATGCAAGGAGATGAAACCACCCTGAAGGCCCACTCACCTTTGTTGAGAAGCTGTGTGCGGAGAACAACTGTTCCTACAGAAAGCTCTACCAGCTATCTGAGCCCACCGTCCCACACTCCCCGCAGCAGAACCTATGAAAGTCTATGTGCGAGGAACGCCAGCTGAGTTATAACTTGCGGGACCTCTGCTTTGGAGCCGAAGGAAGGGAGGGCCCCTGTAGAGGGTACGGCAGACAGTATGGGAGGGCGGTGTTTAACACCATCAGGCTCAGGAAAGGGAGCAGGTATCTAAGAGCAAGGAAACTACCAGAAACAAAACACGACATTGCTTTTCATACGACCAGCCTGATGGTCCAAGGTGGGGGACAGGCCAATCCATAATCCATTAATAACAATTAACAGACAGGCAGGTGGGCCTATCCAGAGCCAAGATCAAAGCCTGAGGACAAGCCAAGGGAAGGGCTTCCAGACTAAGGTTCAGAGAGGAGCGGCAAGGGGAAAGTAAACATCGGTGGAAAAGGCAACAAATTACAGTGTGCTCATATCTTCCAAAGAGCTTCCTCTAAAATGACCTATTTCATTAGGCATTTAAATGTTCTAAGTATGAAAAAAAAGAAATGTTCTCTATCTCACACCTCCAGTGGCTTAAGCCATCAAGCTGCAGTGTGTGTGCGGTGTGTGTATATAGAATATATAAACACAGATGCACAAATCCGACTACACACATGCAATACATACTCATGTATACACAAACACACATACCAACACACACCCCATATATACACACCCAGCCCACAAATACACACTTCTGTACATATGGACACTCACTATAGCTAGATATGCTATATACAAACACTAGTATGAATACAAGCCAGACAAAGAAGAGGAAGAAAATGTACCTCTTAAATGTCAAAAACGACAATGTGAAGACGTGAGGTCACAGCAAACACCCAGTCCAGGGAAGGCCAAGTACCCAGAAGTGCAAGGCTCTCTGGCCTGAGCCCACCCGGTGGCCCAGTGGAGCCTGCTGGGGACCTACCCGCCATTGAGGGTGGGCGTCAGGCCGAAGAGTGTGCAGAGTCCCACAGACATGAGCAGCGAGCTGAGCACTGTGACCACGGCGGCCAGGGCCAGCCCCCACTTGGACTTGACCATGTCGATCTTCCCTGGAGGGCAGAGAGGGCACATCAGGGCAGCCCCTCCCACAGCCCCCGGCCCACAGGGGCTCTCGGGAGTAGGTTGCCCTGACAGTTGAGGAAGGGAAAGCCCCTGGTTTCACCAAAGGAAAGGGATAGGCACAAGTACTTCCCAGTGTCATGGACATAGTACACCTTTTAGGAACCCTAACCCAGAAAGGGGCTGAAAGTGAGAAGAGCCCCGGACCCACCCAAGCTCCTAAGACCCTGCTGGGGGATAAAGCCCTAGCTCTGATGACCACCAGGTGTGTTCTATCTCTCTACCCCAAGCCACCTCCAGAGGCAGGGAAGCAGGTGACATGGAAATGCCCGTTTAGCTTGGAGAAAGCTCCCGGTCTCCCTGCCATGAACCTACGCGTGGAGAAGTAGATGTAGGCAAACAAGATGATGTAGGTGGTCACAAGGGGGATGAGCTCAGCAACACCAATCTCCTCCTTGAAGTGCACGTGGACCAGGCTCTCCGCCCGAAGGCTGCAGTTGGGGCTGGGGTGCAGAAGCATCAGGCGGGCACGCAGGCTGCCCAGGAACCTGGTCAAGGAGCAGGGTGGGGGTAGATGGAAGTGTTGCTCTTGGTTCCGGGGACAAAGACAATCCTTGGACAGAGGGTCCATTAGGACCTCCCTCCTGCCCCTGTGTTGGAAGGGAACTTCTCTCTGGTGCCTGAGCTCCTCTGTAGTCTCCAGGGGCACTGGGAAAATCACAGAGGGGCAAAGTTTTCTCAGGAGCCCCTCCTGCTCCTTTCTCAGCTTCCCTTTCCGGACCTACTCTACACTCACTTTTTATTTATTTTCCTATTTTATTTTTTGAGACAGAGTCTCGCTCTGTCGCCCAGGCTGGAGTGCAGTGGCGAGATCAGGGCTCACTGCAAGCTCCGCCTCCCGGGTTCACGCCATTCTCCTGCCTCAGCCTCCAGAGTAGCTGGGACTACAGGCGTGTGCCCCCACGCCTGGCTAATTTTTTTTTTTTTTTAGAGATGGGGTTTCGCCATGTTGGCCAGGCTGGTCTCGAACTCCTGACCTCAGATGATCTGCCCACCTCAGCCCTCCCAGCATCTGGGATTACAGGCGTGTGCCCCCACGCCTGGCCTCCAACACTCTTGATTACCAAAGGCCCAGGAGAGGCGATCAGAAGCATCTCGAGTGCCGTTGCCAGTTGGGGAGGTGCCTGCAGTGCCCCACTGGGAAGGACTCAGGCCATACAGGGCTCACTAGCAACCAGCTGGGGATGCCTGCCCTAGGCTCAAGAGAGACCAGAGGAGGCACCAGGACACTGAGACTGCCAGCCCTGCCTTAGTCCCCTATGCTTAACCAGCTGTCAGGTCATCCCCATTAAAATGTGGTAGACAGTATCATCTAGTGTAAGGGATGTAAACATTTCAACAGGAGGCCTGGAAACTCTCCAAGTTTCCAGCGGGGCATTCAGAACACTCTAACCAGAAGAGGGACTACTCAAAGCCTCATGTCACCCAGCAGACCAGTCAAGAGCCCAGGGTGCTGTCAATCTTACTTGGCATGGTAGCGCTGGAAGACCAGGGTGATGGTGTAGGAGACCATCCTCTTCCTGGTGTAGAGGCTCACCCCGCTGTACTTCCCGGGAACACCAAACAACAAGTCTGCAAGTAGAAACCAGCAGGTACTGACAAAGAAATGACAGCTACTGCAGAGCCACCAAGGACCCCTTTTTCACCCCCACCCTGGGAACAAAGGGTAAACCCTTATCTGCCTAAGTACACATCAAAAAGACAGTGACCAGTGGGCACCCTTGCAGGTCTGAAGGGAACTTGTACTGCGGCTACCTTTGAGTGTGGCTGAAGTCTGCAGGGTTTTAGGCTCGTGCTGGTGGATGGTCCCAATGATGTCAGGATCAGCATGGAAGCGTTCCCGGTCATTCTGCCAGAAATTCCCAGGGGACAGCAGCAGGCATCCATGCTCAGGGAGTAGGTCCCTGAGCTTCCTGAGGCCTGGCAGCAGGTCGGTCACTTGCAGACACAACTCCTCCAAGCTCCTGGTCCCAGAGCTGCACAGGAGACAGGACAAGGAACCTGCTGTGTCTGCCACCACAGGGCAGATCTGCGGTACTTAGGGGACGTCCTCTGTCTGTTCTTCAATACCCCATATTTGCTCTCTGGTAATGCCAAAGAGCCTGACCACTAGGGCAGCAGGGGAAAGTACTTCCAGGTGGCCAATAACCTAACCATGTGGCTGTCTGACTTCAAGTGCATCTGAGGCCCAAAAGCCCATCAGCTCTGAGGACAGGCAAGTGTACTATGAGAGCATGCACAATCCCGCCCACTAAAACACCCTGGCCAGTTCAGTGGATGAGGAGGGACGGGGGTAAATCTGGGGCTTCATTTAGTTCACCAAAATATCTGTCAACGCCACTAGCTAACTAAAACCTGGCAGTGATGCAGCTTGCCAATTACACACATTGTATGCCGAGCCAGCATAACCCAGGGACCCACTGACAGGCAGGGGAGCACAACCTGGGCTGGGGCTTCAGAAGGTACCCCCCGGTAGAGCTTGCTTCTCGTCGGCAGAGACACCACCATTACATTCACAACATAACCCACAGGCAGGAAGCCACGCAGGTCATGAGTCAGCTCAGTGGACACTGACTCCATCTGAGATGTAAGGATGAGACTCAGGGCTATGTGTGTGCCATCTGCATAGGTCTAAGGGGAATGCAGCCACTGTGGACCCTCACGGATGCTGAGAAATTCAAGGCTGGCTCACCCTCCATCCTTCTTGTTCTATCTCTGCAGAGCTGACTGGCTCACTGGAGTTACACTGAGGACTGTAACTCTCCCTTCAGTACAGAATGGGATTCAGGGAGGCAAGGGTCCCTGAGGGGGTACCTGTCTCTCAGCACGTGGTTCCGGATCTCCTCCACCAGTTGGAAAGCCCGGGACAAAGGTGAACGAAATACATCTACTGCCAGGAGGTTCTTGTGCCAGGGAAACACTGAGGATTTCACAAATATCTGCTGGACGTAAGCCACCGGGGCACCCACATACTGCAGAAGAAATGAGGGAGGGCAGAAAGGGCAGCTGAGCACAGGAGGAAGGAACACGGTCCAATTCAAGGGATTTAATGGGCATTGGAAACCATGCCCCACAGAGTTAAAGAAACCAATGACTAACACAAGTTCTTGAGTTTGCAGGATGGCAGATAAGAAAAGAAACAATTTGCTGAAACCCAGAAACTCCCTCCGCTTATGAGATAAAAGAACTGGCTGAAATAAGCTGGAACCAAGATGGCCGACTGGAGTTGTGCAGAATGACCCTGCCGCCATCACAGCCTGAATTTCCACTGCATGTTTCATACTGACTCCCCTGGAATTTGCACATGAGACGCATGAGGTGGCATCAAGAGATAACTGGGCATGCTCAAGGACTTTCCAGAAATCCCCCTTCCTTCCACCAATCATCTGCTAATCCTAGTATCCACCCTCTAAACCTTTTCTAATAAAATTACTGCCTTAAAGCCAGCACAGGGAGACAGATGTGAGCTGGACTCCTGTCTCCTAGGGAGTCAACCTTCAATATAAAGCTTTCTTTTCCCCAAATCTCAGTGTCATAAGTATTGGCTTCTAGCACATTGGGCAGCGAGCCTCTTTTGCTCAATAACACATCTACTATGGGCAAAGCATATGTGGGACCAGGTGTAGGCAAACTATGGCCTGTAGGCCAAATCAGGGCCCATGCCTGTTTTTCTTTTTGAGACAGGGTCTTGCTCTGTTGCCCAATCGTGGCTCACTGCAACCTCAATCTCCCAGGGTCAAGAGATCCTCCCACCTCAGCACCCCCACCCACCAAGTAGCTGAGACTAGAGGTGTGCACCACCGTGCCTAATTTTCAAAAATGTTTTGTAGGGATAGGGTATTACTATGTTGCCAGGCTGGTCTCGAACTCCTGGGCTCAAGCGATCCTCCCATCTTGGGCTCAAGCGATCCTCCCATCTTGGCCTCCCAAAGTGCCACACCTGGCTAACTTCTTTATTTTCTGTAGAGATGGGGTCTCACTATGTTGCCCAGGCTGGTTAGTGCCTGTTTTTCCACCTCCAATTTTTACTGAAGCACAGCCACACCACAGCCACACCCCTACCATTACTATTGTCTATGGCTGCAACAGAGGCCGTCTGGCCCGCAAAGCCTAAATGCTTACTATCTAGCCCTTTATGGAACATGTCTGCTGACCGCACTATAGACTCCACACTCCCCAAAGCATGTAGCCTGTCTTACTGATCCAGGTTTCGTCACTTGCAGCCGAGTAGCGGGTTTTGAAGATCAAAGGACCCAATTTTAAATCACAGCTTTCCAAACATATGACCTTGGAAACACTTTTGACATCTCTGGATTTCAATTTCCTCACTGTGAAAGAGGAACGACGACATTCACCCTGCAGCATCAAGATATATGCACACACCACACACGCATACACACAGTGTCTGAGAGATTAGCAGAAATATCAGCAATGAACAATCAGGCACTTCACTTCATCCGACCCTCACAACAGCCTGATGAGAAGCAAGGAGAGGCTCAGGCATCGTGCCCGCCTAGAGCTTCACACTCCAGGCAGAGTGGTGCAAGGACTCAAACCAAGGTTCCCTCACTAAATATCACACACTTTTCTCACTAGAATCTGCCATCTACCCTTCAAGAGCTTAACAGGGATGTAAATGACAAGCGTGTTCACACATGCAACCCTCAGTGACAGGCATGTCGCGGAGCACCCCAAAACATGCTGGGTCAGCCATGGCAAGATTACGGCCCAGGAGAAGCTAAGTGGAGCCATAAAGTTAGAAAAGAACAGGTAGGAGAGGGGCAGGAGGGAATGTGAGTTGCAAGGGATGCTGAGAGCACAGAAGGCACCAAGGAAACCTGTCAGGGGATAACAGAAATTACGAGGAAGATGACAAGCAGGCTTAGACTGAAGCCTGACTAAGCTGTCAGAATTTTAATCAATTGACAAAGCGAAGCCCAGTGTCTCTGAGGTGAAGGGCAACCTGATGAAAGCAGTGCTCTGGAAAGACTCCCCTGGAGGTGGTGACAACTGGAGACAAGGAAAGACGGTCCTAGACAGTGGTGTACTGCGAGCTATGGACTGAAGGGGGCAGGGCCCAGCCCAGCTGAGGGATGAGGGGCTGTCCCCACACCTGGGCTGCAGTCAGGAACTCCAAGGGGCATGTGTGTGGATGAAGGGGAGGTCACAGGGCCACTCACCGACGCAGTACTCCAGGTTACAGCATAGGCAAGGGCCAAGATGCTGAGCAAGCAGAGCAAGTTAATGCCTCCTGGGACCCTGGGCACAAAGGAACCAGAGGCAACCGTCTGAGCCTTGTGAACTTGATGTGGCTGTGCCTTAGTGAGGGCTCTGGGGACAAAAGGCCTCGTCCACTTTGTCTTCTGTACCACACTCAGCCACTAAAAGCTGCTGGGAGGTACAGAGGCACCTGGATGGAGCTGGCCACCACAGGCTGTGACCAGAAGCTCACACAGGCCTGAGCAGGGAAGGAGCACCAACCTGGTAAGGAAGAGGTGGGCAGGGCCCACACTCACTGTGCTGAGCTCCCACAGTCTCTACTTAATATTCAAGAGAGAAATGGACATAGAAACACTGGTATCTTGAGTGGGTGATGGAGGAAGTAAGGGCCAGTGGGGTCCAGATGCCCCTAGGCAAAAGACTCTTAACAGTGAGAGGCTGTGGCAGGCAGCCTTCTAACACAGTCCCCAGCAGTCCACACCTCCTGGTGCTCATGCCCTTGTGTAATCCCATCCCCTTAAGAGTGGGCTGGACCTAATGATCTGCCTCTGACAAACAAATACAGCCACAGCAATAAGAAATCACTCTTCCAATTAGGTTACAAAAGACTATGACTCCTTCTCCCACCCTGGCCCCGTTCTTTTGGGAGCCACCACTCTGATGAAACCAGCCACCACACTGCGAGCTGCTCAGGGAAGGCCTGTGTGGCAAGGAATTGAGAGAGGCCTTCAGCCAACGCACAGTGAGGAACTGAGATCCTCAGCCCAACAGCCTGTAAGGAACCTACCTTTAAGTGGGCTTGGACGGGGGTCCTCCCCGAGTTGACCTTTGAGATGGCAGCAGCCTTGGCTGAGGGTTCTATTGTAGTCTTGTGAGAGACCCTGAACTAAAGGACCCAGATAAGGAAACCATGGCTCAGAGAGATAAAATGAAGTGTCCAAGGTCACACAGTTGATAGGCAACAGAGCCAGGACTGAAACTCAGAGCTGGGTAGCTCTGAAGAATGTGAGTCTCATGGAGAACAACATGCAGAAGGAAAGGCCTAGCACAAGCAGCGTGGGAGAGGAGCTGAGGTTCTGGGGGCCCTGGAGTCTCCAGCCACCATAGTTCAGAGCATGAGGCTCCCACCCAGAGCTTCCTGGAAACCCTGTGTTCACGCTCACACAGCCACCACAAACACTGCAATGTTGGCCATAGAAGTCTGGCATGCAACAAGCCCAGCCACCGCTGTGGACCTGCCAGCTGGTCTTGGTGTGAGGCTCAAGTTTTCACAATGAGCCAGTCTTGGGGACCCAGGCAATGCTGGAGACCTCAGGTTTTTGAAAAACAGAATCCTTCCTTTCTATTTAGATAGAACAACCTAGAGCTCCAGGTATTTTACCTTCACACTGGTGCACCCGTGGGCTCCCTCAGAACAGGATGTGGAGGACTCCTGCCACTCAGCTCTTCCTACAGAAAAGACCTCCTGATCCTTGCCCTCCAACCCTGGTGGGCAAGGGCTATGGTGGGAAGAGCAGGCTCAGGAGACCTGCCTGAGTTCCAATCCCAGTGCCACCACTCCCTGGCTGTGTCCCTTGGATGATGGTCTCTATACTCTCCAAGCCTTGTCCCTTACTGAGGGAAATGAGAATAAAACCTCAGACCTCACTAGAGCACCGTGAGGACCAAACAAAACAACTCCTGGGAACCATCTAGGTCTAGCAAAGTACCTGAAAATGTATTCGTTATATCATTTCTATTATCCCCTAAAACTATGAAAACTGGAGTTGGTGTCCCATGCACAATCATCTCAGTCTACAAGTTTCTCCAAATTCAACACGATGGGTCTCCTTATCACCACTGTCATCGAGTCATTGCCTCTAAGGGAATGGCTTCCCAATGCCTACGGAATTAAAAGTTTAAACTTCACAGGCCAGGAGATTCAAGTTGGTTCCACCTACCACGCTCCAAGAAAAACTGCAGACTCACTGTCTCCTAAATAAGCCACGCTGTTTCTTTACTCAACAAGAAACCTTTCTTGAGCATCTACTCTGTGTAAAACACTGGAGTATATAAACTTGAAGGAAACATGACTCCAACGGGGTCGTCATGTAGAACACAGAGAAGAAGCAAAGGATACACTGCAAGAGCTGGGGAAGGCTTCCTGGAGCTTCACGGAGCTGAGGGATAAAGCCTAAGGAGGGTACTCCTAGTGCACACCACAGGGCAGTCCAAGCACACAAATCTTCATTCTCCCCTCTGTTTGACCAGCCAGACTTGATCAATGACAATGATGGCAATGGCGACAGCCACAAACACTGCTGAATGCAAGCGACGGGCCAGGCACTGTGCTAAACCCTTGCATTCTTTCGCTTAATCATATGAATTACAGTGTATAATGTAGGTATAATTATCCCATTTTATGGATGTAGAAACTAAGGTACAAGGTGATAGTAACTTGCCCAAGGTCACAAAGCTGGAAAACGTAGTCTCTACTGTTTCTGCTTTGTTCCTCTCTTCCTCTGGTAAAAACATCCCTCTGTCCAGAGAGAACCGCCCTTCCCCAAGAGTGGCCACAGAGGCCAATGGTCACAGTGACGACACAGGGTAAGCCTAACTCTGAGCACAAAGACATGGCAGAACTGACTGGAGTCCTTTCTGGAGGACACATAAAGGTTTAACTGTAGGGTGCAGCCATCAATCTCATTGTGGAGAAGCACCTAGCAAAAGGGGAGGAGGAGGGCTACATAAAAAGAGAGCCATCTCCAACAGAGAGAAAAATCCACAATTCAACAAAAAGAAGTCAAACAACTCAAAATGGGGACATCTGAACACACACATCACAAAGGAAGACAGGCAAATACAATAAGCACTTGAAAAAGGGACTAAGGTCATTAGTCATCTGGGAAATGAAAATTCACATCACAATCACAATGAGATTTCTCTATATTAGAATACGGCTTTTAAAAAAATCCAAACAACTGAATACACCAAGAACTTTACAGCACAAAGACTGAATCTTAATGTATGGGAATTTTTCAATAATTTAGAAGGCCAAGGTATATAAAAAGAAGGACATTTCATCTCTGTAGTCCTCATTCTGAAAACCAAAGTCCACAGTGAAATTCTTAACCAAAGTCCAAAGTATATTCAGATTTTCTCAAGTTTTTGCCTAATGTCCTTTTTCTTTTCCAGGATCCCATCCAGGAAACCACGTTACGTTTAGCTGTAGTGTCTCCTGAGGCTTCTTGTAGCTTCTGACAGTTTCTCAGACTTCTCTTGCTTTTGATGATACTGACAGCTCGAGGGGTACTGGTCAGGCATTTTGTAGGGTGTCCCTCAACTAGGATTTGTCTGATGTTTTACTCATGATTGGACTGGGGCTATGGGTTTGGGGGAGGAAGATCAGCAGTAAAATGTCCTCCTCCTCACATACCAAGGGCACAATCAATCATTGTGATTTATCACTGCTGCTTTAACCCCAATCACTTACTGTAGGAGGTGTCTATCAGGCTTCTCCACTGTAAAGTTACTTTTTCTCACAATCACACTGTCCTCTTTGAAAGAAAGTCATCAGGCATAGTCCACACTTTAGGATACATTACTTAGAATTATTTTGCCCAGGAAATTTGTCTATTGTCATCCATTCATTTATTTATATTTATTCAAGCATATGGACTCAGGATGGACTCACAAATAATTATTTTATATTTTGGGTTATAATTCAATACTGGTTTATTTTGTTGCAAAAATTGCTTTAGGCCAGGCACGGTGGCTCACGCACGTAATCCCAGCACTTTGGGAGGCTGAGGTGGACGGATCACAGGGTCAGGTGATGGAGACCATTCTGGCCAACATGGTGAAACCCTGTCTCTACTAAAACACAAAAAATTAGCCGGGCGTGGTGGTGTGTACCTGTAGTTCCAGCTACTCGGGAGGCTGAGGCAGGGGAATCACTTGAACCCGGGAGGCGGAGGTTCCAGTGAGCTGAGATCGCGCCACTGCACTCCAGCCTGGGTGACAGAGCAAGACTCTGTCTCAAAAAAAAAAAAAGAAAAAGAAAAAGAAAAAAAATTGCTCTAGCACTGACCACTGGGAGCTCTTTCAATTTGCCCCCCTATGTCTCTTTGACATACACTATATTCATTTCAAACTTTGAAAAATATTTGTCTTCTCTTCCCAAACAGTATAGGATCTCCTCAAGGGCAGTGAGCCTCTATCTGTCCCCACATCATTCCACACCACGCACATGCAACGAACGAGTGCTGAACTGAGCAATGAGCAGAGCAGGGAGGGAAGTTTTGGCTCCTTGGTATAGGCAGCAGATGCCTGCAATGTGCTGTCTACTGCCCGAGTCTCCTATTTTCCCTTTTATATTTTTTTATTTTTATTTATTTTTTTTTTTTGAGATGGAGTCTCGCTCTGTCGCCCAGGCTGGAGTGCAGTGGCCGGATCTCAGCTCACTGCAAGCTCCGCCTCCCGGGTTCACGCCATTCTCCTGCCTCAGCCTCCCGAGTAGCTGGGACTACAGGCGCCCGCCACCTCGCCCGGCTAGTTTTTTTTGTATTTTGTAGTAGAGACGGGGTTTCACCGTGTTAGCCAGGATGGTCTCTATCTCCTGACCTCGTGATCCGCCCGTCTCGGCCTCCCAAAGTACTGGGATTACAGGCTTGAGCCACCGCGCCCGGCCTATTTTTTATTTTTAAGAATTTTTTTAGAGACAAGGTCTCACTCTGTTGCCCCAGCTAGACTGCAATGGTATGATCATGGCTCACTGCAGCCTTGAAATGCTGGGCTCAAGTGATCCTCCTACCTCAGCACTGGGATTACAGGTATGCAACACTGCACCCAGCCCTGTTGTCCTTTTGGAAACCATCCTCTCTCATTCCCAGCGAGGTGCTGACGACAACAATGAAATACCTGCCTTTAGCCATAGGGCTTGGGAAGGGGACAGGCAGGTAACCTTATTCATAGTCAACTGGGCTCCTTTTCATCTTCCATTGGATTGAATGATGCAAAAACATAGGGCTGAATCTGCTAGGGCCACTGTTGGGAAGACCAAGAGTGAAGCTGACCCAGAGAGGACAAAGTCAAGAGATGGATTCCTTTTGAGGCTCAAACTATATTGTACTTAAGTCAGCCCTGCACCTGGCTGAGTTATATGAACCAAAAACTCCCTTTCACTTACTCTGATTTGGGTTGAATTTTCTGTTCTTCATAACTAAAACAGTCCTTACCACCCACTTCAGTATCGCTGGCCTGTATCTTTATCAAGGACAGTCAATGGAGGTGAGATAACTGACCACTGAGCTGTGTGACACCAAGTGACTGCACTGGGCCCAAGTCTCCTTTTCAATCCTGCAGGGGATAAGGGCTCCAATCAGAGAGAGAGAAAATGGACAATCCTCCTGATTCCAGAGCCCTCCTGTTACTCTGCACCAACACTTTCTGTCATCATCTCATCATTCAAAGAGTTCACAAACACTACACACCCCTTACAGCCTCATCATTAAACATCTACTCCACACCAATGGGCCAAATGAACTCTTCTAGTCAGGAAACACAAATACTCCCTTATGTGCTAAAATTGAATTAAAAGGTTAATGAAGGCTGGACACAATGGCTCATGCCTGTAATCCCAGCACTTTGGGAGGCTAAGGCAGGCGGATCACCTGAGGTCATAAGTTTGAGACCAGCCTGGCCAACACGGTGAAACCCCGTCCCTAATAAAAACACAAAAATTAGCCAGGTGTGGTGGCAACATGCCTGTAGTCCCAGGGACTTGGGAGGCTGAGGCGGGAGAATCGCTTTCAACCCAGGAGACAGAGGTTCCAGTGAGCTGAGATCACACCACTGCACTCCACCCTGGGCAACAGAGTGAGACTCCATCTCAAAACAATAAAAATAAAATGGGTTAATGAAGGTAAAAGGTTTAACCAAGAAGGTCCCATAATGAGCCAGTGAGCCAATGGCCAATCAGGGCCATAAAGCCACAAAACTGGTTTCACCACAAAACTAGTTTCAGCCAGCATCAGACCATGCACCCTTTGACCTTCATAGGCAGAGCCCCATGAAGCCAGGGCTGTGCACTCCACACTGATACCATGTATAGTTGTGCCACAGACCGATCTTACTAGATATGCCTCTATTTCAGCCACAGAGTCAAGTTCATAACAAGTTACCTGACTACTACGTTAACCAAAAAGGAAATGGGAATATGCTATGACTGTCAGAGAGAAGCGGGAGGGGAGCTCTGTTCACTGAGCTTTGGTTTTCCTCAACAACAGATTCAGCAAGTACAGCACCAATCCGGGGACCACAGAACAACACAGGAAGAAAGGGCACTTTGTCCATACCTGACAGGCAAAAGGTACAGAGATGAGCTACTCAAGCTTCAGTGAGCTCCAAATAATGAGTGCGGTGTGATGGTGAGTTAGGTCCCTTGACTGAGTCCCTCAACTGAAGACCTTTTTTCTCATTTATATCAGTGCTCGGCCCAGAGGCAGTCAACTGAAAACAGCACAGCCCAGAAGGAACAGAGGGCTGGGGTCAGGAGACCTAGAGTTCCAAACTAAATAACTGGCCGCGCACAGTGGCTCATGCCTGTAATCTCAGCACTTTGGGAGGCTGAGGCGGGTAGACCACCTGAGGGCAGGAATTCGAGACCAGCCTGGCCAACATGGTGAAACCCCATCTCTAATAAAAATACAAAATTAGTTGGGCGTGGTGGCGCACACCTATAGTCCCAGCTATTCGGGAGGCTGACTGAGGCAGGAGAATCACTTGAACCCAGGAGGCAGAGGTTGCAGTGAGCTGAGATCACACTACTGCACTCCAGCCTGGGCAACAGAGCAAGACTAAAATAAAAAAATTTTTAAATTAAAAAAATAAATAAGTAACTGAGGCACTTAATCATTCTGAGCCCCAGCTTCCTTACCTGGAAAAGAGATTTAGAATCTGTACTTTCTGGATTGTGAGGATAAAACAGGACCTGACAGATCTGAAAAAATTAGGTGCACGATACAAATACTAGACAGCGCTGGAAGTCTATGTCAGACCACTCTCAGGGATGTGCAATTGTTCTGACTGCCCAGGGACAAGAAGGAGACAGCCTGTGTGTCTGCCAGGATACTGCCGCACACCCATGCAGCATGTGTGAGCAACTCAGCGTATGAACCCAGACCCGGCTGGCCACAGCTGGAACAAACACAGATCTCAGTTTTACTATAATAGTTACGCTTTGGCATCATTTGGTGTTTCCTTTCAAAAAAAGTTACTCAATAAATGTATAAACTAGCCAGGCGCAGTGGCTCACACCTGTAATCGTAGTACTTTGGGAGGCCGAGATGGGTGTAATCACCTGAGGTCAGGAGTTCAAGACCAGCCTGGCCAACAAGATGAAACCCCGTCTCTACTAAAATTACAAAAATTAGCTGGGCATGGTGGCGGGTGCCTGTAATTCTAGCTACTCGGGCGGCTGAGGCAGTAGAATTACTTGAACCCTGGAGGTGGAGATTGCAGTGAGCCAAGATTATGCCACTGCACTCCAGCCTGGAGCAAAACTCCATCTCAAAAAAAAAAAAAAATGTATAAACTAAGTATCTATATGGTACACTGATAAAGCTGTTAAAGTAAATGAATTCACAAATCAGAAGCTAACCAACCTCAATCTCACTGGCAGATCCCTGCCTCAGCCAATCTCCACCCAATGCTCTGTGCTGGCCTCAGGAACATGCCGAGTACCCACCCACTCAGGCTGCTCCGTAGGCTCTCCTTGTTTGCGGTCAGAGTCCACAGGCGGGGGCGAGTAATCCTTTACAGGGGTGGTGAATTCCACAGGTCCTGTTCCTGGCAAGGGGAGTTTCAGCAGTGGGTAGCTGGGATGAACAAAAAGGAGAAAAGAGTTAGACACTATGAGAGGCAGTCCTCTCTCAGCAGTGACACAGGAGCCACTGGAGTTAATAACTAAATTCTGTTAGGACTGTACAAATGTGCAAAATATTAGAATCACAAAATTGCAAAGCCAAAACTCAGAAGTCATCTAGATTAGAATTTTTCTTTTCTTTTTTTTTTTTTTTGAGACAGAGTCTTGCTCTGTTACCCAGGCTGGAGTGCAGTGGCCGGATCTCAGCTCACTGCAAGCTCCGCCTCCCGGGTTTACGCCATTCTCCTGCCTCAGCCTCCCGAGTAGCTGGGACTACAGGCGCCCGCCACCTCACCCGGCTAGGTTTTTGTATTTTTTAGTAGAGATGGGGTTTCACCGTGTTAGCCAGGATGGTCTCGATCTCCTGACCTTGTGATCCGCCCGTCTCGGCCTCCCAAAGTGCTGGGATTACAGGCTTGAGCCACTGCGCCCGGTGAATTTTTCAAACTTATTTTAGTCACATAAACCTTACAAAGAAGCCCAACTGATAAAACAGACTGTTCTGTTAAATGTTTTCAGGCTGTATAAGCTAAGTATGTATAAGTATACTTAGTTATAACATTATATATAACATTAATATATATAAACATATATACACACACACACACATATACACACACACAAATAGATAGATAGGTGCCCGCCACTACACCCAGCTAATTTTTGTATTTTCAGTGGAGACGGGGTTTCATCATGTTGGCCAGGCTGGTCTTGAACTCCTGACCTCAGATGATCCACCCACCTCAGCCTCCCAAAGTGCTGCGATTACAGGCGTGAGCAACCATGCCTGGCTAGTTTATACATTTAATGAGTAACTTTTACTGAAAGGAAACACCAACATTAACACCAACATGTTATAATATATAACACTATATATATCTTTTCAGGCTGGGCGCAGTGGGTTATGCCTGTAACCGCAGCACTTTGGGAGGCCCAGGCTGGAGGGTTGCTTGAGCCCAGAAGTTTGAGACCAGCCTAGACAACATAGTGAGACCTCCTCTCTACAGAAAATAAAAAAAATTAGCCAGGCATGGCAGTATGAGCCTGTGGTCCCAGCTACTCAGGAGGCTGAGGGGGGAGGACTGTTTAAGCCTAGCGGTAGAGGCTGCTGTGAGCCATGATTACACCACTGCACTCCAGCCTGGGCAACATAAGACCCCTGTCTCTGAAAGAAAAAAGTTTTCAGAGACTTAATAAAGGCAAGATGCTAAACACAAACAAAAAAATCACCTTGCCAAATCAGACATAAGGGAACAATAAAAAACAAAATTGGGGGTACCTTTAAAAATCCAGGATTCCAATTCGGATAGCTAAGCAACTGTTCCACTTGAAGGGACAGACCATGAAAATTCTGTATAATTTACTAAGGATGTGGTTTATACTAGGATCATGAGGAAACTAAGTTAATGGACCCAATATATGCAAAGGAAAAGCCCTGACCTTGCATCAAAAAAGTTGGCAAATGAGCCGGGTGCAATGGCTCAAGCCTGTCATCCCAACACTCTGGGAGAGGCTAAGTAGGCGGATCATTGGAGCTCAGGAGTTTGAGATCAGACTGAGCAACACAGTGAAATCCCATCTCTACCAAAAACACAAAAAATTAGCGGGGCGTGGTGGTGTGCACCTGTGGTCCCAGCTACTGGCTGAGGCAGGAGGATCATTTGACCCTGGGAGGTGGAGGCTGCAGTGAGCTGAGGTCATGCCACTACACTCTAGCCTACGTAACACGGTGAGACCCCATCTCAAGTGAAAAAAAAGAAAAAATAAAAAGTTGGCAAATAGATGTACATTTTGTTTCACATCTCACTTTCTTAAAATTTAAAAATAACTTCTATATAGTACAATGTACAGATCTTAAGTATAAAGTGCAGTAAGTTTTTACATGTGTGTATCTGTGTAACTACCATCTAGATCAAGCTACAGAACATTTCCGGAGTCTCAGAAGGCAGCCTTGTTCCCACTCCCAGTCAACAGCACACCGCCCCAACCACCAAAGGTAACTATTAGAATCTCTATCACCATAAATCAGTTTTACCTATTTTTGAATGTCATATAAATGAAATCATCCATTCTACTTATATACTCTTTTGTGACTGACTGCTTTCACTCAAATTCTATCTGCTAGATTCCTCCACACTGGTGCATACAGCAGATCATTCCTTTTTGGATACATACTGTTCCACTAATGAATAAAGTATAGTGCATTTGTCTATTCCACTGGTTGAGGAACATTTGGCTGTTTCTGGTTTGAGCTATTAAGAGTAAAGTTGGGCCAGGCGCAGTGGCTCACACCTGTAATACCAGCACTTTGGGAGGCGGAGGCGGGTGGATCACCTGAGATTGGGAGTTTGAGACCAGCCTGACCAACAGGGAGAAACCCTGTCTCTACTAAAAATACAAAATTAGCCCGGTGTGGTGGCGCATGCCTGTAATCCCAGCTACTCAGGAGGCTGAGGCAGGAGAATCACTTGAACCCGGGAGGCGGAGGTTGCGGTGAGCTGA
>NW_012102254.1:3101813-3102815 GCF_000951045.1 Mandrillus leucophaeus | reverse complement strand
CAACAGAGAGAGACCCTGTCTCAAAAAAAATGTAGGCTGTGGCTACAGCATTTGCATAGTAATCACAGAGTATGGTCAGTTTTTGTTCTATATTTAGACTATACATGTTTTGGAGTCTGCTTGTGCTTTCTGGCTGTGAAGGTAGAAGACTAGGAAGACAGTGAATAATAACAATGAAATACTCTTACATGATATGTAATATGTGCCAGGCACTATTCTAAGCACTTGACATGTACAGATATGCCTTGACTTATGATGGGGTTATGTCCTGATAACACTGTTGTAAACTGAAAATATCTTAAGTCAAAAATGCATGACTAGGCTGAGCAAGGTGGCTCATGCCTATAATCCCAGCACTTTGGGAGGCTGAAGTGGACAGGTTACTTGAGGTCAGGAGTTTGATACCAGTCTGGTCAACATGGTGAAACCCCATCTCTACAAAAAATACAAAAAATAGCCAGACGTGGTGGCTCACACCTGTAATCCCAGCTACTCGGGAGGCTGAGGCAAGAGAATCACTTGAACCTGGGAGGCAGAGGTTGCAGTGAGCCGAAATTGCACCAGCCTGGGCAACAGAGTGAGACCCCATCTCGAAACAAAAACAACACAATGTGATTCCAATTTCCTCTCCAAATTAAAATCCACCTTCTCTCACCATGCGCAGCAGCTTGTTGAATCAAATGACTCAATGACTCACATCACTTTCTGACCTGCACGTAGGGCAGTCCAACTAACATGGCATATGGGTGCTCTTCCTTTTTTTTTTTTTTGAGATGGAGTCTCGCTATGTCGCCCAGGCTGGAGTGCAGTGGCGCAATCTCGGCTCACTGCAAGCTCCGCCTCCTGGGTTCGCACCATTCTCCTGCCTCAGCCTCCCAAGTAGCTGGGACTGCAGGCGCCCACCACCACGCCCGGCTAATTTTTGTATTTTTAGTAGAGACGGGGTTTCACCTTGTTGATCAGGATGGTCTCAATCTCCTGACCTCGTGATCCACCCGCCTC
>NW_012102254.1:3095729-3096905 GCF_000951045.1 Mandrillus leucophaeus | reverse complement strand
AAAAAAGACTAAAGCTATTATCCTTTATTGGGTTTTGGTGGTCCCATAAGCACTTATTTCTGTTGGGTATATTCCTAGGATGAAATGGCTGGGTATGGAGTTATATGCATGTTTAGCTTAGTAGATGACACCAAACAGTTTTCCATAGCAGTTGTACAAATTTATGTTCCCACTATCACCAGTGTAATAGGAGTTTCAGTTTCTTCAAATCCTTGTCACCTCTTGATATTGTCAGTCCAATTAATGTTAACCATTTAGAGGAAGAGACAGTGGTATCTCAGCATGGTTTTAATGTACATTTTCCTGACAAGAAACAATTTAAAAAATTATTTCAGACTATACTCCAAAACAGGTATAGTCTAAATATAGAACAAAAACTGACCATACTCTGTGATTACTATGCAAATGCTGTAGTTTACTACTGGCCACTTGGATATAGCCTCTTTTGTGAAACGCCTCTTCAAGTCTTTTGACAATACCATGTTTTAAATAATTTAAATACATTTATTAAGTTAATTACAGAAAACAATTACACAATCTCCTTACCTTCATGAAATCAATTTTTACTTTTCTCTGGCTTTTCCATCTTTACCTACACTCAAAAAACATGTATTAAGTATGTATTATATGCTGGGCACTGGGGATATAAAAGATAACACTACGGTCTGCCTCCAAGATGCTCTAAGTAGGAAGAGAGAAACAACTGCAAGAGAATGTGATCAGAATTCATTTAGGGCTGCTCTGCCTATGAAGTAGCCATTCTTTATTCCTTTACTTTTCTAATAAACTTGCTTCCACTTAAAAAAAATTAATATAGGCCAGGCACGGTGGCTCACGCCTGTAATCCCAGCACTTTGGGAGGCCGAGGTGGGTGGGTCACATGAGGTCAGGAGTTCAAGACCAGCCTGGCCAACATGGTGAAAGCCCGTCTTTACTAAAAATACAAAAATTGGCCAGATGCAGTGGTATACACCTGTAATCCTAGCTACTCAGGCGGCTGAGGCAGGAGAATCACTTGAACCCGGAAGGTGGAGGCTGCAGTGAGCTGAGATCGTGCCATGCCAGTGCACTCTAGCCTGGGCAACAGAGAGAGACCCTGTCTCAAAAAAAATGTAGGCTGTGGCTACAGCATTTGCATAGTAATCACAGAGTATGGTCAGTTTTTGTTCTATATTT
>NW_012102254.1:3086830-3094809 GCF_000951045.1 Mandrillus leucophaeus | reverse complement strand
CCACCACGCCCGGCTAATTTTTGTATTTTTAGTAGAGACGGGGTTTCACCTTGTTGATCAGGATGGTCTCAATCTCCTGACCTCGTGATCCACCCGCCTCGGCCTCCCAAAGTGCTGGGATTACAGGTGTGAGCCACCGCGCCTGGCCCTGGGTGCTCTTCTTTACCCCATGGTGCACCCACCACTTACCAGGGCAGGTCCAGAGTAACAGCACCCTCTGTCTTGCTGGGCTGCTGCTGGGACATATCTTGGGCCCAGTGGTCTAATCTCCAAGAGTTACAAACAGACACCTCTTGCCATAACGCCTACTTGCTACACATTTCATCAGATATTCCCAGAGGAAAGAACAGTCACTGCACCCAGGGGCCAGGCAGGAAGAACAGCTAACTCTAGCTCACCTGCAAGGCTCAGCACCGGGTTCATTTGAAGTAGTATCCTTGGCTCTCAGTCACTGAAACCTGCAGCCTCAACGGCAGCTCAGAGAAGAAAGTCACACATCCTCAGTGCTGTTTGGGGTGAGCCTGACTCCTCATATACAGATGCCCTCTCTCACTTCCGGATTCTTCTGCCTGATGGAGACCGACACATTCCCAAGCTGTCATTGACCACCACCCCCTCTAGTGCTGCTCTGTACTTTCCCTGGGGTGACTCAGTGGTGGTGAGCCAGTGGTGTGCAAAAAGTATTTCTGCAGCTCAGGTGGCTGTTAGATCTGAATAGGGAAATTAAGTGCAGCAGTCCTTTGGGTTTGGCTGTACAAGCCTTTCATCCCAGGAACAATAAAAGGTTAAGCAATTAAATGGAAACTGAATGTCGAGCAAAACTACTAGAAGAAGTCTATATCCATACTTTATTTTCTGTATGGAAACCGAATGTCGAGCAAAACTACTTAGAAGCAGTCTATATCCATACTTTATTTTCTGTAGGCAATCCCAGGCTCTGGAAGAAGGGGGCACTGCTCTGCTGCTCTGGACACAAAAGCTTCTGAGGTTGAAGACAATGGTGAGGCTTGTGTCCCTGGGTCCATAATCTCTGGTTTTCTGGCCAAGTCCCAGAATCTATGGATTCTCTTATACAACCTTTTATTAGTCTTTGGAGGTTGAGAGACCTCACCCAGCCTTGGAAAAATGTTCTCAAGTCAATCAGGTTTTAAGAAAAAAAATAAAAAAAACTTTAAGATCACATGACAAAGATACTGGTTTGGGAAAATAAGTACACAGCACTAAGAATGAGATAGTACAAGACTGGGTGTGGTGGCTCACGCCTGTAATCCCAACACTTTGGGAAGCCAAGGCAAGTGGATCACTGGAGCTCAGGAGTTTGAGATCAGCCTGGGCAACATGGCAAAATCCCAGCTCCATTAAAAATACAAAAAATTAGTGGTGCACGCCTATAGTCCCAGCTACTCAGAGGGCTGAGGTAGGAGAATCACTTGAGCTCATGAAGTCGAGATTGCAATTAGCAGTGATTGCACCATTGCACTCCAGCCTGAGCAACGGAAGCAAGACCCTGTCTCAAAGAAGAAAAAAAAGAAAAAGAATGGGATAATACAGAAGGGTCTTTCCTCCTTCTTTTTTTTTGGACATGGAGTCTCACTCTTTTGCCAGGCTAGACTGCAGTGGAGTGATCTCAGCTCACTGCAATCTCCGCCTCCCGGGTTCAAGCGATTCTCCTGCCTACGCCTCCCGAGTGGTGGGGATTACAGGTGTATGCCACCACACCCAGCTAATTTTTGTATTTTTAGTAGAGACGGGATTCACCATGTTGGCCAGGATGGTCTCGATCTCCTGACCTCGTGATCTACCCACTTTGGCCTCCCAAAGTGCTGGGATTACAGCCGTGAGCCACCACGCCCAGCCAGGTCTTTCCTCTTAAAAGAAAAACAGGGTGACTACAAAAGAGGAAACCATAGTACCATCAGAGAGTGAAACCAAAGGAGGGCAACATAATGAGACCCCATCTCTACAAAAAATGAAAAACAGCCAAGTGTGATGGCGCACGCCTGTGGTCGTGGCTTCTTAGGAGGCTGAGGTGGGAGAATCGCTTGAGCCTAGGAGGTTGAGGCTGAGGTGAGCTGTGATTGTGCTACTACATTCCAGCCTGGGTGACAGAGTGGGACCATGTCTCAAAAAAAATTTTTTTAAAGAAGAAAAGAGAAAGAGGTCAATTAACTTAGAGAAAAAAAAAACCCAAGAGCTGAGTTCTCAGAGCACTCCAAATTCATCACTTATGGGACACAGCTATAAGTATTTTATCTTGTACAACACAATTTAGCAGTTTAAACACCAATACAAACATACTGAGCCAGAGTGAGACCAGGTGACAGTAACACAGGTGCAAGCACCAGAGTCCCTATGGCTTGGATTTGAATTTGAACTCCAGTTTCCCTGATTATTAGTTATGTGGACCAGGCAAATCTCTAAGTCCCTATCCCCTTTTGTTAAATGGAAACATAACTGGACCACTTCCTAATGTTATACCTGAAGCATCAACACAGCACCCAGCAAGAAACTCTCTGTGATGTTCATCTTTCTTTCTTTTTTTTTTGTACAGACAGGGTGGGTCTTACTATATTGCCCAGGATGGTCCTGAACTCCTGGCCTCAAATGATTCTCTCGCCTCAGCCTCCCAGTGTTGGAATTACAGGCACGAGCACTGCACCTGGCCAATATTCATCTTTCTTACTGATAATCAGGGAAGAGCTTGAGATCATTAGCAACTGAACTGAACAGAGAGTTCCCTCCTGACTTCTCATCCTCCCTTCAGCATAGCACTGAAAACATCTATAAATGTTAGAAAGACAATGAATCTGAAAAACAGAATTCTTTCCGGAGAAAATAATAAGATGGACTCTTTTCACGACTGTCAGCATTTCAGAGCTAAAAGGGTCATCAGATATCATCTTATATCAAACTCCTCCTTTACAACGTCATTGTCAGCCATAGCCTTCAGGCTTCTATGAGGCCTTGAGAAAGACAGACAGGAACAAGGGCAGCTACAGCTCTCACATCCTGTCCTTGGCAAGTGCAGCTGGCCACAAGAATCAACAAGAGGTCTGAAGCAAGCTCCATGTGAACACAAAAAAATGACTAGAGAGCAAAGAAGCAAGTCTCTGAGGTTAGCCTGCCACAGGCTGTCCAAGGTACTGTTCTACTGGACTTTGCCTTGCAACACACAAAGAAGGCTCCTGCACTTAACCCGGTACTAAAAGGAAACCACTACTACTGAGAAATAAAATTGAAATATCATATCTTTCAATTATCTGTGTCTTAGAAGTATCTAAACATTATTTTGAGATAAAGTACCAGTGATGTGAATAAATCTGGTGAATCAGTAGGTCAGGGCCAGCCGGAACTATTTTATTATATTAGCTAACCATGCCAGGACTAGAGTTCTCCACTCACAGTTAGAAGGAGCCCAAGCTCCCACTGTGTAAAAAGCATACAGAGGCCAAGAGCGCCATAGTGGTTAGGGTTAGAAAACCTACTGTCTTAAGACACTGGTCCACCATATGCAAGGCAACCCAAAAACATACCAGCAGGCTAAGATGCAGAACCCCGTGAAGAGGATGATGGGGATGGGATACGATGCACAGAGGAGCCCATGGTTGTAGAAGGCCCGAGATATCTTCTCACGCAGCCTTTCAGTCAGGGTCATCCTCAGCCGAAGTCACCTTGCTGCCATCCCGGAAAGTGACCATGGATCACCCTGGCACACACTTGACGGCACTGACAAAGAACAACATGTGCAGGTACCTGGTCAGAAGGGAGAAAAGCCAGTTAACAAAGAGTACTTGGCTCTGCACACTAGGGCTGCTGGAGGGAGGCGATAGTTATGTGGCTGGGGAATGGTTTCAGAATGCCTGTATGTAAGGTCTAGTGACATCAATTCCAAAATACACACACACACTCACACACACACACTCTCTCTCTCTCCCTCTCCCCCTCCACCGACCCAACTCCCTCCCTCCTATATTAGGCAATGCTAAAAGGCCACCCCGCAAAGGGCATTTTTCTCATGTGTGGCACAGGAAACCATGCCTGTGTAACAGACGTCACCTTCAGCTGCTCTCTGTCAAACAGGCATTCTTCCCCACCCTTCTCTATGCACCAACCCCACTGAGAGAAGTCCTTGGGAAAAACCTTTACATAGGGATGGCCTCCCAAAACACACTGTTGTACGAATAGTGAATCACTCATGAAGAATGTCCAGTGAGGTCAGCCCTCAATATAAAAACACCAAAAAGCTTAGGTCTCTGACATAATGGTCACCAAGCAAAATTCACTCTGGTAGAACTCTCTGCTCTTTGTCCTACAGTCGTTCCTGGGAGCATAAAGGTAGAGAGCACCTCCTGTTCTGCCTGCCCAGTAGCTGTCCCCTTCTACGAGTAACAGCAGCCTGGTGTGGCTCAGGGGAACCACCTCACTCCACAGGATTTAGCCTGGATTAACTATGAGTCAAGGTGCCCCGTGCTAACCCAAGCTACACCAATTGGGCCTCGCTCCCTGGACTTTGACTTCTGAACACAAAGAAACAGGAACTTGGATATTCATGATGTTTATTCATCCCACAGAGGTTCCTGCTCCCAAGATCCCCAGGCTGTTCTGGCTCCCATCCTTTCCGAGGACTGGCTCATCAACTTTTCTTTCCATTTTGTAAGCTATTCTATATCCTTCCAATAAATTATCTTTTTGCTTGTGTTAGCCAAAGTTAATTTCTGGTGATTTCAAACAAATAACATTAAACCAATAAAATCAGAATAGAAAACTCCAGGAGGCCCAGGGATCTAGAATTATCTTCCCTACTGAGTCCTCCAATGGAATCCAAGTTTAAACCTACTTCTCTTGTTCCATGTCGCTGTTTTCTTGTGCTACAGGGAACTTGCCCAGACACGTGTCTTGGCTTGATTGTACTCACTGATGAAAACCCAGACTCACAGATGACTCCTCATAACTGTCAAGATCAGAAACAAGAAGTAAAAGGAGTCACACCACAGCCAACTCAAAAGCCAAAAGGAATGCCTATTGCTCGTTCTATCTTTCCGAAAGCAGAAGCCTTAAGTGCACATGCAAGTTTCCAGTTCAAGAACCTTCTATTATTTTGACATGGAGTCTCATTCTATCGACCAGGCTGGAGTGCAGTGGTACCATCTTGGCTCACTGCAACCTCTGCCTCCCAGGTTCAAGTGATTCTCCCACCTAGTCTTCCAAGTAGCTGGGATTATAGGTGTGCGTCATCACGCCCTGCAAATTTTTGTATTTTTTTGTAGAGACAGGTTCTCATTATGTTTTCCAGGCTGGTCTCAAACTCCTGGGCTCAAATGATCCAGCTGCCTCAGCCTCTCAAAGTGCTGGGATTATAGGCATGAACCACCATGCCCAGCCAGTACTTCCACTACTTTTTTTTTTTTTGAGATGGGGTTGCCCAGGCTGGAGTGTAGTGGCACAATCTTGGCTCACTGAAATCTCTATCTCCTGGGTTTAAGCTATTCTCCTGACTCAGACTCCCGAGCAGCTGGGACTACAGGCAGCCGCCACCACGCCTGGCTAATTTTTGTATTTTTGGTAGAGACCAGGCTCACCATGTTGGCCAGGCTGGTCTCAAACTCCTGACCTCAAGTGATCCACAGCCTCGGCCTCCCAAAGTGCCGGGATTATAGGCGTGAGGCACTGAGTCCAGCCACTTCATTACTTTTTATGGCTGAATATTTCATCAAATGAGCATGCCACATTTTGTTTATCCATTCATCAGTTGATAAACATTTGGGCAGTTTCTATGTTTTGCCTATTGTGAATAGTGCTGTGATGAACATTCTAACATTCCTGTATTTGTTTGAACATCTGTTTTCTTTTTCTTTTTCTTTTTTTTTTTTTGAGATAAAGTTTCGCTCTTGTTGCCCAGGCTGGAGTGCAGTGGCGAATTTTGATTGAGCGATCTCAGCTCAATGCAACCTCCACCTCCTGGGTTCAAGCGATTCTCTTGCCTCAGCTTCCTAAGTAGCTGGGATTACAGGTGCCCGCTACTACGCCCGTCTAATTTTTTGTATTTTTAGTAGAAATGGGATTTCATCATGTCGGCCAGGCTGCTCTCGAACTCCTGACCAGGTGATCCACATGCCTCGGCCTCCCAAATTGCTGGGATTACAGGCATGAGCCACCACACCGGGTCAAATTATTCTTGTTTACTTGGTCTCGAACTCGAACTTTTTTTTTTGAAACAGAATCTTGCTCTGTTGCCCAGGCTGGAGTGCAGTAGCGCGATCTCGGCTCACTGTAGCCTCCGCCTTCCAGTGGTTCAAACGATTCGTGCCTCAGCCTCCCTTGTAGCAGGGAGCACAGGTGCAAACCACTACGCTAGGCTAATTTTTGTATTTTTAGTAGAGATGGGGTTTTACCATGTTGGCCAGGCTGGTCTAGAACTCCTGACCTTAGATGATTTGCCAGCCTGGCCTCCCAAAGTGCTGGGATTACAGGCATGAGCCACCGGACCCTGTCTCAATTTTTTTTTTTCTTTTTTAGACAGAGTCTTGCTCTGCCGCCAGGCTGAAGTGCAGTGGTGCGATCTCGGCTTACTGCAACCTCCGTTTCCTGGGTTCAAGCAATTCACCTGTCTCAGCCTCCTGAGTAGCTGGGATTACAGATGTGTGCCACCACACCCAGCTAATTTCTGCATTCTTAGTAGACACGGGGTTTCACCATCTTGACCAGGATGATTTCAATCTTTTGACCTCGTGATCTGACCGCCTCAGGCTCCCAAAGTGCTGGGGTTACAGGCATGAACCACTGCACCTGGCCAACCTTTTTGTTTTGTTTTGTTTTGTCTGAGATGGAGTCCCGCTCTGTCTCCCAGGCTGGAGTGCAGTGCCACAGTCTTGGCTTACTGTAACCTCCACCTCCCGGGTTCAAGTGATTCTCCTGCCTTAGCCTCCCAAGTAGCTGGGACTACAGGCACCCACCACCACACCCGGCTAATTTTTTATTTTTAGTAGAGACGGGGTTTCACTATATTGAACTACTGACCTCATGATCTGCCCTCCTTGGCCTCCGAAAGTGTTGGGATTACAGGCGTGAGCCACCGTGCCCAGCCACCCCCAATTCTTATTTTTACTTTTTTGTTGCTGTTGTTCAGTTGGGGTTTTTTGTATTTTTTTTCTTTTTGTTTTCTTTTGAGTATATTCATTCTTAGGAGTGGAAATGCTTGGTCATAAGGTAATTTTCCTCAATATCTTCTTCTAAAAATTTGTAGTTTCACATTTGTTTAAGTCTGTAATCCAGCTGGATGCAGAGACTCATGCCTGTAATCCCAACACTTTGGGAGGCTGAGGTGGGAAATCACTTGAAACCAGGAGTTTGAGACCAGTCTGGACACTGTGAGACCTTGTCTTTACAAAAAAATAATAATAATAATAATAATTAGCAGGGCAGGGTGGCACACACCTGTAGTCCTAGCTACTTGGGAGGCTGAGGTAGGAAGTTCACTTTAGACCAAGAGTTTGAGGCTACAATGAGCTATGGCCACACCACTGCACTCTAGCCTGGACTACAGAGCAAGACTGTCTCAAAAAATAAAAATAAAAATCTGTGATCCATTTGAGTTAATTTTTAGATGAGGTGTGAGATATAAATTCCTTTTGTTCCCCTTTGGTCTAAAGATAGCCAATTGTTCCAGCACCATCTGGTGAAAAGACTATCCTTCCTCCATTGAATTGCTTGGCATCTTTGTCAAAAAGCAGTTGTCTGGGCCAGGAACAGTGGCTCACGCCTGTAATCCCAGCACTTTAGGAGACCGAGGTGGGTGGATCACTTGAGGCCAGGAGTTTGAGACCTGGCTAACATAGTGAAACCCCTCTCTACTAAAAACAGAAAAAAATTAGCTGGGTGTGATGGCACACACTTGTAATCCCAGCTACTTGGTAGGCTGAAAACCGCTTGAACCCAGAAAGCAGAGGTTGAGCAAGCCAAGATCACGCCACTGCACTCCA
>NW_012102254.1:3083338-3084765 GCF_000951045.1 Mandrillus leucophaeus | reverse complement strand
TTCTGAATTACTGGACATTTTGAATATTACGCTATGTGACTCTAGCTCTTGTTTAAGTCCCACGAAAAATTCTGAATTTGCCTTTGCAGCAATCAACCTAATTAGGTCCAGTCCACAAGTTCCTACCCACCTTCTGTGGGCTGTGGTACCAATATGAGATCAGTTTTCTTTCTTTTTTTTTTTGAGACAGAGTCTTGCTCTGTCACCCAGGCTGGAGTGCAGTGGCACGATCTCGGCTCATTGCAAGCTCCACCTCCCAGATTCATGCCATTCTCTTGCCTCAGCCTCCCGAGCAGCTGGGACTACAGGCGTCTGCCACCACGCCCGGCTAATTTTTTGTATTTTTAGTAGAGATGGGGTTTCCCCATGTTGGCCAGGATGGTCTCGATCTCCTGACCTCGTGATTTGCCCGCCTTGGCCTCTCAAAGTGCTGAGATTACAGGCGTGAGCCACCGGGCCCGGCCGAGATCAGTTTTCAAAGCCTCTGAAGTATTATTTTGGTTTTTTCCAAGCATACTGCCCAGGGGCCAGTGTGGAACTACTTGAGCAGTAATCTACTCCACAGTTTGGTCCTCAAAGCCTCTGGTATGCTATTTAGGGTCAGATGCACATATGTTAATTGTGAAGAACAGCCCAGGAGTTCATATGCAACTTTATGAGTTTAATTTGTTGAGCTCCTTCCTCTACGCAATCTTTCTAATACTTTCCAGATCTCAAGGGCCCCTTTCCTGGTCTGCTAGCTAAAAGTCAGGGGTTTAATTTCCCTGACCTGCTGAGTACCTCCCACAACTGTGACTACCTCCAAGGAAAAGCAATGAGAGAAAGGAAACAACAAAATCAAGCATTCCCTCCATGCTCCTGGGACCACAGTCCCTATGAATAGAAGACTTCCTCTCCTATCCATCTGCCAATGTCACTGCTGTCTCCATCACTACAGAATTACATGGAGGGCCAGAGCAAGAGAAAAGGAGAAAAGACAAAGCAAACAACACACGAGACTTCTTCCTCCATCCCCGTTCCTGACCCACGATGATCCCCTTTCCTGCTCCTCAAACTAGAAAGACAGCTTCTGTTAGACCTCTTTTTGTGCACATCCAGCATATATTTCCAGATTTGGGGCTGACTTTAAATCCAGGCTGGAAAATATTATATGGAGGAAAAAAAATACGGGAAACTCACTACCAGTTCACTGGTATTTGGAGTTCTGCTTTCCTTCTCCAATTTGCGTGCTAACATTTACCTTTCTGGGGTTACTCCACTGATCCATGCATTCTGTCCAGGGATTTCAGTTGCTCTCTGTCAGACATAAAGGGTGGAGTTACGTTTACTCCATCTTTATCACAATCAGAACTCTTAAACTTTTTTGTAATGTGAAAATCTTCATACATTTCAGGATTCTTTGCCTTTTTTTTTTTTTTTTTTTTTTT
>NW_012102254.1:3078124-3080286 GCF_000951045.1 Mandrillus leucophaeus | reverse complement strand
AGGCGGGCGGATCACGAGGTCAGGAGATCGAGACCATCCTGGCTAACACGGTGAAACCCCGTCTCTACTAAAAATACAAAAAAACTAGCCAGGTGAGGTGGTGGGCGCCTGTAGTCCCAGCTACTCGGGAGGCTGAGGCAGGAGAATGGTGTAAACCCAGGAGGCGGAGCTTGCAGTGAGCCGAGATCGCGCCACTGCACTCCAGCCTGGATGACAGAGCAAGACTCTGTCTCAAAAAATAAAAAAATAAAATAAAATAAAAAGAAGTTCAAGACCAGCCTAGCCAACATGGTGAAACCTCTTCGCTACTAAAAATACAAAAATTAGCCAGGTGTGATAGTGAGTGCTTGTAATCCCAGCCACTTGGGAGGCTGAGGCAGGACAATTGCTTGAACCTGGGAGGCAGAGGCCACAGTGAGACAAAGATTGCACCACTGCACTCCAGCCTGGGCAATGGAGTGTGACTCTGACTCAAAAAAAAAAAAAGAAAAAGAAAAAAGAAAAAAAGGCTAGGTGCAGCAGCTCATGCCTTTAATCCCACACTTTGGGAGACCAGGGCGGGCAGATCTCTTGAGGAGTTTGAGATCAGCCTGGCCAACATAGTGAAACCCTGTCTCTACGAAAAATACAAAATAGCCGGGCATGGTGGCGTACGCCTGTAATCCCAGCTACTCCGGAGGCTGATGCAGGAGAATTGCTTGAACCCAGGAGGCGGAGGTTGCTGTGAGCTGAGATCGCACCACTGCACTCCAGCCTGGGCGAGAGGGAGATTCCCTCTCAAAAAAAAAAAAAAAAAAAACTTGATAGAATTTTGATAGAAACTGCATTAAACCTGTTCATCAAATTTGCAAAGAACTGGCATGTTGAGTCTTCCAATCCATGAACATGGTATATTTCTCCATTTATTTAGATCTTTCACTTCTTTCATCAGCATTGTGTAGTTTTCAGCCTACATGACTGTACATGTTTTGTTAGACTTATACCTATTATTTCACTTTTTTCAGCAACTATGTTTTCAATTTTGGTTTTCACATGTTCATTGCTAGTACACTGATTTTTTTTATGTTAATCTTTTATCCTGCAACTGTCCTGAAATCACTTATTAAGTGCCAGAGTCTTTGTGTGTGTGTAGATTCTTCGGGAATTTCTACGAAGACTTATCATGTTATCTGTGAACAGAAACATTTATTTCTTCCTTTCCATAATTTCTTCAAATATTTTTTCTGCACCACTCTTTCTCCTCTCTTTTTGAGACTTCAAAAACATAAAAGATAAACCTTCTGTTATTGTCCTATGGGTCCCTGAAGCTCTGTTTTTTTGTTTTTTTGGTTTTTTCATTTTATTTCAATCTCTGTTAGTCAGACTGGATAATTTCTATTATTCTACCTTCATGTTCACTGACTCTTCTGTCCTCTCCATTCTGCTATTGAGCCCACCCAATTAATTTTTCATTTAGATTGTCATATTTTGCAGTAAATAAATTTCTAATTTTCTGTTCATTTCGAGTATTCACCCTTACTTGCTATAGCAAGGTTTTAATTAACATTTTAATTATACTTTGGCTTTTAATTTTTTGGATCTGTGTTATGTTGCGGTTGCCATCGGTTGGCTGTCTTTCCCCCTCATGATTTTCCTGATTCTTCATAGCTGAAGTAATTCTGAATTACTGGACATTTTGAATATTACGCTATGTGACTCTAGCTCTTGTTTAAGTCCCACGAAAAATTCTGAATTTGCCTTTGCAGCAATCAACCTAATTAGGTCCAGTCCACAAGTTCCTACCCACCTTCTGTGGGCTGTGGTACCAATATGAGATCAGTTTTCTTTCTTTTTTTTTTTGAGACAGAGTCTTGCTCTGTCACCCAGGCTGGAGTGCAGTGGCACGATCTCGGCTCATTGCAAGCTCCACCTCCCAGATTCATGCCATTCTCTTGCCTCAGCCTCCCGAGCAGCTGGGACTACAGGCGTCTGCCACCACGCCCGGCTAATTTTTTGTATTTTTAGTAGAGATGGGGTTTCCCCATGTTGGCCAGGATGGTCTCGATCTCCTGACCTCGTGATTTGCCCGCCTTGGCCTCTCAAAGTGCTGAGATTACAGGCGTGAGCCACCGGGCCCGGCCGAGATCAGTTTTCAAAGCCTCTGAAGTATTATTTTGGTTTTT
>NW_012102254.1:3073335-3074729 GCF_000951045.1 Mandrillus leucophaeus | reverse complement strand
AGCCAGGATGGTCTGGATCTCCTGACCTCGTGATCCGCCCGTCTCGGCCTCCCAAAGTGCTGGGATTACAGGCTTGAGCCACCGTGCCCAGCCGATTCTTTGCCTTTAAAGAAACTTTTTTTTTTTTTTTGAGATGGAGTCTTGCTCTGTCACCCAAGCTGGAGTGCAGTGGTGTGATCTTGGCTCACCACAACCTCCGCCTCCTGGGTTCAAGAAATTCTTGTGCCTCAGCCTCCCAAGTAGCTGGAGTTACAGGCGTGTGCCACCCCACCCAGCTAATTTTTATATTTTTGGTAGAAAGGGGGTTTCACTATGTTGGCCAGGCTGGTCTCAAACTCTTGACCTCAATCGATCTGCCTGCCTCAGCCTCCTAAAGTGCTGGGATTACAGGTGTGAGCCACTGCTCCTGGCCCTAAGGAAACTTTTCACACTATGCCTACTGGCATTTTTCTGTCAATCACATCATTTCATTGTGAGAAGCATGTAATACAAGTTTTCTACAAAAAGCATACATTACTTTTACAATTTGAAAAAATAAAAATTACACACAAAAAGTGCACAAAAGGAGAATAGAGGGAAACATTAGTAGTGGTTGCTTGTCTTTGTGTAATGTGATTACATGCAGGATTTTTTTTTTTCTTGAGACAGAGTCTCACTCTGTCACCCAGGCTGCGGCAGGATTACAGCTCACTGCAGCCTCAATCTCCCAGGCTCAGGTGATCCTCCCACCTCAGCCTGCTTACTAGCTGAAACTATAGGCGTGTACCACCATGAGAGATAATTTTTTGTATTTTTAGTAGAGACAGGGTTTTGCCATGTTGCCCAGGCTGGTCTCAAACCCCTGGGCTCAAGCAATCCTCCCGCCTCAATCTCCCAAACTGATTATAGGTGTGAACCACCACACCGAGCCGAGAAATTTTTTTAACTCAAATCTCAATACCTTTACATTGTTCACTATAAGCATTCATTTATTTATTTTTCTTTTTTTAGAGATGGGGTCTCACTCTGTCAACCAGGCTGGGGTACATGGGTACCATCGTGTCTTACTGCAGCCTTGAATTCCTGGACGCAGTCCTCCCAGCTCAGCCTCCCATGTAGCTAGGATTACAGGTATGTGCCACCATGGCCAGCTAATTTTTTTTTTTTTTAATTGTTGGGGGGAGACAGGGACTCAATATGTTGCCCAGGCTGGTCTTGAACTCCTGGTTTCAAGCAATCCTCCTGCCTCGGCCTCCAAAAGTGTTGGGATTACAGACGTGAGCCAACGTGCAAGCCTATTTAAAATAAACTTTTAAAGTTTAGTATAACATATCACAGAAGAGCATACAAATTATAAGCACACAGCTCCATGAATTACCACCAAGTAAACAAAGCCATGTAACCTAAACATCACT
>NW_012102254.1:3066529-3068925 GCF_000951045.1 Mandrillus leucophaeus | reverse complement strand
TGACATGCTCAAGTTTGAGAAACACTGCCCTACCAAACCCTGGAGCCCAAGAGTTGCCTCAGTCAACTCTATGGTGCCCACATCTGGAACATATGTCTAAACTGGACTAGCAGGGCAGGCACTGTAGCTAACTAAAGTCTGCAATCCCAGCTGTTTGGGAGGCTGAGGCAGGAAGATTGCTTGAGGCCAGGAAAGTTCAAGACCAGCCTGGGCAACATACAGAGAACCTGTCTCTACAAAAAAAAGTTTTAAAATTAGCCAAGTGTGGTGGCTCATGACTGGAGTCCTGGCTACTTGAGAGGCTGAGTGGGAAGGATTGCTTGAGCCCAGGAGGTCAAGGCTACAGTAAGCTGTGATTCCACCACTGCACTCTAGCCTGGGCAAAAGAGCAAGGCCTATCTTAAAAAATAAAAAATAAAAAAATGAACTGGACTAGTGACAGATATCCAAAACCACCAGCCTGAAAAATTCTAATAATCTCCTACCTGATTTTGCTACCTACATTTGCACTTCACTTCTGGTTTCTCTTCCCACACGGTCAGTGTGGACAGCTTCCTAAAATAAAGACCTGCTCATGGCCAGGCACGGTAGCTCGCACCTGTAATCCCAGCACTTTGGGAAGCTAAGATGGGAGGACTGCTTGAGCCCAGAAGTTCGAGACCAGCCTGGGCAACATAGTGAGACCCCATCTCTTTAAAAAAATATATTTTAATGGGAAAAAAAAAAAAAAAAAGACCTGCTTAGGTCACCCCTTGCACAAAAGTCTTGAATGGCTCTCCAGTGCCTGCACATTTGAGGCCATACTTCTTTGCTTATTATACAGGCACACTCAAAATATACTGAAACCTCTTTCCAGCTTTATTCTCTTGCCATAAAAATAACTAGTATTTACAAACCATGTGTCAGCCTCTGGCCTAAGACTTTTGCCTACATTATCTCCTGAATCCTTATAACAACCCTTAAACTAATAACTACTTTTACTATTTCAATTCCACAGATGAAGAATCTGAAGCCCAGAGGTGTAACCTGCCCCCATGTTACCCATCTAGAAGGCCCCCATGACTATCACAGTCATGTTGGGTTGCTGGCATTCTTCCCTCAAATAACCTGCATTCCCACTTTCCACACCTTTGCAGTCAAGGCTCTCTCTTTACTGAATGCCCTTTTCCCATCTTCCCACTCTAATTCCCACCTCTAATTTTCTCTATTCAGCCTTCAGGCACTAGATAAAATGCCGTTTCCTCCATAAGCCTTCTCTAAACATCATCCTATTCATTTTGTGCCAGAAACAGGTAAGCACTAATGTTAAAACAATGTTATGTTCAACATGTTAACAGAGATCATCTCTGTCAATGCTGAAGACATCCGACAAAATTCAACCCTCATCCTTTTAAAATAAAAATAGACAAATGCTTAGTAGATATGTGTATGTTGATTTACATACATACATAAATACATACATATAGGCCAGGCACAGTGGCTCACACCTGTAATCCCAGCACTTTGGGAGGCTGAGGCAAGTGAATCGTTTGAGGTCAGGAGTTCAAGACCAGCCTGGTCAACATGGTGAAACCCCGTCTCCACTAAAAAACACAAAAATTAGTCAGGCATGGTGGTGGGCACCTGTAATCCCAACTATTTGGGTGGCTGGGGCAGGAGAATCGCTTGAACCCAGGAGGCAGAGGTTACAGTGAGCCAAGACTGTGCCACTGCACTCCAGCCCGGATGACAGAGTGAGACTCTGTCTCGAAAAATAATAATAAAAATATATACATACACATACATATAAAATACAGACTTCAACTAAATATTTACATCTTTCTCAATCTCAAAGCTAAAATCAAGCCCAATGGGAATACACTAGAAGTGTTCTCACTAACGTCAGGGGCCATACAGGCTATGCATTTAACCACCATTATTTATTACTATTGTGGAGCTACTAGTTATCATAATTAGGCAAGAGAAAGAAAACACAGGTATACAACTGGAAAGGAAAAAGTTAAATTATCATTTTTGCAAATGATATTATATACAAAATCCAAGATAATCAACTGAAAACCTTTTACAGTTGTTAAAAGAATCACCATAAGATAGTGAAAACTAATATATATCAATGCCTTCACATACATCACCAACAAGCAGGCAGAAAATAAAATAATGATAATATTGATTATAACGATTCAGTAACACTAAAATAACAAAACCAAAAACTTGAAAATAAAAAGAAATGTAAGAAATCTCTGAAACTCCCAGCAGGACGCGGTGGCTCACTCCTGTAATCCCAGCAATTTGGGAGGCCAAGGTGGGCGGATCACCTGAGGTCAGGAGTTACAGACCAGCCTAGCCAACATGGCAAAACCCCGTCTCTACTAAAAAGACAAAAATTAGCCAGGCAT
>NW_012102254.1:3061825-3062414 GCF_000951045.1 Mandrillus leucophaeus | reverse complement strand
TGGGAGGCCGAGACAGGTGGATCACGAGGTCAGGAGATCGAGACCATCCTGGCTAACACGGTGAAACCCCATCTCTACTAAAAAATACAAAAAACCAGCCAGGCGAGGTGGCAGGCGCCTGTAGTCCCAGCTACTCAGGACGCTGAGGCAGGAGAATGGCGTAAACCCGGGAGGCGGAGCTTGCAGTGAGCTGAGATCCGGCCAGTGCACTCCAGCCTGGGCAACAAGAATGAAAATGTCTCCAAAAAATAAAACAAACAAACAAACAAACAAAAACACAAAAAACCCCACAGGATAATTTTTCACAATCTTCTACTAGGGAAGATCTTTCTAGGTATGACATAGAACTCAAAAGCCTTAAAAGTAAAAACCAATCTATATAATTAGTTAATAAACAAATATTTCACAACAAAACTATTTTAAGTAAAAAGATAAAGAAGGCCAGGCGCAGTGGCTCAGACCTGTAATCCCGGCACTTTGGGAGGCTGAGGAGGGCGGATCACGAGGTCAGGAGTTCAAGACCAGCCTGGCCAACATGGTGAAACCCCATCTCTACTAAAAATAGAAAAATTAGCCAGGTGTGGTGGCA
>NW_012102254.1:3059896-3061775 GCF_000951045.1 Mandrillus leucophaeus | reverse complement strand
CTCACTCTGTCACCCAGGTTGGAGTACAGTGGCACGATCATGGCTCACTGCAGCCTCCACCTCCCAGGCTCAATCAATTCTCCCACTTCAGCCTCCCAAGTAGCTAGGACTACAGGCGTACACCACCACATCCAGCAAAATGTTTGTTATTTTTTGTAGAGATGGGGTTTCACCATGTTGCCCAGGCTGATCTTGAACTCCTAGACTCCAGTCATCCTCCTGTCTCGGCCTCCCAAAGAGCAGGGATTACAGGCTGAGCCACCCACCATGCCTGGCCCTCACAGACCCCTTCTTATCCCTTTCCAATTCACCTTATCTCAGAGGTCAGAGTGGACAGAGATTCTACCAATGCCATGAGCTGGATCCCCTTCTGCACTTAGAACAAAGTTCAAATGCCTCTCCCTAGCTCCCAGGGCTCTGCATAACCCACCCCGGTCCTCCCCAACTTCACCTCATGCCACCTCTCCATTCTGCTCTCTTCCAATGCCTTATGTGTGCCAACCTCATTCCCATCTCAGGGGCCTGGCACATACTGTTCCGTCCTCTAGTCCCTCTTCTCTTTATAGGCTGGTTCTTTTTCCTCTTCAAGTCTCAGCTGAAATATGACTTCTACAAAAAGACCTCCCTTGACCATATGTCTTCTAGTAGTTCTCTCTATTGTTCCTTACAGAGCCTATTTCTTCTTTTTCAGTGCATTTAAAACTCTGTAACTGTACAAATGACTCATTCCCTAGTTTACTATGTGTCCTCTGTCGAGACTATAAATAAACTCCCTGTCTGTTCTTCAGGGTCTTTAATAGTACTTGGTATGTTAAATTTTTATTAAATGCACCTATACTCCCAGCTACTCAGGAGACTGAGGTGGGACAATCCCTTGAGCCCAGGAGTTCTATGCCAGCCTGGGCAACACAGACCCTGTCTTTGAAAACAAACCACTTGTTGAATAAGTGATGAGCAAACCAACCAACCCAATCAGGATCAGATACTATCAGGACAGTGTTCAGTACATATCTTCTCAATTTCTAACTGTGATACGAAGCACCTCAGGCATTCTGGAAGAAAGAGAGACAGTTAATAATCCCATCTCTCTGAATGAAATAATAGACAAGGAACACTCCATCCATCCTGTTCTTCACAAATGTCCCAATCTAAATCCTTGTTAGAAATGCAGATTATTGGGTCTATCCCAGACCTGGTGAATCAGAAAATCTGGGGGTGAGGCCCAGCAATCTGTATTTAACACACCCTCCAGTTGACATTGACATGCTCAAGTTTGAGAAACACTGCCCTACCAAACCCTGGAGCCCAAGAGTTGCCTCAGTCAACTCTATGGTGCCCACATCTGGAACATATGTCTAAACTGGACTAGCAGGGCAGGCACTGTAGCTAACTAAAGTCTGCAATCCCAGCTGTTTGGGAGGCTGAGGCAGGAAGATTGCTTGAGGCCAGGAAAGTTCAAGACCAGCCTGGGCAACATACAGAGAACCTGTCTCTACAAAAAAAAGTTTTAAAATTAGCCAAGTGTGGTGGCTCATGACTGGAGTCCTGGCTACTTGAGAGGCTGAGTGGGAAGGATTGCTTGAGCCCAGGAGGTCAAGGCTACAGTAAGCTGTGATTCCACCACTGCACTCTAGCCTGGGCAAAAGAGCAAGGCCTATCTTAAAAAATAAAAAATAAAAAAATGAACTGGACTAGTGACAGATATCCAAAACCACCAGCCTGAAAAATTCTAATAATCTCCTACCTGATTTTGCTACCTACATTTGCACTTCACTTCTGGTTTCTCTTCCCACACGGTCAGTGTGGACAGCTTCCTAAAATAAAGACCTGCTCATGGCCAGGCACGGTAGCTCGCACCTGTAATCCCAGCACTTTGGGA
>NW_012102254.1:3053365-3054511 GCF_000951045.1 Mandrillus leucophaeus | reverse complement strand
AAAAAAAGAAAGAAACCAAAACAAATCTCTGAAACTCTGAAAGACAGAAAAGATGACTTCAACAAAAAGAAAAGCATGCCACATTCTTAATGAGGAAGAGTCAATATAACATAACCAAAATGTCACTCTTCCTACATTCATCTAGAAATGTAACACAGTCCCAATAAAAATAGGACTTCTTTAACTAAACAAACTTAAAGTTTATATAGAAAAACAAATATAGCCAAGAAAGTTCTGAAAAATAAAGATGATGAAAGGGAACTAACTTCACCAAATAACAAAACATGCTAGAGTAATTAAAACAGTGTGGTCCTACCACATAAATACACAGATTAATGTAACAGAACAGAATGTCCAGGAATAGACCAAAATGTACACATATGACAAAGTATATTATATATAGTAAATGATAAACAAGTGGGAGAAAGATTAATTGTGCAATAAAAGGTATTGCAACAAATGGGTAGCCACAGAAAAAAATTAAGTTGGATCTAACACTTCACATCAAAATTCCAAACAGGACCAAGCACAGTGGCTCAGGCCTATAATCCTAGCACTTTGGGAAGTCAGGGCAGACAGATCACCTGAGCCCAGGAGTTCAAGACCAGTGTGGGCAACATGGCAAAACCCCTCTTCTACCAAAAGTACAAAAATTAGCTGGGCATGGTGATGCACACCTGTAGTCCCAGCTACTCAGGAGGCTGAAGTGGGTGGATTACCCGAGCCTGGCAAGGTCCAGGCTGTAGTGAGCCATGATCACACTACTGTGCTCCAGTCTGGACAACAGGGCAAGACCCTGCCTCAAAATAAAAATGAATTCCAAATAGAGAAAAGATTTAAAGGTAAAATATGAAATATAAAAATTACTGGCCGGGCGCAGTGGCTCACGCCTGTAATCCCAGCACTTTGGGAGGCCTAGGTGGGAGGATCACGAGGTCAGGAGATCGAGACCATCCTGGCTAACATGGTGAAACCCTGTCTCTACTAAAAAAAATACAAAAAACTAGCCGGGCGTGTGGTGGGCACCTGTAATCCCAGCTGCTCGGGAGGCTGAGGCGGGAGAATGGTGTGAACCCGGGAGGCGGAGCTTGCAGTGAGCCGAGATCGTGCCACTGCACTCCAGCCTGGGCGACAGAGCGAGACTCC
>NW_012102254.1:3042568-3052560 GCF_000951045.1 Mandrillus leucophaeus | reverse complement strand
CAAGACCAGCCTGGCCAACATGGTGAAACCCCATCTCTACTAAAAATAGAAAAATTAGCCAGGTGTGGTGGCAGTAGCCTGTAATCTCAGCTACTCAGGAGGCTGAGGCAGGAGAATCACTTGAACCCGGGAGGCAGAGGTTGCAGTGAGCCGGGATCGTCCAAGATCATACCATTATACTCTAGCCTGGGCGACAAAGCGAGACTCCATCTCAAAAAAAAAAAAAAAAGATAAACAAGATCTGGAAAAACACAACTGCAATTCATATCGCTGACAAGGTATTAAGTTCCCACATATATAAGCAATTTTGACAAAATCAATTTAAAAACACCAAAGCCCAGCTAGGCACAGTGGCTTACACCTATAATCCCAGTGCTTTGGGAGGCTGAGGTGGGTGGATCCAGGAGTTTGAGACCAGCCTGGCCAACATGGTGAAACCCTGTCTCTACGAAAAATACAAAAATTAGCCAGGCATGGTGGTGCATGCCTATAATCCCAGCTACTCGAGAGGCTGAGACAGGAGAATCGCTTGAACACGGGAGGTGGAGGTTGCAGTGAGCTGAGATTGAGCCACTACACTCCAGCCTGGATGACAGAGATGAGACTCCACCTCAAACAAACAAACAAAAAAAGCCCAACAGAAAAGTGGTCAAGGATACAAATAGGGTTTTTGTGGGGTTTTTTTGAGACAAGGTCTCACCCTGGCTGGAGTGCAGTGGCATGATCTCAGGTCACTGCAGCCTTGACCTCCCAGGCTCAAGCAATCCTTCCACCTCAGCCTCCTGAGCAGCTGGGACTACAAGCACACACAACCATGCCCAGTTAATTTTTGTATTTTTTCTACAGATGGGGTTTTGCCAGGTTGCCCCAGCTGGTCTCAAACTCTTGAACTCAAGCAATCCGCCCACCTTGGCCTCCCAAAGTGCTAGGATTACAGGCCTGAGCCACCATGCCCAGCTTGAATAATTTTTTTCACAAAAAATAAAACGTAAATGGTCCTTCAACCTCACTGCAACCAAACAGAGACAAATTAAAACTCCTCCCGAGATAACAGGAGTGTTCATTCTACTACTCTTTCAACTTTTCTGTAGGTTACACTAAAAAGTTTGGGGGGGGGGGTGGAATCTAAACAGAGAAACTAATTTTTCACCCATCACAATGGCAAAGATCAAACCGTGTGGTACCACAGTGTTGGAGAGGGTGTGAATAAACAAGCACTGCCACACACTGCTTAGGAGCACATGTGGATAAAACTGCTATGGAGGTTTATCTGGTAAGAGTTATCAAAATTACAAAAGCAAATCCTCATCAACTCAGCACTTCTGCCTCTGGTAAGTAACTACAGATATACTTGGCCATGCGTGGACTGACTGATGTACACAGAAAGTTACTCATCCCAGTGCTGTCTGTACTAACAAAACTTAAAATTCCTCTACAATTCCATCAATAGAGCTCTGACTAAATAAATCAAAGGACATCCTGAAAATGGAATATTATCTAGTTATAAAAGATGAGGGGCTGGGTGCAGTAGCTCAATGCCTGTAATCCCAGCACTTTGGCAGGCTGAGGCGGGCGGATCACTTGAGATCAGGTGTTTGAGACTAACCTGGACAACATGATAAAACCCCGTCTCTACCAAAAATATAAAAAATTAGCTGGGTATGGTGGTGTGCAGGCCTGTAGTCCCAGCTACTCAGGAGACTGAGGCAAGAGAATCACCTGAACTCGGGAGGCGGGGGTTGCAGTGAGCCAAGATCACACCATTGCACTCCTGCCTGGGCGACTCCGTTAAAAAAAAAAAAAAAAGACAATGAGGAAATGTATTAATGATAAACTATCATAAATAAACATTCAGAGAAAAAAGCAAGGGAACAGCGTGCTACTTTCATGTAAGAGAACAGAAGTCTCTGCTTATTTGTCTATAAATGCACAACACACCTGGGAATGGACACATGAGAAGTAGCAGCACCAGCAGCCTCTAGGGAGAGGATCTGGTAGCCAGGTGCAGGATGGAAGGGAAACTTTCCCATGTATACTGGTTTACCTTTCCAATTTTGTGTCACATAAATGTATTTCTACATTGAAAAGCTGAAATTAAAAAATAATGAACAAAGTCTCCTGTGGAAGCAGCAGTCCTCTTCTCTGAGCTTCTCTAACTATGAATTTCCACCTTGCTCATTCCGACTCTCAGCCTCCCGGACTGACTGTGTTCCCCTTCGGGAGAAGGGCATAACTGAATCACCTTGAGTTCCCTAGAGCACCCAGCACCTCACCTGGTGGCGAGCAGAAAGTCACTACAGGACTGCTCACTGTGCTAAATTAGTTTACTGGTGCAAACAATTCATTCCTTTGGGGGAATGTTTTCCTGAAAGTTGTCAAGTGGACCAATGCTCAGGGCAGAAAACTGCTTCTCTTAAGCTTCAAAATTAGCCAGTAACCTGGGAGAATTTTCAGCAGATCAAGTTAATAGTATTGAAAAAAGGTCAGGTACAGTGGCTCACGCCTGTAATCCCAGCACTTTGGGAGGCCGAGGCGGGCAGATCACCTGAGGTCTGGAGTTCAAGACCAGCCTGGCCAACATGGTGAAACCCCATCTCTACTAAAAATACAAAAATTAGCAGGGCGTGGCCGGGCACAGTGGCTCATGCTTGTAATCCCGGCACATTGGGAGACCGAGGCGGGTGGATCACGAGGTCAGGAGTTCAAGACCAGCCTGGCCAACACGGTGAAACCCCGTCTCTACTCAAAATACAAAAATTTGCTGGGCGTGGTGGCACGTGCCTGTAATCCCAGCTACACGGGAGGCTGAGGCAGGAAAATCGCTTGAATCCAGGAGGCAGAGGTTGCAGTGAGCCGAGATCGCACCACTGCACTCCAGCCTGGGCAACAGGAGTGAAACTCTGTCTCAAAAAAAATAATAATAATTAAATAGTATGGAAAAAATAAAGGAATTTCAGTTAATGAACAAAAACTGATTTCAGAGAATTTAAAGCCTAAAAACACACATATTCAAGAGGATGAGTATTGGCACATTTTAGAGTAACTGTTGGTATGGCACAACAACACCCAAACTGAAGGAAGACCAAATTATATTAATTGGTTGTAATGGTTGTCACAAATAACCACGTGCATAATGTCAACCCTCTTCACAGCAGAACACCAACAAACATATTAAAGATTTTATTCCACAATGCCAGCTACCTACATTCTTACTCCCTCTTGACCTGGTCAGGAATGACTAACAAAGGGACTGAACCTCTGCTGCTAAGAATCAGTTTTATGTGTTTTTATTTATTTGTTTATTTATTTTGAGACAGAGTTTCACTCTTGTTGCCCAGGCGGAAGTGCAATAGTGTGATCTCGGCTCACTGCAACCTCAGCCTCCCAGGCTCAAGCAATTCTCTTGCCTCAGCCTCGCAAGTAGCCGGGATTACAGGCATGCGCCACGATGCCCGGCTAATTTTTTATTTTTAGTAGAGACAGGGTTTCACATCAGGCTGGTCTCGAACTCCTGACCTCAAGTGATCTGCCCTCCTTGGCCTCCCAAAGTACTGGGATTACAGGTGTGAGTCACTGTACCCAGCCAAGAACTCGTTTTAAAGCTAGAAACAACTTGAGAGCCCATGGGGACAGCCTTGTCATTTCACACAATCAGACTCTTGGCCCATGGACAGAGGGCCCTCAGCCTCAGCCCCAGCAGGTACTCGTAGGAGCACAGCCAGGAACAGCCTCCTGCCACCAGCTACACATGAGCATATCAGGCTACACAGGCTGAAGACCTTTTGCCTGATTTCCCACAAGAAGTGTGCTTTGCTGGAGGGCATCAAAGCTCTTCACATTTTATACAATCAAATCCCAAAATGGGAGATGTGATGAGTCTTGTATTACTACTTCAACATTGGGGGAACCCACCCCCAGTATTTCAGCATAGGTTCTTTCAATTTTCCGTAAGTGTTGGCCGGCTGAGAAATAAAGAGAAAGAGTACAAAGAGAAGAATTTTACAGCTTGGCCTCTAAGGGTGACATCACATATCGGTAGGAGTGTGATGCCCACTACAGCCACAAAACCAGCAAGTTTTAATAAGGATTTCAAAAGGGGAGGGGGTGCAAGAACAGGGAGTAGGCCACAAGATCACATGCTTCAAAGGGCAAAAAGGAGAACAAGGATCATATGCTTCTGAGGAAACAGGACAAAGGCAAATTCAGAACTATTGATAAGGGTCTATGTTCAGTTGTGCATGTACCGTCTTGATAAACATCTTAACAGAAAACAAGGTTCGAGAGCAGAGAACCAGTCTGACCTCAAATTTACCAGGGCAGGGTTTCCCAATCCTAGTAAACCTGAGAGTACTGCAGGAGACCAGGGTATAGCTCAGTCCTTATCTCAACCGCATAAGACAGACACTCTCAGAGCGCTGTTTATAGACCTCCCCCCAGGAATGCATTCCTTTCCCAGGGTATTAATTATTAATATTCCTTGCTAGGGAAAGAATTTAACGATATCGTCCCTCTGCAAGAAGAAAAATAATGGCTTTATTCTGCCAGACCCCACAGGCAGTCAGGCCTTATGGCTGTTTTCCCTTGTTCCCTAAAATCGCTGTTAATCTGTTTTTTTTCAAGGTGCACTGATTTCATATTGTTCAAACACACATCTTACAATCAATTTGTACAGATAACACAATAGTGATCCTGAGGTGACGTACATCCTCAGTTTACGAAGATAACAGGTTTAAGAGATTAAAGACAGGCATAAGAAATTATAAAAGTAAGCCGGGCGCGGTGACTCACGCCTGTAATCCCAGCACTTTGGGAGGCCGAGGCAGGCGGATCACAAGGTCAGGAGATCGAGACCACGGTGAAACCCCGTCTCCACTAAAAATACAAAAAATTAGCCGGGCGCGGTGGCGGGCGCCTGTAGTCCCAGTTACTCAGGAGGCTGAGGCAGGAGAATGGCGTGAACCCGGGAGACGGAGCTTGCAGTGAGCCGAGATCGCGCCACTGCACTCCAGCCTGGGCGACAGAGCGAGACTCCGTCTCAAAAAAAAAAAAAAAAAAAAAGAAAGAAATTATAAAAGTATTCATTTTGGAAACTGAAATATGTTCATATTAAAATGAAATCTTCACAATTTATGTTCCTCTGTCACCACGCCAGCCAGTCCCTCTGTTCGGGTCCCTGACTTCCTGCAACACTTCAAGAACTCTGTTTTTTGTTTTGAGACGGACTCTCACTCTGTCCCCCAGGCTGAAGTGCAGTGGCACAATCTCAGTTCACTGCAACCCCAACCCCCGCCCTCAGGTTCAAGCGATTCTCCTGCCTCAGCCTCCCGAGTAGCTGGGATTATAGGCGCCTGCCACTGTGCCCAGCTAATTTTCATATTTTTAGTAGATACGGGGTTTCACCACCTTGGCCAGGCTGGTCTTGAACTCCTGACCACGTGATCCACCCGCCACGATCTCCCAAAGTGCTGGGATTACAGGCATGAGTCACTGCACCCAGCAAGAACTCAATATAAACATTGCATGGAAGATGGTTCCAAACACAGAGAGTGCAAAGAGAGGAGGAGTGTGTGAGGGGAAAAGTAGCAAAGAAGACAGCCAAGAGATGAGGCTCACCTGGGCCCCTTTTCCTTGGGGTCAGGGTCCAGGAGCCCCTAGAGCTCTCTCCAGCACACCAGACCTCACCAGCCCCTTTCACCACCTTATCTCCCAGGAGAGCCTCCCCTCTGTACCCGCTTCATGCCCACCAGCTTCTAAGAGCCTTTCATCCTGCTCACCACTGGCCCTAAGACTCCCTTCACACTCTTGAAGGCAAAGGGTGGTACTCTGGGCTCACAAACCTAAGTGCTGTGGGTGCCTGTCAAGTCACAATGTGTGAAGCCTCACAGATAAACAAATCACATCTACATGGTGCTCATTCCCAAGTATTTGGTCAAAGTCTAAAAAACAAAGATTTTGTTTCTGTTTCAAATTCTAAGTCCTACTGCAAGTTTTAGTTGCTTCTTTTTCATATCTATAATCTGGTACTAAGTAAAACTTTCCAGCTAACAGGACAGCTGTGGACTGTGATATGCACTGGGACCACACAATTCTTCCAAATGTTCACAGTCACTTCTAAGACTGGAACATGCTTGCTTTCCAGACATTTATAGAGGAAAAGGAACAGAAAGTTATCAGATTTCAGAGCTAGGAGAGATGGGATCCTCCAGCACAATATCCTATTGGTAAGGAAGAAACTGAGGCTTAGGGAGGGTCATGCCAGATGACCCAGGTCATGTAGTAAATGACAACAGTCAACACTCTGGTTCCAACTCCCAGCCCGGGGAACATTTCCATGACAGAGTTGATTCCCCAGCACCTCCCAACAAAATAATTTGTTTTAATCCATTTAAGAGCAGTCTAGGCCGGGCCCGGTGGCTCACTCCTATAATCCTAGGACTCTGGGAGGCCGAGGCAGACAGATCACTTGAGGTCAGGAATTCGAGACCAGCCTGAGCAACATGGTGAAACCCCATCTCTACTAAAACTATAAAAATTAGCCGGGCTTGGTGGTAGGCACCTATAATCTCAGCTACTTGGGAGGCTGAGACAGGAGACCCAGGAGGCAGAGGTTGCAGTGAGCTGAGATCATGTCACTGTACTCCAACCTGGGCGACAGAGTGAGACTCCGTCTCAAAAAACAACAACAACAACAAAAAAAAGGCAATCTAGCACTCAGATTTAGATGTTTACTATAATCAGTGACAATATTGTTGTGCAGCCATCACCACCATCCATCTTTTTTATCTTCCTAAACTGTAACCCTTCGTCTTAGCTAAAAGATCAGCTTATTCTTTTAACCAGTTTACCATACAACTTGTCAAAGGTTTTTCTGTAAAACAGTCATCTGACAGCCTCTGTCCCATCAGCTATCTGTGTAGTAAAGGCACATGCAGTGAAGCCTCCATTCTTTCAATCTAAGGACCTGACTGCTTGAAGACAGACTGTAAAACACCTTCATGGATGAGTTATGACTTATGATCAAACACCATCAGAGGCAGCCACTGAAAGGGCTGACCATGAAGACACTATGCTGAAATGAGAAACGCCTACAACCACCCTGGCTAACACGGTGAAACCCCGTTTCTACTAAAAATACAAAAAATTAGCCAGGCGTGGTGGCACATGCCAGTAATCCCAGCTACTTAGGAGACTGAGGCAGGAGAATCACTTGAACACGGGAGGCGGAGGTTGCGGTGAGCCAAGATCGCGCCATTGCACTCCAGCCTGGGCAACAAGAGCGAAACTCCGTCTCAAAAAAGAAAGAAAGAAAAAGAAAAACGCCTACTTATTTCCTAGTTGTGAGTGACATCATGTCCCTACTAGTGTCCTAGAAGGTTGTGCTTCTCAGCCTCCCTTACTGCTTCCCTATAGGCTTTGTTCCTGGCCAGCTTTCCTCATCTACCCTTTCTCCCCAGAGTTTCTCAGCCTGACTCCTGAGTCCAAGTCTCATCTGTTTGCTGATGTCTCTCACATATACACCTCTCAAGCCTCTCCCCTAAGCTCCTTATTTACACTATTTCCACTTGGTATCTCCACTCAAATGCCTAATAAGTACTTCAAATCTAACAAGACCAAACACAGAACTCTTGATTTCTCCTAAGTATCTGTTCTTCCCCAGCCATCTCAGTTAATTATACCACTAGCTACCCTGTTTACTGCTTGGGCCCAAAGTTTAGGAAACATCCTACAACAAGCCCACATCTGAAACAGCTGGTTGCAACAGTTTTAACTCCAAATCAGATCCCCAACCTGACGAACCATCATCATCGCCCTGGCTACTCTCCCCTCACTGACCATGGGGACAGCAGGAATGCCTCTATTCATTCCTGCCTCACTCCATCCTCCATACATCTTTCTAAAGCACAGATCACTAATGTCACTACCCTGCTCAAAACACTCCAGAGGGCCGGGGCCCAGTGGCTCATGCCTGTAATCCCAGCACTTTGGGAGGCCGAGGCAGGCAGATCACTTGAGGTCAGGAGTTTGAGACCAGCCTGGCCAACATGGTGAAACCCTATCTCTAGTAAAAATACAAAAATTAGCCGGGCGTGGTGGCGGGTGCCTGTAGTCCCAGCTACTCAGGAGGCTGAGGCAGGAGAATGGTGTGAACCTGGGAGGCGGAGCTTGCAGTGAGCCGAGATCGCACCACTGCACTCCAGCCTGGGTGACAGAGCGAGACTCCGTCTCAAAAAAAAAAAAAAAAAAGAAATTCTTCCCATTACTTTGTCCAAAGAAAAAAGGGGAAGCCCTGAATAGCCAAAACAATCTCGAAAAACAAGAACTAAGTTGGAGGACTCACACTTCCTGATTTCAAAACTTACTACAAAGCTACAGTAAGAAAAACAATGTGGTACTGGCATAAGGTCAGACATATAAAACAATAGAGAGCCCAGATCTTCTGTAGTTCATCAGTATGATAATTGGGTGTTTCACACACATGTGAGATGTGTCATTCTCAAACCTTGTTATGAGGTCAGCACTACCCATCTAACCTGAAAAAAAGAAAAAGAAAAAGAAGAAGAAGAAAAAAGAACCCAAAAATAAATTCTCACAAATAGGATCAATTGATTTTTGACAAAGGTGCCATGACCAGTCACTGGGGAAAGGACAGTCTCTTCAACAAATGCTACTGGGAAAACTGATAGTTACATGCAAAAGTGAAGTTGGACTCTTATACACAAAAAATAACTCAAAATAGATCAAAGAAATGAAAGAAGAAGAGCTAAAACTATAAAGCCCTTAGAAGAAAACATAAGAAAAAGATCTTTGGCCGGGCGCAGTGGCTCACGCTTGTAATCCCAGCACTTTGGGAGGCCAAGGCGGGCGGATCACGAGGTCAGGAGATCGAGATCATCCTGGATAACACGGGGAAACTCCATCTCTACTAAAAATACAAAAAAATTAGCCGGACAAGGTGGTGGGTGCCTGTAGTCCCAGTTACTTGGGAGGCTGAGGCAGGAGAATGGCGTGATCCAGGTGGCGGAGCTTGCAGTGAGCCGAGATGCACCATGGCACTCCAGCCTGGGTGACAGGGCGAGACTCCATCTCAAAATAAAAATAAAAAAAAAAGAAGAAGAAAAAGAAAAAGATCTTCATGATGTTGCATTTAGCAAGGATTGAAAAGTACAGGCAACAAAAGAAAAAAAACTGATAGACTGGAATTCATAAAAATTAAAAACTTATGGCCGGGCGTGGTGGCTCACGCCTTAATCACAGCACTTCGGGAAGCCAAGGCAAGCGGATTGCTTGAGCTTAGAAGTTTTAGACCAGCCTGGGCAACATGGCAAGACCCCATCTCTTCGAAAAAAATAAATACAAAAAAAATAGCCGGGCATGGTGGTATGCACCTGTAGTCTCAGCTACTTGAGAGGCTGAGGTGGGAGGATTGCTTGAGTTCAGGAGGTGGAGGCTGCAGTGAGCCAACACTGCAGCACTGCACTCCACCCTGGGTGACTGAGGGAGACTCTGCCTTAAAAAAGAAAAAAAAAAAGTTAAAAATTGTGCAAATCACACAATAAAGAGAGTGAAATGATAACAAACAGAATGGGAGAAACTATTCACAAATCATATATCTAACAAGGGATTAACATCCAGAATATGTAAAGAATTCCTACAACTCAACAATAACAACAAAATAACAATAAACAACTCAAAATGAGAAAAGGACTTGAATAAACATTTCTCTAAAGAAGATATACAGGCTCGGTGGGGTGGCTCATGCCTGTAATCCTACCACTTTGGAAGGCTGAGATGGATGGATCACTTGAGCTCAGGAGTTCAAGGCCAGCCTAGGCAATATAGTGAAACCCCATTTCCACAAAAAATATGAATATTAGCCAGGCGTGGGGGCACACGCCTGTAGTCCCAGCTACTCAGAAGGCTGAGGTGGGAGAATGACTTGGGACCAGAGGCTTCAGGCTGCAGTCAGCTGTGATTGTGCCACAGAACTCCAG
>NW_012102254.1:3037732-3038887 GCF_000951045.1 Mandrillus leucophaeus | reverse complement strand
ACCAGCCTGGCCAACATGGTGAAACCCCCATCTCTACTAAAACTACAAAAATTAGCTGGGTGTGGTAGTGCCTGTAATCCCAGCTACACGGGAAACTGAGGCACGAGAATCACCTGAACCCAGGAGGCGAAGGTTGCAGTGAGCTGAGAATGCATCACTGCACTCAAGCCTGGCAGCCTAAGTGACAAAGTGAGACTCTGTCTCTAAAAAAAAAATTAAAATTAAAAATTAAAAAATGAAAGAAAGCAGGGGCTTAGCCTTGTTCACTGCTGATTCCCCAGAACTCAAACAGTGTCTGATACTTAGGAAGAATTCAATAAGCATCTGTTGACTTGTAAGTTTGTTTTTTATTTTTGATAGGGTCTCACTCTGTCACCCAGGCTGGATACAGTGGTACAATCGTGGCTCACTGTAGTCTCGACCTCCTGAGTGATCCTCCCATCTCAGCCTCTCACACTGCTGGGACTACAGGCATGAGCCACCATATCTGGCTAATTTATTTTATTTTTTTATTTTTATTTATTTATTTGAGACAGAGTCTCGCTCTGTCACCCAGGCTGGAGGACAGTGGCGCAATCACCATCAAGTGTGATGTAAGCAGTGAGATTTTCATATATACCCCTTTATTATGTTGAGAATATTGCCTTCTATTCCTATTTCATTGAGTGTTTTTTAATGAAAAAGTCATCTTGAATTTTGTTAAATGCTTTTTCTGCATCAGTTGGGATGATCATTGTATTTTTCTCCTTCATTCTGGTAATGTGGCATATTACCTTAATTGATTTTTGTGAAACCATCCTTGCACTTTGGGAATAAATTCCACTTGGTCATCTGAGATGTATTTTTAATATCTGCTTAAAAAACAAAACCTGAATCAGTCCCAGTCTGGGCAACATAGTGAGACTCTCATCTCTACAAAAATTATAAAAAGCCTGGCACGGTGGCTCACGCCTGTAATCCCAGCACTTTGAGAGGCCAAGGCAGGCAGGTCACCTGAGGTCAGGAGTTTGAGACCAGGCTGACTAACACGGTGAAACCCTATCTCTAGTAAAAATACAAAAATTAGCCGGGCGTGGTGGCGGGTGCCTGTAGTCCCAGCTACTCAGGAGGCTGAGGCAGGAGAATGGTGTGAACCTGGGAGGCGGAGCTTGCAGT
>NW_012102254.1:3028328-3035732 GCF_000951045.1 Mandrillus leucophaeus | reverse complement strand
AAAAAAAAAAAATCCAAACAGCAAAGAAGAAGATATACAGATGGCCAATCAACACATGAAAAATCGCTCAACATCAATATTCCTTAGCAAATGCAAATCAAAATCACAATGAGATACCAATTCCCACCCACTGGCCCTGGATAGACAGTTTCTATGTAGAATAATGAAAACATTCTGGAAATGGGTAGTGATGATGGTTGCATAACAATGTGAATACACTTAATATAACCAAATACTACACTTAAAAACGGTTAAAATGGTCCAGGCACGTTGGCTCATGCCTGCAATCCCAGCACTTTGGGAGACCAAGGCGGGCAGATCGCTTGAGGTCAGGAGTTCAAGACCAGCCTGGCCAACATGGTGAAACCCCATCTCTACAAAAAATACAAAAATTAGCCGGGTGTGGTGGCACATGCCTGTAATCCCAGCTACTTGGGAAGCTGAGGCAGAAGAATCTCTTGAACCTGGGAGGCAAAGGTTGCAGTGAGCAGAGACCGCACCATTGCACTCCAGCCTGAGTGACAAGCAGACTCTTGTCTCAAAAAAAAAAAATCACCAAATAACTTTTTTTTGTTTGTTTTGAGACAGAGTCTTGCTCTGTCACCCAGGCTGGAGTGCTGTGATGCAATCCTGGCTCACTGCAACCTCCACCTCCCAGGTTCAAACAATTCCTCCTCAGCTTCCCGAGTAGCTGGAATTACGAGTAGCTGGGATTACAGGTGCGTGCCACCATGCCCTGCTAATTTTTGTATTTTTAGTACAGGCAAGGTTTCACCATGTTGGCCAGGGTGGTCTTAAACTTCTGACCTTAAGTGATCCGCCCACCTTGGCCTCCCAAAGTGCTGGGATTACAGGCATGAACCACTGCACCCGGCCAAATAATTTTAAAAGTATAATGAGAAGAGGCTTGCCTGCCACCATGTAAGACATGCCTTTGCTCCTCTTTCACCTTCTGCCGTGATTGTGAGGCCTCTCCAGCCATATGGAACTTATATTCATTGCTCAACAAGGAAGAGACCTGCAAGGCTATTACCCTGGGCAGCTGGCAAAACTCCATTTTGATCATAGTGCAAAGAGAGCTCCCAGATTGGAACCAGAAATCAGCCACAGTTTCACTGAATCTTTGACCTCTTAATTCGCTGCCAGAGTTCTACTGTTGTAAAGAGAGAAGCAGCTTTGAAAGAAATGCTTTTAAATTAAAATAACCATGGCATTCGAACAAAATAACGTTTGGCATTCTTAGATTACTCTTTTAGACTAAGGTAATGGTAGCAAAACTACTTTTAAGTGTGTATACAGATGGCTGTAATCCTAAAATATTTACATGCTGCAGACTATTTTTAGATTAAGTTGGTCAGTTTAGAACAGGGGATCAAGATCTAGCCTTAAAAGAACTTGTTTTTTACCCCACTACTGGGGTAAAAAAGTCTTACTGCTGATGCTGGCAAACCATCATACATTTAGGCCAATGGTTATATGTAGGATCGATCAGGTAAGAAGATTGCTGCATCTCCTCAGTAAGTGCATTACCATTGGGAAAAATAAAAAAGAACTCTGGGGGACACAGCCAATGAGGAAGAAGACTGGCACTAGACACCCTAAAGGGGCTTGGGATGGAGAAATCCAGGTATAGCATAGGGCTGGAGTGAGATGTGGGACTGGTAAAAAGGATTAAGTGAATGTCTGTACACAGGAGTTAACACTGCTATCTTGGCAAGAAGAAAACCTGACAACTAGGCATCAGCTCCTCAGGCAGAAAGCTAAAAGGTCTTCTCTAAGGACAGGAAAGGATCCCAAAGAAAAGAACCTTGGCAGGGCACAGTGGCTCACAACTGTAATCCCAACACTTTGGGAGGCCGAGGCGGGCGGATCACCAGAGGTCAGGAGTTCAAGACCAGCCTGGCCAACATGGTGAAATCCCATCTACTAAAAATACAAAAATTATCCAGGCATGGTGGCAGGCACCTATAATCCCAGCTACTTGGGAGGCTGAGGCAGGAGAATTGCTTGAACCCGGGGGGCGGAGGTTGCAGTGAGCCGAGATCACACCACTGCACTCTAGCCTGGGCGACAAGAGCAAAACTCTGTCTCAAAAAAAAAGAACCTTACAGTTCCCCAGCATACTAGTTGGCTCCCTCCTCATTTACCCCAAAGTAACACCTATCAATTAATAAACTTCTCCCCTCCAAAAAAAGCATAATGAGGATTAAAGGATACAGATGAAATAAGAGTGTCCCCGAGTTAATGACTAAATGACAGATATAACTGAGTGACAGGTACACAAGGGCTTATTGCTCTCTATTTGGATGTATATTTGAATTTTACTATAATAAATATTTAAAAACAAGTCCTCAAAATGTGCAAAGCTTTTCAAGAATTTATCCCCTTAAAAATTTTGGCAAAAATGAGTACAGAGGAGGAAGCAGGGAAAGGCAAGGCTCAGAGGGATTCAACAGTATAAAAAATAATAGAAAATAAAAATGAGAACAAAGATTTGGCTATAAGAATATGATCACAGTAATATTTAGAACAGGAAGGAAATGTGTTATGTATTTTATAGTAAAACCTGAGACAAAGAGCAGAAACCATTAAAAACAATCTAGAAGATTAATACACTAAGCACAAGCTGGAAGACCCTGGATACAAACCTGACTCTGAGCTTCCTAGTGGCCAAGGCAGACAGACAAAAACATCAATGACATAGTTCCAGTATACTTAGAGGTATAGCGATCCCAGTCACTCAACCTGAAGAAATTTTCTCAGCAGCCTCAGAGGTTCCCTTGGGAACTTCTGATAAAGACTGCAATATAAACTGATGGGGCCATGCAAAGTGAGATGAGTGAAAACAACTGGAAGAAGGGCCAGAATTGTGCTTTCTCATGATCTAGCTTCACCCAAAGACAAAACACTGCAGATCTGAAACAGGTACACTGAAGTACCTTCAAGCACAACTCAGTGGATATTCTTTCCACAGTCGAGCTCAGCTGTGGCTTTTGGGAGTTGAATTCAAGATTATCCTTCCTGGCAAGAACATGAAATGTAACATCTCAACTGTCTCCTAAATATGTCTCTAATAGTCACTGTCTCTGGAGGTGACAAATGCACATCACTGTCAAACTCTACCAGGGCTCAGGCCTGAAAGAAGAGACCTAATCAAAACATGGAGATGAGGCATGAACATGACCTTTCAGAGGGAGGAAGGGTTAACTAGGTAGGCCAGCTTGGGGCAGATCATGAGAGTGGGAAACTACTGACTATGACTGGAGACCTGGTGAGTGACAGTGCAGTCTTCCAAAAGGTGCAATCCAAGCCCACAGCCAAATGCAGCAAACTGGGCTGAACAAGGCTGCTCAATGGATAAAATTATTGAAAAACATAAAAATAAATGAGATTTTATGTTCAAAAAACCAAAAATGTCATGCAGTTTTACCCACGAAAAGAACCTCACAATATAATGTAGACAATGAATACAAAACAGTCTGATCCTACTATAAGACAGAGAACGAGTAAGCAAGAAAGCATGATAAAAAGCCTAAGAAGCCTGATAGTAGTTACCAATGGGGTTACAATTTAACTTTGGGGTTTTTTGCTTACCTGTTAATTTTGCAACAAGGATGACTTGAATTAAAAACAAACTCAGCCAGGCGTGGTGGCTCATGCCTGTAATCCCAGCACTTTGGGAGGCCAAGATGGACGGATCACCTAAGGTCAGGAGTTCAAGACCAGCAAGGCCAACATGGAGACACACTGTCTCTACTAAAAAGACAAAAAAATTTAGCAGGGCATGGTGGCGGGCACCTGTAATCCCAGCTACTAGGGAGGTTGAGGCAGGAGAATGAACCCAGGAAGCAGAGGTTGCAATGAGCCATCGCGCCATTGCCCTCCAGCCTGGACAACAGGAGCAAAACTCTGTCTTGGAAAAAAAAAACACAAACTCTACCAGCCTGGGCAACATAGTTGAAACCCTGTCTCTACAAAAAATTTTTAAGGCCAGGTGCGATGGCTCACACCAATAATCCCAGCACTTTTGGGAGGCCGAGGCAGGTAAGGAGATCGAGACCATCCTGGCTAACACAGTGAAACCCCGTCTCTACTAAAAAATACAAAAAATTAACCAGGCATGGTGGCGGGCGTCTAAAGTCCCAGCTAGTAGGGAGGCTGAGGCAGGAGAATGGCGTGAACCCGGGAGGCGGAGGTTGCAGTGAGCTGAGATTGCACCACTGCACTCCAGCCTGGGCAACAGAGCGAGACTCCATCTCAAAAAATATATATATTTTTTAAATTAGCCACGCATGGTGACATGCGCCTGTAGTCCCAGCTACTTGGGAAGCTTGAGGTGGGAGAATCTCTTGAGCCCAGGAGACTGAAGCTGCAAGTGAGCTATGATCCCGCCACTGCACTCCAGCCTTGGGTGACAGAGCAAGACCCTGTCTCAAAACAAACAAACAAAAACTAATCTATTCAACTGTAAAATAAACTGGGAAATAAGATATTTTAAAAATCAGGAATGCAGAGGAATGAAATGAAGAAAACCAAGTCTCACTTGTAAAATTATAAAAAATCAACGTATTTGAAATTTCAATATTCAGATGATTTGAAAATACTCTGAGGTTGGGGAATGGCACAAATACAACCACTATAATTGTCATATTTGTGTGAACTGATTATTTGAGTCCCTCTGGCCTCCAACCAAAATTAAGATGTTTAAAATAGAAGAGGTTCAACAAAATTTTAACATCTAGATTTGTCTAAGGGACCATTACTGGTCACCATAGCTTCAAATTTAAGACAGGTGCTATGTGTGAGACACAAAGACCTCTTTCACATTAGTGACTGCAATTTTTTTTTTTCTTTTTAAGACGGAGTCTTGCTCTTTTTGCCCAGACTGGAGTGCAGTGGCGGGATCTGGGCTTACTGCAACCTCCGCTTCCCAGGTTCAAGTAATTCTCCTGCCTCAGTCTCCCGAGTAGCTGGGACTACAGGCGCACACCACCACACCTGGCTAACTTTTCTATTTATAGTAGAGATGGGGTTTCACACATGTTGGTCAGGCTGGTCTCGAACTCCTGACCTCAGGTGATCCGTCCACCTCGGTCTTCCAAAGTGCTGAGATTACAGGCATGAGCCACTGCACCTGGCCAACACCTTGTATATTTTACGCTTTCTGAAAATGCTAAATATCAAATAAACCAGTGGTTACCAAATGTTTTGATCATGAATGCCCAAACAACAAAAATTCAAGTATATGCTCCTAATACATGCACACTTACATATAAATTATATATATATATGTACTACAGTGATAATACAGTGTACATTATAAAGTATATGCTAAAATTATTATGGTGGCTCATGCCTGTAATGACGGTGGCTCATGCCTGTAATCTCAGCACTTTGGAAGGTTAAGGCGGGTGGATCACTTGAGGCCAGGAGTTTGAGACCAGCCTAACTAATATGGTGAAACCCCATCTCTACTAAAAATACAAAAATTAGCCAGATGTGGTGGTGCACACCTGTAATCCCAGCTACTTGGGAGGCTGAGGCAGGAGACCAAGATAGCATCACTGCACTCCAGCCTGGGCAACAGAGTGCGTGAAACTCCATCTCAAAAAGGAAAAAAAAATTAAATGAGGCTGAAATAAACAGGAAAATTAGTTTTATTTTTTTCCTGAGATCCACGTGCATCTTTATGCTTACACACCAACTTTGGATCCCACTGCAAAGCTGCCTTATGACTTAGCATCCCTGCAACCATTCTAAGTTAATGCCCTTGACTGCTTAACCAGAAACTGCCAAATGGCAGTGGTCAAATTGCTGTCACCTTGTTGAGTTCCACCATCCCGACACTCGAGTCAGTGACGCAGGCTTCCTCCCATCACCCCTACCACCTTCTTCCACTACCCTTACCTGCCAATGAGCAACAGAAAAGACTGTGGGCTGGCTGCAGTGGCTCACGCCTGTAATCCCAGCACTGTGGGAGGCCGAGGCAGCCGGATCACCTGAGGTCGGGAGTTTGAGAACAGCCTGACCAACATGGTGAAACCCCGCCTCTACTAAAAATACAAAATCAGCCGGGCATGGTAGCGCATGCCTGTAATCCCAGCTACTTGGGTGGCTGAGGCAGGAGAATCGCTTGAACCTGGGAGGCGGAGGTTGCAGTGAGCTGAGCTCACGCCACTGCACTCCAGCCTGAGCAAGAAGAGCGAAACTCCATCCCAAAAAAAAAAACAGACTGTGGAAGCCAGCAGGTACAAGAACAGCATAAAAGCATGGACTCTTTTGTCAGCCAAATCTCAGTTTGCACACATACTCTGTCTCAAATTCACTAGGTGACCCAGGGCCAGTCAAATCACTTGCCTAAAACTCTCCGTAAAGGGGGTGATAACAGAGTTATCTCATCTGGTTATTATGAAAACTAAGTGAGATAAGCTAGTATTACAGTACCTGGGACAGTGCCTAAACAGCACAAGCACTCAATATCACCCAGAATTATTACTTTGGGTGGCAAAAGACGACACCTGAACCTTGTTTCTTTAGCCAACTCATTAAGGTAGCAAGTTCTAACGGAAGGAGCTCAGGTGGCAGAGGTGTGGCAGACCTGGTTTGAAGGATGATCCACCCTTGACACGCTGGGTGACCTTGTAAGAACCCATTAGGAGTCCTTTCATCTGTTCAACGAGGGGTGATAACACAAACTGTATATGAAGTACCTGTCAGAGCCAGTAAAACACTGGCAACCACCAATGGTGAGAGTAAGCAAACAGCACATGAACCTGTCATTCCAGGATCCCTGAGGCACATTCACATGCATGGCTAGATTCTGAGAGAAAATATCCCTAAAGTCTACCACCAAATGTTAATAAACATATATGCAGTGAAGTCCACAGGCACGGTTCCTTTCCCAACTGGGTAGTTGTTCATATACGATCTCAGGTAAATCACAATCTTTATGCCTCCATTTTCTTTCCTTTTTTAGTTTACTTAATACCTGAATAGCATATGCCTCCATTTTTCTAGTAATAAACTTGGAGTAAACTTTTTACCCACCTCATGACAGTGACTGGGGGAACAGGGGAAGGGCCCCAAACCAGTGATTATAAAGTACATGGAGATCTCTAGAGAGGGGCTGTTTTTACCGCAATAGCAAAAGAAAAGAGAGAGCACTCAAGCCGGGCGCGGTGGCTCACGACTGTAATCCCAGCCCTTTGGGAGGCTGAGGCGGGCAATCATGGGGTCAGGAGATCGAGACCATCCTGGCTGACACGGTGAAACCCCGTCTCTACTAAAAATACAAAAAAGTAGCCGGGCATGGTGGCGGGCACCCGTAGTCCCAGCTACTCGGGAGGCTGAAGCAGGAGAATCGCTTGAACCCGGGAGGCAGAGGGTGCAGTGAGCCGAGATGGC
>NW_012102254.1:3026579-3028123 GCF_000951045.1 Mandrillus leucophaeus | reverse complement strand
CTTTGGGAGGCCGAGGCGGGTGGATCACGAGGTCAGGAGATCGAGACCATCCTGGTTAACATGGTGAAACCCCGTCTCTACTAAAAAAATACAAAAAAAAAACTAGCCGGGCGCGGTGGCGGGCGCCTGTAGTCCCAGCTACTCGGAGGCTGAGGCAGGAGAATGGCGTGAACCCGGGAGGCGGAGCTTGTAGTGAACCGAGAGCGCGCCACTGCACTCCAGCCTGGGCGACACAGGGAGACTCCGTCTCAAAAAAATAAATAAATAAATAAATAAATTTAAAAAGCCTAATTCTTTCCATTTCAATTTATGACCAAAAGAATAAATATGGAAATATATTTATACAGTGTGAAATATATGTATATAGTGTTGTTTACATCATGTGCTCAGTAGGAATACCGCAAATGTGTAAAACACCTAAAATGTAAACTATATTAACACACATTTTAAAAGATACAGGTCTTGGCCGGGCACGGTGGCTCATGCCAGTAATCCCAACACTTTTGGGAGGCCAAGGCTTGTATAATGCTTGAGCCCAGGAGTTAAAGACCGGCCTGGGCAACACTGCAAGACCCTCATCTCTACAAAAAATACAAAAATTAGCCGGGCGTGGTGGCACACACCTGTTGTCCCAGCTACTGGGGAGGCTGAGGTGGGAGGATCACCTGAGGCCAGGAAATCAAGGCTGCAGTGAGCCGAGATCGCGCCACTGCACTCCAGCCTGGGAGACAGAGTGAGACCCTGTCTCCAAACAAAAAACAGGTCTTTAGGCATCATTGAGGAACACCTAAAATAGATACAGCACTAACTAGACACCCTCGACCCTGACTCCCTAATAAAAGCGTCAGTCTTTTGCATATCCTGACATGACAGCAAACCAATAAGGACACCGCATAACCAAACTCCACAAAACTTTTGGCCAAATAAAAGAAACACACAAAGCTAACAACATTAAACCTTTTCTATGGCCGCTTCACAATACGTATTACAAAATCCCCAGAGTTTATTCACCTAGCTCCGACTGTCGCCATACAAGGTGGAGCAGTGAGTGACCCGAACCAGGGGCTGACTGCTGCCAGAGCCCTCACTGGGACTCACTGCCCCCGCACCCGCTCCGCATTCCCATCTGGACAACTTTCTGGACTTCAAACAGTCCGGATCCAGGGCTCCCTGCAACTAACGCTATCGTGACATTATAAGCCGGTTTAGTACTGCAGTCATAAACCCACTCAGAAGTAAACAGAAGCAACATTAGTGAAGCAAAGTTGAGATTTAAGCAATACGGAAAACTAGAAACCAAGCAAAACCAGCAAAGCAGCTAGCGTTCTCTCTCAAGATCTTCCAAAAGAGGCAGAAGTGGAAAGCATGCTCTCCCCCGCACTCCGGAAAACCCAGACAGCACCAAAGCAGGTTCTAGAACAGCTGCCCGGAGCAACTAGGCCAGGGGATGCGACGGCGCACATCTACCCCCGGCACACCAGGGGCCCGCGGAGGTCTGGTGGGGACGCTGAGCTCCAGGGGCCCGCCCGTGCAGGGGCGCGGTC
>NW_012102254.1:3018416-3025919 GCF_000951045.1 Mandrillus leucophaeus | reverse complement strand
TCCCTCCTGGCCGCCGGGCGCCCGCCCCTTCACCTCTCACCTCCTACCTTTACCCTCCCGCCCCACCGCCCTCGGCACGTGCTCCCAGGGCGTGCGCATGCGTAGTCGAACCCCGTTCGCGGCTCCCGTTCGCCCCCTGGTGGACACCGGTGGGAAGTATGCGCAGCCGGACCGGGCGGGGCGGAGCATGAAGCCGGGTTAGGGCCCGCCGGGTTAGGGCCCACAGGCCCCCATCGGTCACCAAGAACTTGCAGAAAGCCGGGCGCGGTGGCTCCCGGTTGTAATCCCAACACAGTGGGAGTCCAAGGCGCGAAGATCGCTTGAGCCGAGGAGTTAGAGACCAACTTGTGCAACGTAGGAGACCTCCGTCTCCACAAGTAAAATTAAATAACCGGGTGTGGTGGTGCGCACCTGTGGTCCCAGCTACTCAGGAGGCTGAGGTGAGAGGATCACCTGAGCCCGGGAGGCTACAGTGAGCCAATAAACAAAAACAAAAACAAAAAACCCACCCTGCACAAGATGCTCATGTTCCCTGTTTTATAATGGCAAAAAATTAGAAGCAGCCGGGCTGAGATACACTACAAATGCAGATGAGAAGAATAAATAATGTCCATAAAATTAGTTTCCCTATAGACATTTAAAAGCATAAGTTGGCATTTAACCATTTTCCACAGGGAACAGGTATTTGTTATAATAGCAACAGCTATGTTAACTGTTTACTAGGTGTCTGGTGCGGAGCTGGTATTGTACACGTCCTCGCATTTGGCCCTCCTGAAAACCCGAGGTAGGCCTTGTTACAGGGCCTCACAGAAGGGGAAGGGGAGGCTGCTTCCCCGCGAGGGAAACGCAGGTCCCCAATCAGAGACGCTGCCCGGACCACTCTGGGGGGACTCTGATCATGCTACTGCATGCCCTTGCTGTACCCAGATCTTGTGTCAGAGGTAAGCCTCCCCTCAGCCCCTCCCTACTGCCCTGGACACCCGCACCCACTCCAGGGCTACCTGGTTAAGGCAGGACCTGTACCTGCCCTCAAAGGCACCAGCAAACCTCTCTGGGAGTTCCAGAAAGTGCAGATCTAGTCACCAATGCAAGGCAGAAATTAGAGGTTGCCCTTCTGACTGCACCAGCCCCCTGACCCACTACACATTCTTCAAATACCTCCTCCTAAAACCCTGTTCCTCTCTGCCCACCACACTATTGTCACAATGAAATTAACAATGGGAACAGTGGGCCTTGGCCCAAAGTGACCTTCAGGGTTATGCCATTTTCAGCATTCTCTTTTGGCTTAATATGGGAATTTTTATCCTATAAAGAAAGAATTTGCTGGGCGCGGTGGCTCACGCCTGTAATTCCAGCACTTTGGGAGGCCAACGCGGGCAGATCATGAGGTCAGGAGATCGAAACCATCTTGGCTAACATGGTGAAACCCCATCTCTACTAAAAAAAAAAACTAGCCGGGCATGGTGGTGGGCACCTGTAGTCCCAGCTACTCGAGAGGCTGAGGCAGGAGAATGGTGTGAACCCGGGAGGCAGAGCTTGCGGTGAGCCGAGATCATGCCACTGCACTCCAGCCTGGGCGACAGAGCAAGACTCCATATCAAAAAAAAAAAAAATGAATTTTTAAGGTTATTTTTATTTTTACATTTGAGGTCTCACTCCTTTACCCAGGCTGGAGTGCAGTGGCGTGGTCATAGCTCACTGCAGCCTCAACTTCCTGGGCTCAAGTGATCCTCCCAAGTAGCTGGGACTACAGATGAGCGCCACCATGCCGTTTTTGTTTTTGTTATTTTTATCAAGATGGAGTCTTTTGCTGTGTTGCCCGGGCTGGTCTCAAACTCCTGGGCTCAAGCAGCCTTCCCATGTTGGCCTCCCAAACTGCTAGGATTACAGGTGTGAGCCACCATGCCCATCCTGTTTGTTGTATTCAATGAAAGAGAAGCAACAATAGAGAGCATTCAGGGGAACTTACCTACACCCCCTTACCTATCCTGACACCACTCTCTCCAGGTCTGATCCCTTGAAATACCATCATTTGTCCCCTCAGAAACCTTGGGCATGAAGGAGTCCTCCTGAGCCGTAGGCCCACTGTACCAAAGTCTTCTCTCCAGAGAGGGTCAGGAGCCTGTCTTCTAACCACCTCCACGGCAGGACTTAGCCGGACAGCCTCGGGAACTGCTGTCACTCTCCTCACTCACCACCTCTTCCCACCCAACCACTCCATCAAAGCTGTGTTCGCAGACCGTCAGCGAAGTCTGGATACCCCCCCACAAAAAATAAGAGGCTCCAAAACTGACAAGCACCTAGCTAAGTACCTTTGTGCCTTGAAGCATGGCAAACAATCCTCCACTGCCCTGAGAGGACCCACTGAGAACCCTGTGGAGGCTCTGGGGAAGGGGAAGCTGGGGCTTATGGGGCCCTGGTAAGTCTGCTACAGAATGCCCCCCGTGGAGTATAATGAAGTGGCCGTGATTTTAGGGCTTCTCCCACAACTTTTTTTTTTTTTTTTTTGAGACACAGTCTCACTCTGTTCTCCAGGCTGGAGTGCAGTGGTGAGGTGTTGGCTCATGGCAACCTCCCCCAGCAGGTTCAAGTGATTCTCCCCGCTCAGCCTCCTGAGTAGCTGGGATTACAGGTGTTCACCACCATGCCCGGCTAATTTTTTTGCATTTTTAGTAGAGACAGGGTTTTGCCATGTTGGCCAGGCTGTCTCAAAGTCCTGACCTCAGGTGGGATCCACCCGCCTTGGCCTCTCAAAGTGCTGGGATTATAATAGGCATGAGCCACCTCGCCTGGCCCTTTTTTTAATTATTATTAGTTTTGAGACCAACTCTCGTTTTGTCACCCAGGCTGTAGCACAGTGGCACAATCTTGGCTCACTGCAACCTCCATCTCTCAGGTTCCAGCGATTCCCGTGCCTCAGCCTCTTGAGTAGCTGCGACTACAGGCTTTCGCCATCGCACCAGGTTTATTTTTGTATTTTTATTAGAGACAAGGTTTTGTCATGTTGCCCAGGCTGGTCTCGAACTCCTGGGCCCAACTGATCCACCTGCTGTAATCCTGGGATTACAGGTATGACTCACCATGCCCAGCCTCCTACAACATTTAATATGAAACATAACAGAAAAGTTGAAAGAACCATACAGTGAACACTCATATACCCTAGATTCTACAACTATTAATGTTTTGCTTAGTATCTCATGTCTATCTAAAAAATCTATCGTTTTATCCATCTATCTGTAATTGCCCAAGGCTGCTTCTTGCCCACTGCACAGACAAAATCAATTCACTGAGGCCTTGGCATTGCAGTAAAGAGTTTCACTGACGCAAGGCTGGCCATGCACAAGGCCACGCTTTGTGCATGGAGCTATTACTCAAATCAGTCTCCCCAAAGGCTTAGAGGTTAGGGTTTTTCAAGGATAGTTTGGTAGGCAGGGTGCTAGGGAATGGGAAATGTTGATTGGTTGGGGATGCAATCATAGGAGGGGTCCTCATGCGCTGAGTCAGCCTCTGGGTGGAGTCAGCAGAAAAGCAAGTCTGAAAAGAAACATCTCAAGGCTGGGCGCGGTGGCTCACGCCTGTAATCCCAGCACTTTGGGAGGCTGAGGCAGGTGGATCACGAGGTTAGGAGATTGAGACCATCCTGGATAACACGGTGAAACCCCATCTCTACTAAAAATACAAAAAATTAGCCAGGTGTGGTGGCAGGCATCTGTAGTCCGAGCTACTCAAAGCTGAGGCAGGAGAATGGTGTGAACCCAGGAGGCGGAGCTTGCAGTGAGTCGAGATTGTGCCACTGCAATCCAGCCTGTGCAACAGAGCAAGACTCCGTCTAAAAAAAAAAAAAAAAAAGAAACATCTCAAAAGGCAAATTTTAGGTTCTGCAATAGTGATGTTATCTATAGGAGTAACTGAGGAAGTTACAAATCTTGTGACTTCCAGAGTAATGACTGGTTATCGTTATCGTTTAACTACACCTACACCTTAGCAGAATTCAGGCCCCTCCTATAAAAATCCTAGCCTTGTGACTTTTCATTAGTTTTACAAAGGCAGTTTAGTTTTGGAAAGGGCTAATGTCATCCTTGCTTTAAGGTTGAACTATAAATTCCTCCCAAGGTTACCTTCGCCTATCCCCAGGTTGGAGGTTAGAAGCAAGATAGAGCTGGGCACGGTGGTTCACTCCTGTAATCCCAGCATTTTGGGAGGCCGAGGTGGGCGGATCACCTGAGCAGGAGTTCGAGACCAGCCTGACCAACACGGAGAAATCCTGTCTCTACCAAAAATACAAAATTAGCGAGGCGTGGTGGCGCAGGCCTGTAATCCCAGCTACTCAGGAGGCTGAGGCAGGAGAATAGCTTGAACCTGGGAGGCAGAAGTTGCGGTGAGCCGAGATCGCGTCATTGCACTCCAGCCTGAGAAAAAAGAGCAAAACTCTGGAGAAAAAAAAAAAAAAGAAGCAACATGGAGTCAACCACGTCAGGTTTTTCTTACTGCCATAATTTTGCAAAGGTGATTTCATATCAATCCTTTATTTTAAGAGACAGGGTTTTGCTCTATGGTCCAGGCTGGAGTGCGGTGGCACAATCACAGCTCACTGCAGCCTTGACCTCCTGGACTCAAGCAAGTTTCCCAAGTAGCTGGGACCACAGGTGGGTATGACCACTCCCAGATACATTTTGGAGTTTTCTTCATAGAGATGAGGGTCTCTCTGTTGCCCAGGCTGGTCTCGAACTCTTGGCCTCAGGCAACTCTCCCATCTTGGCCTCCGAAATTGCTAGGATTATAGGTGTGAGCCACCATACCCAGCCCCTATCTTATTTTTGATGTACTTCCAGTTAAGTTGCAGAACACTGATTTTAGTTTTTACATATAGTAACTCAAATGGAACAGTTCCATTTAGCCCTAACTAGGTAGAGCTCAACTCTACTTCAGATTGTTCCCCATGAGAAAGGTGAATTCAGGCCAGGCGCAAAGGCTCACGCCTGTAATCCCAGCACTTTGGGAGGCCGAGGCGGGCGGATCCCAAGGTCAGGAGATTAAGACCATCCTGGCTAACACGGTGAAACCCCGTCTCTACCAAGAAAAATACAAAAAATTATCCAGGCGTGGTGGTGGGTGCCTGTAGTCCCAGCTACTCAGGAGGCTGAGGCAGGAGAATGGCGTGAACCTGGGAGGTGGAGCTTGCAGTAAACTGAGATTACGCCACTGCACTCCAGCCTGGGCGACAGAGACTCTCAAAAAAAAAAAAAAGGGAAAGGTAAATTCAAAAACTTTAAAAACTAAATGGAGCACAGAAATCAAGAAATGATAACAATTTCTAATACTTGGGCTTCTACCCTGGGCCAATTCTCAAACCTGATCTCAATCCTCAGAACAATCTTGAAATATAGAGACTGAGTTTATTTTACAAATGTAGAAAATTTCTCTGCAGAGGGGAGATGATGTGTCCAAGGTCACTCTGAGAACTGAACAGAGGGCCTTCTTCTGGGACCCAAGACTGCAGGTTCTAGCCCACTGCCCAGCTGCCTCACCCTGTCACGAGCACAATAAAGGGAGTTTCATGATTATATGGATTTGTCTTTGCAATCACTCACACTGAGGATCGTGCTTATCATGAATTAGCCATTAGTGATAGCAGCTGGCAACATCTTAAAGTGGAAAGAGCTGCCTCAGGGCCAGACTCCTTGGATTCAAATCCTGACCCTGACACAAGCAGCACCTCTGTGACTGGGAGAATTAACTTCACCTCAGGGAACCTCAAATTAGGAGTCAGGTTCTGAGATGCAAACACCACCAACTGCTGTGGGTTTTGAAAACAATAAAATTGGAGGGTGAACACATGTAAAATGCCTACATTGAAATAAACGGTAGCTTTTTTTTTTTTTTATTGAGAGATAGAGTCTCGCTCTGTCGCCCAGGCTGGAGTGCAGTGGCACAATCTCAGCTCATTGCAACCTCCACCTCCTAGGTTCAAGTGATTCTCCTGCCTCAGCCTCCTGATTAGCTGGGACTGCAGGCACACGCCACCATGCCCAGCTAATTTTTGTATTTTTAGTAGAGACAGGGTTTCATTATGTTGGCAAGGATGGTCTCAATCTCTTGACCTCATGATCCTCCTGCCTCGGCTTTCCAAAGTGCTGGGATTACAGGCATGAGTCACCGCGCTTGGCCCCAAAGGTAGCTTCAATAACCATGATACAATCATTTAAAAATATTTAAAATGTCAAAGTTGAATGAATACATTTATTCAATGTCTTTATTACCTATCAAATTCCTACTATGTGTCAGAGACCCAGAGTACAATAAGTTAATTTCCTGTACTAAAGAAGTTAACTGTCTTAGTGTTGAACCTTTAAACAAAACCTTATAGGCAATATAAGGGTTATTACAGAGATCATAATAGCCCATAATAATAACCAATTATTGATTGTTAGGTTCTTGCCAGAAGCAGGTTTTACAATATATTTATCTCAAATAATCCTTGTGATGACCTTTAGAAGCAGGTAAGAACACCATAACACCCCCCCCTTTTTTTTTTTTGAGGTGGAGTCTCGCTCTGCTGCCCAGGCGGGAGAGCAGTGGCACGAACTCAGCTCACTGCAACCTCCGCCTCCCAGGTTCAAGCGATCTTCCTGCCTCAGCTGCCCCCAGTAGCTGGGATTACAGGCACTCACCACCATGCCTGGCTAATTTTTGTTTTTTGTTTTTTCAGTAGAGACGGGATTTTGCCATGTTGGCCAGTCTGGTCTCTAACTCCTGACCTCAGGTGAATCACCTGCCTCAGCCTCCCAAAGTGCTGGGACTACAGGTGTGAGCCACCACGTCTGGCCGATAAACCCCATTTTAAATTGTAAAAACCATTGCATCCAGAGCTCTAACAACTTCTCTGAGGTTCCACAGTTGCTGTGTTGCAGAGGCAGCATCAAATGTTGATCCACCTATCCCCAAAGCCCCTGCACTTCTGCCACTGAGTTTCCAAATGCTATGAGGGAAAGGGATTTGGAAACCAAAGACCAGGAATCACGAAGATGCTGATGTGATTTTGGGTAGGGCCTTATAGGGTAAGAGCTTGTTAGGCAATAAGAACAGCAGCAGTCAGCCAGGTGTGGTGGCTTATGCCTGTAATCCCAGCACTTTGGGAGGCCAAGGTGAGTGGATCACCTGAGGTCAGGAGTTCAAGACCAGCCTGGCCAACATGGAAACCCCATCTCTACTAAAAATACAAAAATTAGGCGGGGCGCGGTGGCTCAAGCCTGTAATCCCAGCACTTTGGGAGGCTGAGACGGGCAGATCACGAGGTCAGGAGATCGAGACCATCCTGGTTAACACAGTGAAACACTGTCTCTACTAAAAAATACAAAAAACTAGCCGGGCGAGGTGGCGGGTGCCTGTAGTCCCAGCTACTCGGGAGGCCGAGGCAGGAGAATGGCGTAAACCCGGGAGGCGGAGCTTGCAGTGAGCTGAGATCCGGCCACTGCACTCCAGCCTGGGCGACAGAGCGAGACT
>NW_012102254.1:3009688-3018211 GCF_000951045.1 Mandrillus leucophaeus | reverse complement strand
AAAAAAAAAAAAAAAAAAAAATTAATAAAAAGAACAGCAGCAGTGGCTAATCCTTAAACCAGTTACCAGGCCTACTTTACATGTCATTACTTACTGATCCTAACAACCCCAATAAAACCCATGAAATGGGCACTCTTGTCTCCCCACTTTTTTTTTTTTTTGAGACTGCACTTGGCTTATCTCCCCATTTTATAGGTAAAAGAAACGGGCCTAGAAATGTCCAATCACGCCGGGCGCGGTGGCTCACGCCTGTAATCCCAACACTCTGGAGGCCGAGGCAGGCAGATCACGAGGTCAGGAGATCGAGACCATCCTGGCTAACACAGCGAAACCCCGTCTCTACTGAAAATACCAAAAATTAGCCAGGCATGGTGGCGGGCGCCTGTAGTCCCAGCTACTTGGGAGACTGAGGCAGGAGAGTGGCATGAACCCAGGAGGCGGAGCTTGCAGTGAGCCGAGATTACGCCACTGCACTCCAGTCTGGGTGACAGAGCAAGACTCCATCTGAAAGAGAGAGAGAGAGAGAGAGAGAGAGAGAGAGAGAGAGAGACGAGAGAGAGAGAGAAAAAAAATGTCCAATCACTTCAGTAAGATCACTATAGTCAGTTACTTGGTTGTTGTCTTCTCTGTAAGCTGATCATACACATGCACCCCTTGCCCAACGTCCAGTGGCTATGGAGCCTCCCAGCTGGGTGAGTGCACCTCACCTCTCCATTGTCAGCCTTGTCCAACAAAGCATGAGTGAACATGACCTACCAAGTCTAGCAGAAGCTTTAAGAGCCACAGATTGTGTGAATGAGCCTCTTGTTCTTCCCCTTAGTCAGGAGAACATAGTCCTGTGTCCATGGTCCCCAACATGTAATGTGACTGAGGAATGTGCTTGCGGTTTTAAGCCAACTGGGATTTGAGGGCTATATGTTACTATAGGAGAGCTGTAAGTGGCAGAGTCAGGATCCTAACCTCAATAGATGTAAACACCATAAAATTCACCCCTTTCCAGTGTATATTTCAGTGACTTTCAGTAAATGCATGGTGCAACTATCATCACAATCTTCTTTTAGAACATTTTCATCACCCCAAGATGAAACTTAATGGAGTGACTTCCCATTCTCACTCCCAGCCTCAGGCAACTAATTTATCATCTATCTCTATAGATTTGCCTTTTCTGGACATTTCATATACATGGAATCATACTATACACACACACACACACATATATACACATTATATATATACTATATGGTATGATTCCATGTATGTGTGTGTGTGTGTGTGTGTGTATATATATATATATTTTTTTTTTTGAGATGGAGTCTCGCTCTGTCATCCAAGCTGCAGTGTAGTGGCACAATCTTGCCTCACTGTAAACCTCCGCCTCCTGGGTTCAAGCAATTCTCCTGCCTTAGCCTCTCGGGTAGCTGGGATTACAGGAGCCCAACAACACACCCGGCTAAGTTTTGTATTTTCAGTAGAGATGAAGTTTCACCATGTTGGCCAGGCTGGTCTCAAACTCCTGACCTCAGGTGATATGCCCGCCTCAGCCTCCTAAAGTGCCGGAATTACAGGTGTGAGCCACTGCACCTGGCCTATATTTTGTATCTGGCTTGATGGTTTTTGGTCTCACTATGCTTCCCAGGGTGGAGGGCAGTGGCTATTCACAAGACAGGATCACAGCACATTACAGCATTGAACTCCTGGGCTCCAGTGATCCTCCTGCCTCAGTCTCCTGAGTAGCTGAGACTACCAGTATGTGCCCAACTAGCATACTGCTTTTAAGGTTCACCCATGTTGCAGAATGTATCGGTACTTTAATTCCTTCTTTACTGCTGAGTAACATTCCACTGCACAGATATACTACACTTTTATCATCAGTTGATGGACATTTGGATTTTTTCTACTTTTCAGCTATCATAATAAACACTGCTGTGAATACTCACATACAAGTTATTCCATGAAAGGGCCATACATGCAAAATGACCCCCAAATGCAGAAGGAGCTGAGAAACCAAAGAACAAGGCAGACATATCCAGTTTATCAGCAGAGGGCAATTTATTAGGGAAATTATGGACAAAAGCATGGTCTTGGTCAGCAACAAGTCAGGTAGATCTCCCCACCATTATTCCCCCGACCCAGGGCTTATATACCATAGGAAAAAGGGGTATGTGCTCTATAGGGACAATGAAAGGCAACCCTCTAGAACAGGCCAGAATGAGTTGCACAATAACATCAAGGTTGCTTTGACCTAAAGGTAGAATATATTGTGAGTACATGTTCTTACATTAAAGACAGTAAACAAACAAGGAATCAGGAGGCATTCACAGGGCTGGGGTTAATCTGAGGTCAACATGGCAGATTAGCATCCAAGATGGAGTCACTTTTGTCACCACACAAGGATTTGTGTAGAACTATGTTTTCATTTCTTTTGGGTAGATAGCTATGAATTGAATGGTTGAGTCATATAGTAAGTATTTATTTATTTATTTAGAGACAGGGTCTTGCTCTGTCACACAGGTGGGAGTGCAGTGGCACAATGTCAGCTCACAGCAACTTCCTCCTCCTGGGTTCAAGCAATTCTCATGCCTTAGCTTCCTGTGTAGCTGGGATTACAGGCACCTGCCACCACGCCCAGCTAATTTTCTGTATTTTTAGTAGAGATGGGGTATCACCATGTTGGCCAGGCTGGTCTCAAACTCCTGGGCTCAGGTGATCTGCCTACCTCAGCCTCCCAAGGTGCTGGGATTACAGGTTTGAGTCACTGCACCCGGCTTAGGTTTAACATTTTAAGTAACTGCCAAATTATTTTCCAAAGTAGCTACCCCATTTTCCATTCCCACTAGCAATGTACGAGGGTTCCTATTTCCTCACATCCTTGCCATCACTTGTTACTGTCAGTCTTTTTGATATAGCCATTTTAGTGGCTATGTAGTGGTATCTCATGGTGGTTTTTTTTTTTTTTTGAGACGGAGCCTTGCTCTGTCGCCCAGACTGGAGTGCAGTGGCGTGATCTCGGCTCACTGCAAGCTCCGCCTCCTGGGTTCAAGCGATTCTTCTGCCTCAGCCCCCCAAATAGCTGGGACTACAAGCTGGGACCACCATACTCGTCTAATTTTTGTATTTTTAGTAAAGACAGCGTTTCATCATGTTGGCCAGGCTGGTATCGAACTCCTGACCTTGTGATCTGCCCGCCTCGGCCTCCGAAAGTGCTGAGATTACAGGCGTGAGCCACTGCACCTAGTCCTCATTGTGGTTTTAATTTGCACGTCCCTAATAATGTTGAGCACTTATATATGCATGTTAGCCATTCCTATGTCTGCTTTGATGTCTATTCCAATCTTCTGCCTTTTTTTTTTTTTAAAGAGACAGGGTCTCAGCCAAGTGCGGTGATTCATGCCTATCATCCCAATACTTTGGGAGGCCAAGGCAGGTGGATCATTTGAGGCTGGGAGTTTGAGATCAGCCTGGCCAATACGGTGAAACCCCGTCTCTACTAAAAATACAAAAATTAACTGGGCATGGTGGTGCATGCCTGTAGTCCCAGCTACTTGGGAAGCTGAGGCATGAGACCTGCTTGAACCCAGGGGGCAGAGGTTGCAGTGAGCTGCGATTGTGCTGCACTCCAGCACAGGTGACAAAGCAAGAGTGTCTCAAAAAAATAGAAGGACAGTATATCACTGCATCACCCAGGCTGGAGTGCAGTAGTGCAATCATTGCTCACTGACTGTTGCCTCAACTTCCTGGGTGCAAGCAATCCTCCCACTTTAGTCTCCTGAGTAGCTTGGACTACAGCCATGCACCACCATGCCTAGGTTTTTTGTTTTTTGTTTTATTAATTTTGTAAAGACAGGATTTCACTGTGTTGTCCATGCTGGTCTTGACCTCTTGGCCTCAAGGAATTCTCCTGCCTCGGCCTCCTAAAGTGCTATGATTACAGGCATGAGCCACCATGCCCAGCTTGCTGACCATTTTTTAACTGGATTATGTGTCTTATTCGTTTTTGGAAATGGAGTCTCACTCTGTTGCCTAGGCTGGAGTGCAGTGGCATGATCTCGGCTCACTGCAAACTCCGCCTCCTGGGTTCAAGCGATTCTTCTGCCTCAGCTTCCCAAGTAGCTGGGATTACAGGCGAACACCACCACACCTGGCTAATTTTTGTATTTTTAGTAAAGATGGGGTTTTACCATGTTGATCAGTCTGGTCTCGAACTCCTAACCTAGTGATCCACCCGCCTTGGCCTCCCAAAGTGCTAGGATTACAGGCATGAGCCACTGTGCCTGGCATGTGTCTTCTTTTCTTTCTCTTTCCTTTCTTTCCTTTCCTTCTTTCCTCCCTCTCTCCCTCTCTTCTTTCTTTCCCTTCCTCCCTCCCTCTCCTTCTCTCTTTCTTTCTTTCTTTGACAGAATCTTGCTCTGTTGCCCATGCTGGAGTGTAGTGGTGCAATCTCGGATCACCGCAACCTCCGTCTCCTGGGTTCAAGCAATTCCCCTGCCTCAGTCTCCCAAGTAGCATGTGCCACCATACCTTAATTTTTGTATTTTTAGTAGAGACGGGGTTTCACTATGTTGGCCAGGCTTGTCTCAAATTTGTGATCTCATGATCCGCCCACCTTGGCCTCTCAAAGTGCTGGGATTATAGGTGTGAGCCACCACGCCCGGCAAATTTCTTCTTATTCAGTTGTTAAGAGTTCCTTCCATATTCTGGATACAAATCTCTTATTATAAATATGATCATAAATTTTTTTCAGGAAAACAAGTAGAATGAGTAAGTATTTCAGAAAAGGACTACTAAAACTGACATCACAAAGAAAGTGACCACAAATAAAGACCAATAATAAACAAAAAAGTTAGATACTCTCCAAAAAGTTCTTTTCTTTTCTTTTTTGAGACAGAGTGTTGCTCTGTGGCCCCGGCTGGAGTGCAGTGGTGCAATCTCATCTCACTGCAACTTCTGCCTCCCAGGTTAAAGAAATTCTCCTGCCTCAGCCTCCCGAGTGGCTGGGACGACAGGCGTGCACTACCATGACTGGCTAATTTGTGTATTTTTAGTAGAGACGGGGTTTTGCCATGTTGGCCAGGCTGGTCTTGAACTCCTGGCCTCAAATGATCCACCTGCCTTGGCCTCCCAAAGTGCTGGGATTACAGGCATGAGCCACTGCACTCGGCCTATGAATTTTAAATGAGTTGAAATTTTACCCATATTTTAAAAATTATTTTACACTAGAAAGCATAGACTAGCAACTTCATTCCAGGGAGGAAGAAAAACACATTTTTGAGTCCTGAAGAATTAGGACACCATCAGAGATGAAACAGGAACATTACAAGGTCTTGTACAAATAGCACAGACCCCATAAATTCTTCCCCCATTTTCTGCTCCCGCAACAAAAAAGAAAAAAAAAATTTAGGGCCAGGCATGGTGGCTCACGCCTGTAATCCCCAGCACTTTGGGAGGCCAAGGAGGGCAGATCACAAGGTCAGGAGATAGAGACAATGCTGGCTAACATGGTGAAACCCCATTTCTACTAAAAATACACACACAAAAAATTAGCCAGGTATAGTGGTGGGCACTTGTAGTCCCAGCTACTTGGGAGGCTGAGGCAGCAGAATGGCATGAACCTGGGAGGCGGAGCTTGCAGTGAGCCAAAATTGCACCATGCACTCCAGCCTGGGCGACAGAGCAAGACTCCGTCTCAAAAACAAAAAAAATTAGGGGGAAATAATTGTTCTTCCCTACAAACGTCAGCCCCATGTTGGTAGAATCATTTTTATGGCCCATATCACACCTTATGATCCTGTTTTTCAACCCCTGTATTAGTCTATTCTCACACTGCTATAAAGAAATACCTGAGACTGGGTAATTTACAAAGAAAAGAGGTTGAATTTGCTCACAGTTCTGCAGGCTGCACAGGAAGCATGGCAGTATATGCTTCTGGGGAGGCCTCAAGGGAGCTTTCACTGGTGGCGGAAGGCAAAGAGGGAGCAGGTGTCTTATATGGCAGGAGCAGGACCAAAATGGGGTGGGGGGTGGGGGGTAGGTGCTACACACTTTTAAACAAAAGATCTCATGAGAACTCAGGACAGTACCAAGAGGGAAATCCGCTCCCGTGATCCAATCACCTCTCAGCAGGCCCCATCTCCAACAGTGGGAATTAATTTCGACATGAGATTTGCGCAGGGACACAGACCCAAACTATATCAACCTCATTAGGCTATAGCAGCCTTTAGGATTGTTTTGGTTTTTGGTTTTCGGGTTTTTTTTGAGACAGTGTTTCGTTCTGTCATCCAGCCTTGAGTGCAGTGGCTCGATCATAGCCCACTGCAGCCCTGAACTGCTAAGCTCAAACAGTCCTCCCACCATAGCCTTCTGAGCAGCTGGGACCATACCACCATGCCCAGCTTTTTGTTGTTGTTGTTGAAGACAGGGTCTTGCTATTTTGCCCAGCCTGGCCTCAAACTCCTGGCCTCAAGTGATCCTCTCATCTCAGCAACCCAAAGCACTGAGGTTACAGGTATGAGCTACCATTGCCAGCCTTTAGGATTGTTTTTATCTTTATAACCCTTTTTATGAAACAGGTCTTCTGGCCAAGTGCAGTGGCTCATGCCTGTAATCCAGCACTTTGGGAGACCGAGGCGAGTGGATCACGAGGTCAGGAGATCGAGACCATCCTGGCTAACACGGTGAAACCCCACCTCTACTAAAAAATACAAAAAACTAGCCAGGCGAGGTGGCGGGCGCAGATAGTCCCAGCTACTTGGGAGGCTGAAGCAGGAGAATCGCTTGAACCCAGAAGGTGGAGGTTGCAGTGAGCCAAGATTGCGCCACTGCACTCCAGCCTGGGCGACAGGGCAAGACTCTGTCTCAAAATAAATAAATAAAAATAAAATCCTGGATTCAAGTGATCTGCCTGCCTTAGCCTCCCAAAGTGCTGGGATTGCAGGCACGAGCCACCATGCCCGACCAACATCAGGTTTTAATTGATAAGTAAGCAAGGATAAGGAACAGATTCTGTACACATGGAAAAATACAGAGAAAATCATGTGCTAGTGATTAAAGAAATGCCAATTTTCACACTAGAATCCTTTTTATGGCCCATATCACACCTTATGATCCTGTATTTCTACCCCTGTATTAGTCCATTCTCACACAACCACCACTATTAAATTAATTAAAAAGTAAGTTAAACCCAAAGTTGACAGAGGAAAATCTCTGCATCACCATCAACTGGCTCCATCATTCTGAAGAACAATCTGATAATGTGCCAAGGCCAGTTTCCGCTGTAATTCAGTAATTCCATTAGAAGGAATAGATTAAAATGTCATCACTCCTCACTTCTCACAGGCCCCTGTGCTGGTTTATTTATAGCACTTACCGTGGTCTATCTAAGTTAAATATGTCCCTTGTCAATTCTGTTGATTGCCTGTCTTCTCCTCCAGAATGTAAGTTCTATGAGCTCTGCCAGTGACCTGGTTTGTCAGGTTCTAAACAAACAAGTACTTATGCCCCCCAGCAATAGGTAGAGTTTATAAAATTTATAGCAGCATAATTGATAACTGTAAAAACCAGAACCTACATGCCCAGAGGACAACTAAACAAACTAGAATATAATGATAGCATAAAATGTTGAATAGCTATTTTCCTTTTTTTTTTTTTGAGACTAAGTTTTGCTCTTGTTGTCCAGGCTAGAGCACAATGGTGCGTTCTCAGCTCACTGCAACCTCTGCCTCCCAGGTTCAAGTGATTCTCCTGCCTCAGCCTCCTGAGTAGCTGGGATTACAAGTGCCCGCCACCACACCCAGCTAATTTTTGTATTTTTAGTAGAGATGGGGTTTCACCATATTGGCCAGGCTGGTCTTGAACTCCTTACCTCAGGTGATCCACTCGCCTTGGCCTTCCAAAGTGCTGGGATTACAGGCATGAGCCATCGTGCCCGGCCCTGAATAGCTATTAAACATAAAATATTTGAGGGGAGGCTGAGACAGGAGGATCTCTTGAGCCCAGGAGTTCAAGACTACCCTGGACAGCAAAGCGACATCCCGTTTCTACAAAAAAATTTAAAAATCAGCCAGGCATGGTGGTGGGCACCTGTGGTACCAGCTACTCAGGATGCTGAGATGGGAGGATCGCTTAGAATTCAAGTGAGCTAGGAAGTGCAACACTGCACTCCAGCCTAGGTAACAGAGAGAGAGAGAACCTGTCTCAAAAAAAACAAAAAAAAAAACACATTTGTTAAAACACTTATAAACTAAGTGAAGAAATATGATAACAACATTTATGCCATATAAAAAATGGTGCCTTGCCCATTCAAAACCGTAGCTCGAATGAACTTTGCATAAATACTGAAGTCTTAGTGAAAAAATCATTAGATTCTTTAGTAACTACTTTCTCTTAATTGCACTCGTAACTTTCAAATATTCTATCAGGTCTACAGTTTGGTTTTTTTTTTTTTTTTTTGGAGACAGAGCCTCGCTCTGTCACCCAGGCTGGAGTGCAGTGGCCGAATCTCGGCTCACTGCAAGCTCCGCCTGGGTT
>NW_012102254.1:2981630-3008813 GCF_000951045.1 Mandrillus leucophaeus | reverse complement strand
AATGGCATGAACCCGGGAGGCGGAGCTTGCAGTGAGCCGAGATCATGCCACTGCACTCCAGCCTGGGCGACAGAGCAAGACTCTGTCTCAAAAAAAACCCAAAAAAACAAAAAACAGAAAAGAAAATAACAGCTATGTAAGTTCCTTAGTATATAGCAAAAATAGTATTATTTTTTCATTTTCTTTAAGATAAAATTCATTGTAGTATAATTTATATACCAAAAAAAACACCCATTTTACTAGAATATACCTGGTGTCTACTCTGAGGTGACCTCAACTGAGGGGCTGAGTGGGACTAGTTGTCACCTAAAGGATGCAGAGGCAAGAGCTCACTTCCCGCAGTCTTCACAGGTGAGGGAGGCACCAGCTCCTCGCCAAGGCCCGATCTGCCTGGCAGCAAGAACATCCCTTACCCCTCTCACCAAGGCCATACACACCTGCGCCTACACAGGGTCTCATGTGGCCAAGGCCCTGGTGTCAGGCCCTTAATGGCTAGGATTTGTTGGCACAAAGGCAAGGCACCACAGAAACTGGAGAAGTGAAAGGTCCCCACCTTTGGGTGGGGAGCCGGCCTCTGGGTTGCGTGACTATCAGTCAGCAAGTGTGGACTTTGGAGTGAGGCGCAGTTACTTACAGCCTGCTGTGCAGCCTGTGTGCTTCCAAACCTCTCTAGGTCTGTTTCCTCGCTGGATTCATAGGGAAAGGGGAAGTACCTTTCCAGGATGGAAATTGAACAAGACAACCCACAGGAAGCCCCAGTGTGGAAACTTACTTTATTCTAGCCATGATTATCCTAGTTGTCACCTTGCACACCTGCCATCTGGTGCCATCTCCTGGCTGGCACATTTATACCCTCTCTGGCTCTGAAAGGCATGTCAACCAAAAATGGGCAGCTGGGACTAAGGCATATTTAAACAAAGGCTCCAAGGGACCCCTTTCACTTGGGTCTAGCATCCAGCCTCTCTCTCAGCAGAGGCAGGATCGTGGTACCTTGTCGTGTTTTCTGAACAGGGCCCAGGACAGCCAAGGCATGCCATCACTGCAGCACTCAATTCTCCTTGGTCACAGTGGAGTCAGCGGTCCAGCCCGAAATACTACTACAGAGGAGAAAGACTCATTCCTGCAAGGTTGCTCTATCTTCCACATCCAAAAACAGTCCTACGTAGCTTCAGCTGCTCCCAAATCAGGTCACAGAACAGCAGGAGACATTCCTTTGGCAAAAAAGGACACGCTTTTGTCCTGTATCTTATACTGGTAAGTGAGGCTCTGATCCCGCTGAGCTGTGGGCTGCGATGGTCTCCTCCACAGGATTCTCAGCTACAGAGACAGAGAAGAATGAAAGAGGAGCAACCACCCTAGGAAGCTGCTCCACTGGGAACCCCACCCTAGCTTCTCTGTGACATTCAGCTGAGGCCTCTATGAGATGACAGTCAGACGTGCCATCTGGTAATGGGGCCAACTTGTAAAATAAAGCCTATCACCAGCTAACTACAAATAAAGGGTTCCCCTCCATTACAGTAGTCATATTGGCTCAATACAAAAAATGTGAAAGAGAAACAAAAAGGAGAAGGAAGGAAAAAGTCTTTCAAAGGAAGACCATTAAAGTATTTTTATTTTATTTTATTTTATTTTGAGCAGAGTCTTACTCTGTTGCCCAGGCTGGAGTGCAGTGGCGCAATCTTGGCTCATTGCAACCTCCGCCTCCTGGGTTCAAGCGATTCTCCTGCCTCAGCCTCCCAAGTAGCTGGATTACAGGTACGCATTACCATGCCCAGCTAATTTTTGTATTTTTAGTAGAGGCGGGGTTTCACTATGTTGGCCAGGCTGGTCTGGAACTCTGACCTCAGGTGATCCACCCACCTCAGCCTCCCAAAGTGCTGGGATTACAGGCGTGAGCCACTGCACCCGGTCCCTTTGTTCTTTTTTCTAAGCATGGTTTTGTACTTGTGGGCTAGACTAATTTTGAAAATCCCATTAGAATTTGCACATTCAATACAGAGGCCCAGGAAGGCTAGATACCTGTTTTGATGGTGTTTCCGCTGACTACAATGCTCTGGGAGTCTGGTTGAAGAGAGGCCACAGCTGCCCAGCAGCACCTTCTCATCAGGCCCTGCTGCAGCACTACAGACATAGCACTGCTGGGCTTGGTCCTCTGTGTGACCTACCAGCCTTGCCTCTGAAGGACTCTGGGCCAAGACTCCTAGCCACTCTTACTGGGTCAGGAGTGCTCAACATGAAGTTAACCAGGAAGCTGTGGTGGAGGCTTGGGAGTGGCTCCAGAAGAGAAGTTTGAGAAGGCAGAGAGCCACACGGCAGCCCATTTAGAGGGGTAGAATCCAGCTTCCCTCCCAGAGAAGGACTCTCAGTTTCTGCCCAAGTACTCCAATTGTTCTAGTAAGAGGCAGCAGTTGGGGCAGCAACCCTGGTCCATGGGTATGGCCTCCCCAGGTTGTTTCTCTTTTTTCTTTTTTTGAGACAGAGTTTCTGTCGCCCAGGCTGGAGTGCAGTGGTGCGATCTTGGCTCACTGCAACCTCTGCCTCCTGGGTTCAAGCGATTCTCCTGCCTCAGTCTCCTAAGTAGCTGGGACTACAGGCCCGCACCACCATGCCTGGCTAACTTCTCTATTTCTATTAGAGGTGGAGTTTCACCATGTTGGCCAGGCTGGTCTCGAACTCCTGACCTCAAGTGACTGGCCTGCCTTGGCCTCCCAAAGTGTTGGGATTACAGGCGTTAGCCACTATGCATGGCCCCGAGTTATTATTTTAAAAGGAACAGGCTGGGCACGGTAGCTCACTCCTGTTATCCCAACACTTTGGGAGGCAAACGGGGGTGGATCACAAGGTCAGGAGTTCAAGACCAGCCTGGCCAACAAGATGAAACCCCGTCTCTACTAAAAATATTAAAAAAATTAGCCAGGCATGGCAGTGGATCGCCTGTAATCCCAGGTGCTTGGAAGGCTGAGGCAGAGAACTGCTTGAACCCAGGAGGTAGAGGTTGCAGTGAGCCAAGATCGCACCACTGCACTCCAGCCTAGGCGACAGAGCAAGACTCTTTGTCTAAAAAAAAAAAAGGAACATTGTTGACCTGAATAGACAACGCCTGCTGCAGTACTGCAGAGAAATTTTGCTGTTACTTGATGGCATGCCCCTGCATTCCACTGTAGACAGCTGTCTCCTCTTTAAGAGTGCTCCACTTTGGTCACAAATGGGATCCCCATGGAATATGTGTGTTGGTCCATGAGGCTAAGTGCCATCTGGAGCAGGTCTATTACCTGAAGTCTCACAATTTCCAGTGTTTCCCTTCCACCTGAAGTCATGTCCCAACCAGACAGTCCCTCAGGCCTGACTCTCCCCTATGCAGTCAAGAATCATAGGTACACGGGCAAGCAGCCCATTGCCCAGTAGGCCCCTGCATACCTGCCCATGCACATCCCTGCAGAAGCCAGTGGCCAGGCCCTCAGCCCGCAGGATCAGGTGGCTCTGGTGACTGACGCCATTCAGCAAGATGTTATTCTCCTCATCCTCCACATCTCCACTGTCGTGCACAAGGATCACCATGTTTCCCTGCATCAGATACAAGATGGAAGCCTGCTCCTTACCGGAAGGGACACCCAGAGTCAGGGAGTGCCAGCCTCTCATTGCCTCCACTCCCCTGCACATCCTGTCACAGATCACCCTCCCTGCTGCTGCTACAGCCAGCCCCTACCTGTGCTCCCAGACCCTGATTCCAGTCATCTACTGGACAATCTCACCCATAATGAGCCAACCCATATTTTCAGCTCACTTCATCTAAACCAACAGTCTTCAAAATTAGCTCACTCTCCTGAATTCCTGAATGTTATTAAAAGTGTCACCATCCTGCCAGGCACCCATTCATTCAATCTACAGTTCCTGAATACTTACAGTGTACCAGATCCCACAGTAGAAATAACAAGTGAGAGATATGGGCCCAGGAGCAGATAGATGCTGACAATACAGGATGATAAGAGCAAGGGAGAGGGAAGCATGAGGTGTATGGGGAGCACAACGAAGAGGCATCTGCTCTAACCTGGAGGAGCAGGTCAGGAGGTGAGCACACGTGAGCTGAATCTCAGAGGGCAAGTAGGAGTTAGCCAAGCCGAAATGACTTTTTGGTCAACCCTGCCAAAAAGTGACAGCTTGAATAATAAGTCCTTTCAAAGGAATACTGTCCAGTTGTTAAAAAGAATAAAGCTGGCCGGGCGCAGTGGTGCACGCCTGTAATCCCAACACTTTGGGAGGCCAAGGCAGGAGGATCATTGAGCCAGAGAGTTCAATACCAGCCTGGGCAACATAGTGAGATCCTGTCTCTATTTGTAAAGAATAGTAATAAAAGGCTGGGCATGGTGGCTCACACCTGTAATCCCAGCTCTTTGAGAGGCCAAGGTGGGTGGATCACCTGAGGTCAGGAGTTCAAGACCAGCCTGGCCAACATGGTGAAATCCCGTCTCTACTAAAAATATTTTAAAAATTAGCCGGCCAGGCATGGTGGCTCATGCCTGTAATCCCAGCACTTTGGAGGCTGAGGCGGGCAGATCACAAGGTCAGGAGTTCAAAACCGGCTTGGCCAACATGGTGAAACCCTGTCTCTACTAAAGAAAACACAAAATTTTGCTGGGCATGGTGGTGTGTGCCTGTAATCCCAGCTACTCAGGAGGCTGAGGCAGGAGAATTGCTTGAACCTGGGAGGAAGAGGTTGCAGTGAGCTGAGATCACACCACTGCACTCCAGCCTGGGCAAAAGAGCAAGACTCCATCTCAAAAAAAAAAAAAAAAAAATTTAGCCGGGTGTGGTGGTGGGCACCTGTAATCCCAGCTACTTGGGAGACTGAGGCAGGAGAATTGCTTGAACCTGGGAGGTGGAGGTTGCATGAGCCAAGGTCACTGAGGTTGCACCACTGCACTCTAGCCTGGGCAACAAGAGTGAAACTCCATCTCAAAAAAAAGAAAAAAATAGTTTAAAAAAGAAAAAGAATAAATGGCTCCTGTAGGGGTACAAAGCAGCGTGGCCAGGCCAGGGTCTGAGCTGGGGTTCTGTCCCTGCTGGGCTGCGGCCCCAGCTGGGCTGCGGCCCCAGCTGGACTGCTGCCACGGAACTCAGTGCAGAGTAACTCCGGGAGAAACTGCAGTGGGACCTGGAGGCAGAGCATGTGAAGGTGGAGTATGTGACCCTCAACCGTTGTGCCTGCAGCTTCTGAGTCCTGGTGGTGTCGGCCAAGTTCGAGCTGCTGCTTCAGACACACTGGCGGGTAAACGTGTGCCTAGCTGGAGGCTCTCACACATGCTTTTGAGCAGAAAACCCTCATCCCAGAGCAGCGGGCCTGTGAGCAGCAGAAACGAGGGACTGACACCTACACAGCCATTAAATTATCAATCAAGGCTAGAAACAAAGGAAAAGAATGAAGCAGATCCATGTGTTATTGGACAATGGACAACAAAATACACTGTGTATTACTAAATGAAAAAAAGAAGTAGCGAACAGTGTGGATGGCACGTTACCAGTAATGTGAAGAAAAATGCAGGGAGACAAATATGTGCATATACTTTGAGAGCCAAGGCAGGGGAATCACCCGAGCCCAGGAGTTCAAGATCAGCCTGGGCAACATAGTGAAACCAAGTCTCTATAAAAAGTAAAAATATAGAAAAAAGAGGCCGGGTGCGGTGGCTCAAGCTTGTAATCCCAGCACTTTGGGAGGCCGAGACGGATGGATCACGAGGTCAGGAGATCAAGACCATCCTGGCTAACACGGTGAAACCTCGTCTCTACTAAAAAATACAAAAAACTAGCCAGGCGAGGAGGCGGGGCGCCTGTAGTCCCAGCGACTCCGGAGGCTGAGGCAGGAGAATAGCGTGAACCCGGGAGGCGGAGCTTGCAGTGAGCTGAGATCCAGCCACTGCACTCCAGCCTGGGCGACAGAGTGAGACTCCGTCTCAAAAAAAAAAAAAAAAAAATAGAAAAAAACCAAATATGTGCATAATTGTACAGACTGGCTAGAAGGATGCACGTTGAGCTGGTCGTGGTGGCTCACACCTGTAATCCCAGCACTTTGGGAGGCCAAGGTGGGTGGATCACCTGAGGTCAGGAGTTCAAGACCAGCCTGGCCAACATGGTGAAATCCCGTCTCTACTAAAAATACAAAAAAAAAAATTAGCTGGGCGCGGTGGTGGGCACCTGTAGTCCCAGCTACTCGGGAGCCTGAGGCAGAAGAATGCATGAACCCAGGAGGCGGAGCTTGCAGTGAGCCGAGATCTCACCACTGCACTCCAGCCCGGGAGACAGAGCAACTCCATCTCAAAAAAAAAAAAAAAAAAAAAAAAGAAGGATGCACGTTGGAGGGAGGCAGAGAGGCAAGAGCACTTTTCTTCCTTCTTTTTCTTTTTAAAACAATGCCCAAGTTTTATTTTTTCAACTAAAAGAAGTATTCTTACAAAAAGAGGGTGGTAGCAGATCACAGACCCAGCTGGACTGCAGAAGGTGACTTTGGCTACTTACTCTCAACCCCTAATCCTGACTGTGCCTTCCACACCCCTAACAGTTCCTCCTCCTCCCATTCTTTCTGCATTACCCTGGTTCCTGGCTCTGCAGCTGTAGCCAGGATGGCCTCACAAGTTCCCTGAACAGAGCTTCCAGGCAGGACTTTGCACACAGGTGTTCAACACACACTGCTGGATACCCACACACCTGGCTAACTCAGTTAGCTTATCTCTCCCATTGCTCTGTACGCTCAGTCTGACCACACCATACCACTGTCCACACGTTCCTGCCAGCTACACCATTACACAATGACAAGTGCTACTGTGGGCCAGACACCGTGCTGACATATTACAAGCTTCATCTCACTTACCTCTTGTAGTCAGGTACCTGCGAGGTAGGCACCACAGCCATTCCTATTTTACTGACTGGCCTATTGTTATTGTTAAAAACTCTATTATGGCTATTAAGTACAGCAGTATTTACACCTAACTGATCACAACCAGTTACAGATTTCTTTGTTCCTTCTCTGCTCCCACTGCTTCACTTGACTAACCAAAAGAAAACAAAAACAAAAACTCTAAAACCTCTATTACAGCAGAAATCCCTGTTTGTCCCTCATAACTTGGTAATCAAGGTAACATTGTATATCCTATACTTGTATTGCCCTTTACAATTTTCAAAGTAGCTTATACTCATTATCTTAGCTGATCTATAAAATACACTCAGGGATGATAATAACTTGCCCCAGGACACACAGGCTATATCTGGCAGACCTGGGACTGCAGCAGTGCCACACGTGACCAGCCCCACTGAACGCAATGTTGATCATCGCTTTATTTTGGGGGGCTTTACTTTTCAGCAACGGCACGTAAGGGAAAGCAGGTGGCTGGAGCAAAAGCTTTCTGGCGCTACCAGAGTAAAGCCAAAACCCCAAGCAAATAAAAAGATCACAGCAAGCGAGGTCTGGACCTGTCTGAGTTCTTGGAGGTCACAGGTGGGCGCACAGAAGGCAGTTCCATGAGTACCTTTAGTTCCCAGCACACGGTGGCTCTGCAGTAGTGAATGAAGTCTAGCACAGCCACCGCCCCCACGCCCAGGCTCAGGAGTACACTGAGGTCGTCCACCAGCAGCACCGGGTACGTCCACCGAGCCTCTCCACCGTCTACTGGCTTCAGGGCCTCCCGTACAAACTCAAACAATGGTTTCAAGTTCCCAGCATTAGCCTCCCTGGAGAGACAGGACAAAAGTTATCAGACTTCACTCTCTCTACAGATGTTTATCAAGAACCAAGTAGCACCACAGGAGAGGGCTAAGGGGGACAAAGAACTTTATCACAATTCTTGGCAACAAAGAGTTCATGATCTGGTTAGAAAGAAAAGGCATGCACGTGTACAGGAATAATTCAAATATTTCCTGAGGCCTGCTAGGTATAAAGCACTGTGTTAGAAACTGGGGGACACAAAAATAAACAGCTCCTAGGGCCCTTAAGAGACACCATACATAGTCGGGTGTGGTGGTTCACACCTGTAATCCCAGCACTTTGTGAGGCTGAGGCAGGCGGATCACTCCAGGTGAGGAGTTCAAGATCAGCCTGGCCAACAATGGTGAAACCCTGTCTCTACTAAAAATACAAAAATTAGCCAGGTGTGGTGGCGCACACCTGTAATCTCAGCCACTCAGGAGGCTGAGGCAGGAGAATTGCTTGAACCTGGGAGGTGAAGTTGCAGTGAGCCAAGACTGAGATCATCCCATTGCACTTCAACCTCGGCAACAGAATGAGACTCTATCTCAAAAAAAAAAAAAAGAAAAAAGAGAGACACCATACAGACTCTCAACCCAAGAGCTTAAGGCATCTGGAAGATAACTGGATTGGGCAGGCAGAAGCCTTCCCAGGAGGTCATACACAGCTAGAAAAAGTTAAACAGGCCAGGTACAGTAGCTCGCACCTATAATCTCAGCACTTTGGGGGGCCAGTGGGGGAGAATCATTTGAGCCCAGGAGTTCAAGAATAGCCTAGGCAACAGAGTGGGACCATATTTCTACAAAAAAAATTTTTTTTTAATTAACCAGGCATGGTGGTACACCCCTGTAGTCCCAGCTACTTGGAGGCTGAGATGAGAGGAGTGCTTGAGCCCAGGAGGTCGAGTTTGCAGTGAGCCGTGTGTGTACCACTGCACTCCAGCCTGGACAACAGAGCAAGACCCTGTCTCAAAAAAATAATGAAATAAGAAGTTAAACAGCAACTCAGATGCCCTGATGGTCAGTGGCAGTGGCCTAAGGGCTTCTGTATACGTAACAGATTTGACCTGTTTCTGACACAAGCCAGATTGACTATCTCTGCCTTCTCTAGTGACTACCCCTAGCCATTATTTCTCAGCAATGAGTGGAGGAACAGAGCACAGGGCCCAGGGCAACTGGCCTACTGCCTTATGCTCCGGGGATGAGCCCCTGGCATTGCGTTATTTTCACTAACAATGAGGACATCTCCCCATATCTTGGGATGAGGTGTAACCAGCCCCTGCCTTCAAATGAGGAAACCCCAAGTCAGAGATGCTAAGGGGTGTATGTGAGGTCACACACAGGGTCAGGAAACATGGCCTCACAGCCACCACATAAGCGTGTGTGTGTCTGAGAGATAAGGTGGTCGGGGGAAGTTAATGTGTGGACCGCTTTGTAGTGGAGGAAGAACAGCAGCCAAGCAGGGAGTCTTCACAGAGCTATGTTTGTGGCCAATGTTCAGAAAGAAGGAAAAGCAGGAAAACCAATCTCAGGCCTGTGACGCTGAATACCAAACCAGGGGAAAAACTTTTTCTTAAATGTCTGAAGAGTAAATATTTTAGACTTGCAGGTCATATGGTCTCTGTCCTGACTACTCAACTCTATTTGTTGCTGTAATGCAAAAACAGCCAGGGACAACATGCAAACAAATGAACGTGGCTGTATTCCAGTAAAATTTTATTTACAAAAAATAAATTTAAAAAAAGAATATTAAAAAAGACAATTTAAAAAATATGAAACAAAACACATTTATTTACAAAAACAGGCAGCTGACCCATAGCCCATAGTTTGCCATTGCAGAGTTTCCGCTGTCGCAGAGCTCAGGTGTATACTAGGGCTCTAAGCCAGGGCTGGAAAACACAGCAAAGCATATTGTTCTGCCATCCTTCCAGCAAATGATCCTCTCTATAGCTTTGGGGACAAATGTCCACCCTCAGCCCCAGGATAAGAGCCAGCATTTGATAATGCTGCAACACCAGATGAAGTGTCTGTCCCCTGAAGCCAGTTCCATTTTCCTGCACAATAAGAAGGAATCACACAGCAACCAGGAACCCTGTCTGGGCCCACCTGCCACGTGTGTGCTTCCGGGCTGGGCTGCAGGCTGACTGACCTGAGAAACTGCAGGGGATGTGGCTCCTCTTGAGTCTGGAAAAAGACGTCCACTGCGGACTTCAGTCCCTCGAGGAACACAAGCTGCCCACGCTCCCGCGCCACAGTCAGGTTGACACCCTAAACATGACAAACAGTGAGTTACTGTGCCCATCAGACTAGATGCCAGCTTGCAAGAGGGCACAAGACACCTTCCAAACGTGGCAGAAGTGTATCTGATCACCCAATGTACAGGCCTGTCTTCATTCCCCTGGGTGCTCCCAACCCACAATCCCCCATCTGTTTTCAGATGTATATTTCCATTTAATTGTCACATTAAAAGAAAAACTAGCCAGGCATGGTGGCACATGCCTGGAGTCCCAGCTACTTGGGAGGCTGAGGCAGGTGGATCGTTTGAGCCCAGGAGTTTGAGACCAGCCCGGACAACATGGCAAGATCTCGTCTCTACAAAAAAAAATTTAAAAAAATTAGCCAAGTGTGGCAGTTTGCACCTGTAGTCTCAGCAACTCAGGAGGCTGAGGTAGGAGGATCACGTGTGCCCAGCAGGTCAAGGCTGCAGTGAGCCATGATCATGCTGCTGCACTCCAGCCTGAGCAACAGAGCGAAACTCTGTCTCAAAAAGACACAAAAAACAAAAACCTAGGCTGGGCATGGTGGCTCATGCCAATAACCCCAGCACTTTGGGAGGCCAAGGGGCAGATCACTTGAGGTCAGGAGTTCGACACTAGTCTGGCCAACATGGTGAAACACCATCTCTACAAAAAATACAAAAATTAGCTAGGGGTGGTGGCAGGTGCCTGCAATCCCAGCTACTCAGGAGACTAAGACAGGAGGATTGCTTGAACTGGGAGGTGGAGGTTGCAGTGAGCCGAGATCGCACCATTGCACTCCAGCCTGGGTGACGAGAGTGAAACTCCATCCCACAAAAAAAAAAAAAAAAAAAAAAAAAACCACAAAAAATGGGACGCAGAAATTTAGTATGCATATCCCTGCTCAGACCAGGACTTTTTTTTTTTTCCTTTTCTTTTTTTACTTGTCACTGACCTGAAGCTCAAGGACTTTCTTTTTTTTTTTTTTTTTTTTGAGACATAGTCTCACTCTATTGCCTAGGCTGGAGTGCAGTAATGCAATCTCGGCTCACTGCAACCTCTGCCTCCCAGGTTCAAGCGATTCTTGTGCCTCAACCTCCTGAGTAGCTGGGATTACAGGTGTGTGCCACCATATCTGGCTACTTTTTATTTATTTATTTATTTATTTATTCATTTATTTTTTGAGATGGAGTTTCACTCGTTACCCAGGCTGGAGTGCAATGGTACGATCTTGGCTCACTGCAACCTCTGCCTCTTGGGTTCAAGCAATTCTCCTGCCTCAGCCTCCTGAGTAGCTGGGATTACAAGTATGTGCAACCACACCCAGCTGATTTTTGTATTTTTAGTAGAGACGGGGTTTCTCCATGTTGGTCAGGCTGGTCTCGAACTGCCAAACTCAGGTGATCCACCCGCCTTGGCCTCCCAAAGTGCTGGGATTATAGGCATGAGCCACCGCACCCAGCCTAATGTTTTTATTTTTAGTAGAAACAGGGTTTCGCCATACTGACCAGGCTGGTCTTAAACTCCTGGCCTCAAGTGATCCACCTGCCTCAAAAAGTGCTGGGATTACAGGTGTGAGCCACTGCGCCTGGCCTCAAGGACTTCTTAAATATGGTTCATGAACTACCATCCGATTAAGAAATCCTTTAAGATGCCTGATTAAAATGTAGATTCCTGGCCGGGCATGGTGGTTCACGCCTGTAATCCCAACACTTTGGGAGGCCGAGGCAGGTAGATCACCTGAGGTCAGGAGTTCGAGACCAGCCTGGACAACATGGCAAAATCCTGTCTCTATGAAAATTCAAAATTAGCCAGGTATGGTAGCACATGCCTGTAAGCCCAGCTACTTGGGAAACTGAGGCAAGAGAATCACTTGAACCGGGGAAGCAGAGGTTATGGCGAGCCGAGATCATGCCATTGCACTCCAGCCTGGGCAACAAGAGTGAAACTCTGTCTCAAAAAAACCAAAAGCAGATCCCTGGGTCTAATTCCAGAACAAGGGCACAGCTCAGGATGTCCAGCTCAACAAACACCCAGGGATAGTGATGCATTCTAAATGTGCAACCCACTGCTCCACCTGTGCAGAAACAGGTCACATGGAGCTCAGCGTGGTGGCTCACACCTGCAATCCCAGCACTTTGGGAGGCTGAGGCAGGAGGATCCCTTGAGCTTAGGAGTTTAAGACCAGTCTGGGCAACATAAGGAGACCCGTTCTCTAAAAAAGAAAAAAAAAAAAAAAAAAAGGCAAGAAAGAAAGAGGCAACATGTAACTCTTTAGACTTTCCATGCCCCTACATCAGGTCTCAACTGCTCATTCACACACAAAATGCCCAGGGTCTTCCAATGTCCAACACCATTTGTTCTGATAGCTGCAGCTGACAGAGAAAGACTCCTGATCGTATCACCCTTGCTCTTGCTCACTACCAGTCTATTTATGTAAGTGCAACAATATGCCATGAGTATAGAAGCTCACGCTCCAGTACTTCACATGCCAAGTACTGTGCATGCCATTCCTGCTGTGCTGATTATCATTCAAAGGTAAAAGAAAAAGTAGCCAGTTTAGACATGCGAACACACAGCTGTCTCATCCTGAAACAGATCCAGTGGCCATAAAGCCATGCTACAGAGCCCTGGAATGCAACATGTTTTCTTTACATCCTGACTGTTCTCCCTGGGCTCCTGCCCTGATGTCTAACACAAGAAGTTCTCCCTTCTCTGCAAAGGATGGGAAAGAAAGAACCTACCATTCTCTCACCTCCTCATTTGCTTCTGCCCAACAGAGAAAGAGGCAGTGACTTGGTCCAATAGTAAGACTGGATTTTATTTTTTTTTATTTTTATGTATGTATGTATTGAGATGGAGTCTTGCTCTTTTGCCAAGGCTGGAGTGCAGTGGTGCGATCTTGGCTCGCTGCAATTTCCGCCTCCCGGGTTCAAGTGCTTCTCATGCCTCAGCCTCCCAAGTAGCTGGGATTATAGGCGTGAGCCACCACGTCTGGATCCTCTGAGAAATAAATGAGTGGAATGCACGCCCCATGAGTGAGATGATCCCAAAGTGTTAAGATTAAAGGCATGAGCCACCACCCCTGGCAGCCAAGAATTTTTATAGTGACTAGGTCTTAGGTTTTGTCAAATGCTTTTTCCGCATTAAGTGGTATCATCATATGAATTTGTTTCTTTAGCCTATTGAGATGGTGGATTACAATAGCTGATTTTCAAATGCTGAACCGGCTTTGCAAAATTGTAATAAACCCAAGTGAGGTGTATAGTTCTTCTTATACATTTCTGGACTTGATTTGCTTATATCTTGCGGGGGGCGGGGCGGGGTAATTGCATCTCTGGGAGATATTTTTTTTTCCTTTTTTTATTGAAAAGGTGTGTCACTCTACAGGCACACGCCAACTGCCCAGATAATTTTTGTATTTTTAGTAGAGATGGGGTTTTGCTATGTTGGCCAGGCTGGTCTCAAACTCCTGACCTCAGGTGATCTGCCCACCTCGGCCTCCCAAAGTGCTGTGATTACAGGCATAAGCCACTGCGCCCAGTCCAAGACTGGCATTTTAAAGATCACTGCTGAAGAGTAGCCCAGTTCTCTCCCTCTCTAAGCCTGGCCTGTCCAAAAAAAAACCAAAAAACAGCCCTTCAGCTTCCATTCTCAGGCAGTGAAGTCCACCTAGTCACAGGTAATGGCCCAGGCTAGGTCAGGAAGTTCATCAGCCTCTTGGCCATCTTATTCTTGCCCCTGTGTATGATGTGGTGAGGGGCAGGAAACGAAAGTCCCTCTCCCCACATTGGGGTCTGAAGCGCTAGACTTAGGAAAAGACAATGGGAGGCATCCAGTTTAGCAGCAGACCAAAGTGTGATCTCCAACCAAGGAGGACGAAAATCAAAACTCAAATGGAGAAGGATAAAACCTTAACTGGTCCAGAATGAGTAGAGAAGGGTTTGATTAATTAACATCTACAAACAGCAGGTCTGGTTCTACAAAGTCTCAATAAGTCTCAATTAATGCTGAGATGCTACCTCAGCCCTTCAAATAAGGGGTTCAGGATCCCAAGATTTCTTTCTTTCTTTTTTTTTTTGAGACAGAGTCTTGCTCTGTCGCCAGACTGGAGTGCGATCTCGGGTCACTGCAACCTCTGGCTCCCGGGTACAAGCAATTTTCCTGCCTCAGCCTCCCGAGTAGTTGGGACTACGTGTACGTGCCACCATGCCCAGCTAATTTTTATATTTTTAGTAGAGACGGGGTTTCACGATGTTGGCCAGAATGGTCTCGATCTCTTGACCTCGTGATCCGTCCACCTGGGCCTCCCAAAGTGCTGGGATTACAGGCGTGAGCCACCGTGCCCGGCTCAATATTTCTTTAGTCCCTCTTTTGCTAAGTTCTGTACAATGCAAATAGGAAAGCCCAGCTTTAGACCATGTGTGACACACACACTCACTCAGGGACCTCACCATGGAACTCCAAAATATTTACCAGCTTCTGTCCCACGATATTGTAGTGGCTGAAGGACTGGAAGAGTGCCACAAAGCAGACTTTACAATTAGCTAGAAAACAAAACAATTGATTTTAAATAAATCCTCTGGTTACAATCAGTCTTACTGATTTCATACCTCTGGAAACAAAAGCACTGAGGCAAATCTAGAGACCCAGAGGCTCTGCAACCCGACATACGCAATTTGATTCTAAGATGTACTTTTTTTCTTAACAGTTATATCTTATTTTGCTGATTCTAAGATATATTTCTGTTAGACGTAGTACTAGGTACTTCTTCTTCTTCTTCTTCTTCTTATTATTATTATTATTTGAGCTCGCTCTGTTGTCCAGGCTAGAGTGGCACAATCATGGCTCACTGCAGCCTCAACTTCTCTGGCCTCAAGTGATCTGCCCACCTCAGCCTCCCGAGTAGCTGGAACTATAGGTGTGCCCAGCTAATTTTTGCATTTTTTTGTAGAGACAGGGTCTCCCTATATTGCCCAGGCTGGTCTCGAACTGCTGGCCACAGATCATCCTTCCGCCTGGGTCTCCTGAATGCTGAGATTATAGATATGAGCCATTACGCCCAGCCATGCAGCAGCCACGTTCTTTAGGAAGCATCTACTGCCAGGACAAAGTGTCAATGGGGTCGAGTGCCCAGAGACCTCGAGATACACAAAGACCAGAGAGCAACAAAATCAGAGGCCACATAAGACCTCAGTGAGGCAACGTCCACACAGTAGGTGGAGAAGCGGAAGGTAGGACACAGAAACAGTGAGCACACGCCACTCTTTGGCAGGGCTGGGGAAGGAACGAGATGGCCCAGTGATCTGTTATCCTCATAAAATAGCCCCCCTAGGTATCCCAACACCAAGGCTTGGCTTGTAAATGCTGTTATTGCTTCCTTAAATAGTTTTGGTTTTTATTACTTCTGCACCCATCTTGGGTTTGTTTTCTACAGCATCAATGAGTCCCATACCTTTGAGGTAGAAGGAGAGAAAGTGGTGTACAAGGAAACTCCCATCTGTCTTGGCATCACAGAGTAGAGTCAGTTTCCCCTAAAAGTTACGAGGAACACAAAAAGGTTAGACTCCCTGGAAAGAGGTCAGCTTAGTGTAGAAATCTAGTCAATTGTGTCCACACCTAAATTCCTACACCTGAAGAGTTTATTTTTTTAATGATATATATGCTAAGGTACCCTGAAAAGATGAAAATAAGTCAAAATTATGGAAAATCCATGATTAAAGTTATCACTTATTGTTACTTAGGCAGGCATATCTCAGACTCCATCTCCTCAAAGCAAACAGAGAATAAAATAATTTCTCTTCCTCACTTCTCATGTTAGTAATTCAGGAACCAGTCTTAGGAAGAATTGGATCCTGAACAAAGGATGTTTTACCATGAGACTCCAATGAAAATCAGATTGCTAGGACTGGAAGAGGCCTTCAAAAGGCCTCCCCGCCAACTACTTTATATTCTGATGCCAATTCTATTCTGTAGGGTGAGGGAGAAGGGAAGAAGAAGCAGTTGTTGATAGAGATGTCTGATAACAAAGTTCACCCAATGGCCCTGCTTCAGAGGCCTGATCATGGAGAGCTCTAGAAAGACCTCTAAGGGTGGTCTCTGCAGAGCCTGGCTGTCCCACTCCACTCACCTCTATTTCTGTCAGTGACAGGGAAGGTCAGGATCAAGTGATATCATGCATTCCACCTCCTTGCCGTGTGACCTTCCACAAATGCCTAACTTCTCTGGGCTTCAGGTTTTTTCACTTATAAAATATGAAAGCTCACACCGTCAGACCTTCAGGGTTACCCCTGGTGCTGTCATTTCCTGGTGCCCACTTGAATACTCCATTCTCTCATCTGGCCCTAGGCTGACTTTGGAAGTGCCAGTGGTAACTGGCAAGGTAATCAGAGTCATCTGGACAATAACTGCCTGGCAACTAAAATCCACAAGGATCTATTGAAAGCTACAATTTGGCACTATGGGATCATAAAAAGGCTTTAGACACATAGTATCCTGGTTGCCATTGAAAAGGAGTTTACCATTTCATTAGGAAGACAAAGATTATGAATAAACCAGGCCAAGCGTGGTGGCTCACGCCTGTAATCCCAGCACTTTGGGAGGCAGAGGCAGGCGGATCACCTGAGGTCAGGAGTTCGAGACCGGCCTGGCCAACATGGTGAAACCCCGTCTCTAACAAAAAATACAAAAAAAAAAATTAGCCGAGTAATTAGCTGGGTGTGGTAGCGCATGCCTGTAATCCCAGCTACTTGGGAGGCTGAATAAGGAGAATCACTTGAACCCAGGAGGTGAGGCTGCAGGGAGCCGAGATAGCGCCAGTGCACTCCAGCCCGGGCGACGGAGCGAGACTCCATCAGAAAAAGAAAAAAAAAAAAAGAATAAGCCAGAAGATACGCTCCTGAAAGAGGTTACTCCTACGTTAAAATGTGAAAGGTTTCAAGGTGCCCCAGAGTGTGAAGAGAACATGCCAGCCTGGGGTGCCAAAGACTGACTTAGTCCAAGCCAATGTTTGCTACGTCCAGCTTCTAACAGTTCTATTAGAGACCACAAAGAGGAAGAGTAAGAACAGCAGCGTTCAAGACAATGTGCCGATTGCTCCGGGGCTAGGGGGCGGTTAGGAAGCTCGCCTATGAAGACAGCGGCGATACGAACTCCCCTCTCCTCTCAGGCCTATTCCGCAGTCTCCTCTGAGCGCCTGGGACCCCCACCCCAGTGAACACGCACAGGGCGCCCCAGTTCACGTCCGTGAATATAATCCAACCCCCCTGTCGGCCATGCTTCCCGGGGACTTTTTTTTTGAGACGGAGTCCCGCTCTGTCGCCCAGGCTGGAGTGCGGTGGCTGGCGAGATCTCAGGTCACTGCAACCTCCGCCTCCCGGGTTCAAGCTATTCTCCTGTCTCAGCCTCCCAAGTAGCTGGGATTACAGGCATGCGCCACCACGCCCGGCTAATTTTTGTATTTTTCCTAGAGACGGAGTTTCAACATGTTGGCCAAACTGGTCTCGAACTCCTGACCTGAGATGATCCATCCCCCTCGGCCTCCTAAACTGCTGGGATTACAGGCGTGAGCCACCGAGCCCGGTCGCTTCCCAGAGACTTTTAAGGGCACGTACGGCCTTTGAGAATATACGAGATGGCCCAGAAGCCCACCTTCGGCGGGTCCAAGTCTACAGTCCAATCCCTGGGTCAACTCTCTGCGGACTGCAACTCCCAGGTGCCCCGTGCCGGGTCGTCGCGCCATTTCCTGGGGTCGTGCGCACCGCCTCCCGGATGCAGTATTCCGCCGCCCTGCCAGGTCCCGCCCCCTTCCGGGCCGCGGGACCTCTTACCTGCTCCGCCCTGTCGGGGGTGGTGTTAAGCAAGTTATTAAGTTCCACGAACATTCCGAGCTCCTGGGACTAACACTCTGGAGAAGAACCCGGGGTGCTGCAAAGACTATGGAGGCTTAAACGCACCAGACAGCCTGCCTCACGCAAAGAAGCGCGCATGCGCAACGCCACTTTTGCGAGCCAGCCACAGCCAATGAGGCGGGTGTCTGGATGGGGCCGCTGCGCAAGCGCATAGACGTGCGTGGAGTCCCAGGTAGTTGGAAACGATGGGCTTCTCTGTAGGACTGCCAGCGGCCTGTGGCGGCTCATTCCGCGCAGATCGGCCTGGCGCCCGAGCCCTCCCAGTGGCCCCCAAAGCTCCATGCGACCGAGTATTCTCCTAACCTTGGCTTCGCTCTCTGCCCAGCCCCGGGCCTCCTTTCCTCCACACGTGGCTGTCAGGCGCCCTCTGTATGCCCCACACTCCTGGGAGCTTGGGCTCATCGGTAAACGAAAACAAAGGACAGGAAATTATTATTTTTTTAATTATTATCATTTATTATTTTTATTTATTTATTTATTTATTTATTTATTTTTTGAGACGGAGTCTCGCTCTGTCGCCCAGGCTGGAGTGCTGTGGCCGGATCTCAGCTCACTGCAAGCTCCACCTCACGGGTTCACGCAATTCTCCTGCCTCAGCCTTCGGAGTAGCTGGGACTACAGGTGCCCGGCACCACACCTGGCTAATATTTTGTATTTTTAGTAGAGACGGGGTTTCACCGTGTTAGCCAGGATGGTCTGGATCTCCCGACCTCATGATCCACCCGCCTCGGCCTCCCAAAGTGCTGGGATTACAGGCATGAGCCAGACCCCCACCCCAGTGAACACGCACAGGGCGCCCCAGTTCACGTCCGTGAATATAATCCAACCCCCCTGTCGGCCATGCTTCCCGGGGACTTTTTTTTTGAGACGGAGTCCCGCTCTGTCGCCCAGGCTGGAGTGCGGTGGCTGGCGAGATCTCAGGTCACTGCAACCTCCGCCTCCCGGGTTCAAGCTATTCTCCTGTCTCAGCCTCCCAAGTAGCTGGGATTACAGGCATGCGCCACCACGCCCGGCTAATTTTTGTATTTTTCCTAGAGACGGAGTTTCAACATGTTGGCCAGACTGGTCTCGAACTCCTGACCTGAGATGATCCATCCCCCTCGGCCTCCTAAACTGCTGGGATTACAGGCGTGAGCCACCGAGCCCGGTCGCTTCCCAGAGACTTTTAAGGGCACGTACGGCCTTTGAGAATATACGAGATGGCCCAGAAGCCCACCTTCGGCGGGTCCAAGTCTACAGTCCAATCCCTGGGTCAACTCTCTGCGGACTGCAACTCCCAGGTGCCCCGTGCCGGGTCGTCGCGCCATTTCCTGGGGTCGTGCGCACCGCCTCCCGGATGCAGTATTCCGCCGCCCTGCCAGGTCCCGCCCCCTTCCGGGCCGCGGGACCTCTTACCTGCTCCGCCCTGTCGGGGGTGGTGTTAAGCAAGTTATTAAGTTCCACGAACATTCCGAGCTCCTGGGACTAACACTCTGGAGAAGAACCCGGGGTGCTGCAAAGACTATGGAGGCTTAAACGCACCAGACAGCCTGCCTCACGCAAAGAAGCGCGCATGCGCAACGCCACTTTTGCGAGCCAGCCACAGCCAATGAGGCGGGTGTCTGGATGGGGCCGCTGCGCAAGCGCATAGACGTGCGTGGAGTCCCAGGTAGTTGGAAACGATGGGCTTCTCTGTAGGACTGCCAGCGGCCTGTGGCGGCTCATTCCGCGCAGATCGGCCTGGCGCCCGAGCCCTCCCAGTGGCCCCCAAAGCTCCATGCGACCGAGTATTCTCCTAACCTTGGCTTCGCTCTCTGCCCAGCCCCGGGCCTCCTTTCCTCCACACGTGGCTGTCAGGCGCCCTCTGTATGCCCCACACTCCTGGGAGCTTGGGCTCATCGGTAAACGAAAACAAAGGACAGGAAATTATTATTTTTTTAATTATTATCATTTATTATTTTTATTTATTTATTTATTTATTTATTTATTTATTTTTTGAGACGGAGTCTCGCTCTGTCGCCCAGGCTGGAGTGCTGTGGCCGGATCTCAGCTCACTGCAAGCTCCACCTCACGGGTTCACGCAATTCTCCTGCCTCAGCCTTCGGAGTAGCTGGGACTACAGGTGCCCGGCACCACACCTGGCTAATATTTTGTATTTTTAGTAGAGACGGGGTTTCACCGTGTTAGCCAGGATGGTCTGGATCTCCCGACCTCATGATCCACCCGCCTCGGCCTCCCAAAGTGCTGGGATTACAGGCATGAGCCACCACGCCCGGCCGACACGGAATTATATCTTGAAAAGTTAAGTGGAGGAAAGCAAAGCGGGATTGGGGAGTAACAATGGGGGCAAGGTAGGTTTCAGAATTAAAGAGGTTGTCAGGGTGGGTCTCACAGAGAAAGGGTGTTTGCGGCCGGGCGCAGTGGCTCACGCCTGTAATCCGAGCACTTTGGGAGGCCAAGACGGAGGGATCAAGAGGTCAGGAGTTCGCAGACCAGCCTGGCCAACATAGTGAAACCCCTTCTCTATTACAAATACAAAAAATTAGCCGGGCGTGGTGGGGGGTGCCTGTAATTCCAGCCACTCGGGAGGCTGAGCCAGTAGAATCGCTTGAACCCGGGAGGCGGAGGTTGCAGTCAGCGGAGATCGTGTCATTGCACTCTAGCCTGGGCAGCAGTGCGAGACTTCGTAAAAAAAAAAAAAAAAAAAGTGTGGTTGCAACACGCCCTGTATTCCTGTCCTCAGAGCCTTTGCACTAACTCTTCCCTCTTCCTGGAATGCCCCTTTTCCCAGATATTCAGCTGATTTTAAAATTCCCCACTTCCTTCAGGTCTTTGTTCAGATGTCACTTTATTCGTGAGGCCTTCCCTGAGCACCTTACTTAAATCACAAACTGTCCCTTTTCGAACACTTCTTTTTCCTTGCTTTTTTTTTTCATAAGGTTTGTATCTATTATACCGTATATAGTTTTGTTCTAGCCCAATCAGCCTCAGTTCAGTGGACAAACCTGTAGTTCAACCAAAGTCAAGTTTATTGACAGTCACTAAAATAAAAGAGAATTGTTACATGATTTGGCAAAGAATCGAATTCAGGTGAAATTTAAGTGAAGCGGTGTTTGATATGCTGAAAGCACAGCACAGCTGTGTATGGAGGCGTCCTACTCTGGCGTGGACTGCAAAGGGGACCCAGGGTCGTTTCTCTGGAAACTGCAAGTTGTTAAGATAGATGTAGAATGTAATCGTTAGCTGAAGCTCTGCACCTGGGATGGAAATCGAGGCTGCTGCTCTGTGTCAAAGGGACGTAGATCCTTCAGCCAAGAATGAGATGTTTCATGTTTATTGAAATGTGAGAAAGAGAAAAAAAAATTGGCCTAACCCTCACAGCTAGGTCTTGGTGTTCCTGTTGAGCATAAACAATTTCACGAAACATCAACATCAGACTGATAGTGATGGATCAAGACAAAACTAGACCACTCCATAATCATGTTGAACACAAAACACATACATTGTCCAAGCCACAACCAAACATCTCATTTCCCAGCAATAAGAGTACCTCTTCCTTACCAATCTTTTTAGCCTGATACAAGTTCTTTTTTTTTTTTTTTGGCCTGATACCAGTTGTTTATCACATACTGGCTTTGCAAAGATGCCTCCCTGTAGATAAGATATATCAGGGTACCTCATCATAGAATTACTCCAACCTTCTGACAGCATCTGTCCCCGAGCAGAGCCGTACTTCCTTAAACCCTCCCCTAAATCACTTAACAAGCCCAAATCCTGTAATTGTTTTCTAACACTGTCTTAATGAGATACCCCATGGTTCCCCCATGGTGTACATTCTCCCTCATAGCAATGAGTAATAAACTTAATGTTTTCAGTAATAAGTATATTCCTGGTGGTCATTGCCTGGAGGGAATAGACATGATGTCAATCAGCAAAGTTTTAATTTTAGAAAACAAAATTTCTTGCTGAGAAAGCAGTAGTCTCCACTAGGCGAGGTGATTTATGTTACATGGAAGGCTGTGGCAAGAGAATCACTTGAAGCCAGGAGGTGGAGGTTGCAATGAGCCAAGATCACACCACTACACTCCAGACTGTGTGACAGAGCAAGGTCTGTCTTAAAAAAAAAAAAGAAAGAAAAGAAAAAGAAAAAAGTGGTAGTCTCTCAAAGAAAGGGGTTATTTATGAGACTACAGCTGCAGCATATTTAATCCCAGCTACCTGGGAGACTGAGGGGGGAGGATCCCTTGAACCTGGGAGACAGAGGTTGCAGTGAGCCGAGATCACGCCATTGCACTCCAGCCTGCACATCTATTATCTGTGATGATAAATAGCAGGACAGGTTTTCACAGTCTGAGCTAATTTTATGTTTCTTATTTTCCTTATTTGAACTTTAGTACCAAAAGGCAAGAGGACAGGGATTTTTGCCTGTCTTCTTTGCTGTTATTTCCTCAGTGCCTAAAAGACTGCCAGGCATTGGACCAGGTGCCGTGGCTCACGCCTGTAATCCTGGCACTTTGGGAGGCCGAGGTGGGCAGATTACTTGAGGTCAGGAGTTTGAGACCAGCCTGGCCAACATGGTGAAACCCTGTCTCTACTAGAAATACAAAAATTAGCTGGGCTTGGTGGTGCATGTCTGTAATCCCAGCTACTCGGGAGGCTGAGGCAGGAGAATCCTTTGAACCCGGGAGGCAGAGGTTGCAGTGAGCCAAGATCTCACCATTGCACTCCAGACTGGGTGATTATTTTCCAAAGTGGTTGTACCATTTTACATTCCCACCAGCAATGTAGAAGGGTTCCAGTTCCTTGGCAATAGATGGTGTGGTCAATCTTTTTAATTTTAGCCATCCTGATACTATACTACTTTTTCTTTTTCTTTTTTTTTTTTTTTTGAGACACAGTCTCTGTTGCCTAGGCTGGAGTGTGATGGTGCGATCTCAGCTCACTGCAACCTCTGCCTCCCAGGTTCAAGTGATTCTCCTGCCTCAGCCTCCCGCGTAGCTGGGACTACAGGCATGTGCCCCCATGCCCAGCTAATTTTTGTATTTTGAATAGAGATGGGGTTTCACTATGTTGGCCAGTATGGTCTTGATCTCTTGACCTCATGATCCACCCACCTCAGCCTCCCAAAGTGCTGAGATTACAGGCGTGAACCATATACAGAACAATTAATTTCTGCATATTGATCTTATTCTGCAACTTTGCTAAACTCGTTTATTCATTCTAGTTAGCTTTTTGAAGATTTTTCTTGGATTTTCTGTATAGATGATTATTTCATCCACGAATAAAGACAGTTTTCTTCTTCCTTTCCAGTCTAGATGCCTTTGATTTCCTTTTCTTGCTTGAGTGCACTGGCTAGAAATGGTGAGAGCAGACATCCTTGTCTTATTTCTGATCTTAGGGGAAAGCTTTCAGTCTTTCACCATTAAATATATGTTAGCTGTGGGTTTTTCATGGAGGCCCTTTGGAGGCCGAGGTGGGCAGATTACTTGAGGTCAGGAGTTTGAGACCAGCCTGGCCAACATGGTGAAACCCTGTCTCTACTAAAAATACAAAAATTAGCTGGGCTTGGTGGTGCATGCCTGTAATCCCAGCTACTCGGGAGGCTGAGGCAGGAGAATCCTTTGAACCCGGGAGGCAGAGGTTGCAGTGAGCCAAGATCTCACCATTGCACTCCAGACTGGGTGATTATTTTCCAAAGTGGTTGTACCATTTTACATTCCCACCAGCAATGTAGAAGGGTTCCAGTTCCTTGGCAATAGATGGTGTGGTCAATCTTTTTAATTTTAGCCATCCTGATACTATACTACTTTTTCTTTTTCTTTTTTTTTTTTTTTTGAGACACAGTCTCTGTTGCCCGGGCTGGAGTGCAGTGATGCAACCTCGGCTCACTGCAAGCTCCGCCTCCTGGGTTCATGCCATTCTCCTGCCTCAGCCTCCCGAGTAGCTGGGACTACAGGCATGTGCCCCCATGCCCAGCTAATTTTTGTATTTTGAATAGAGATGGGGTTTCACTATGTTGGCCAGTATGGTCTTGATCTCTTGACCTCATGATCCACCCACCTCAGCCTCCCAAAGTGCTGAGATTACAGGCGTGAACCATATACAGAACAATTAATTTCTGCATATTGATCTTATTCTGCAACTTTGCTAAACTCGTTTATTCATTCTAGTTAGCTTTTTGAAGATTTTTCTTGGATTTTCTGTATAGATGATTATTTCATCCACGAATAAAGACAGTTTTCTTCTTCCTTTCCAGTCTAGATGCCTTTGATTTCCTTTTCTTGCTTGAGTGCACTGGCTAGAAATGGTGAGAGCAGACATCCTTGTCTTATTTCTGATCTTAGGGGAAAGCTTTCAGTCTTTCACCATTAAATATATGTTAGCTGTGGGTTTTTCATGGAGGCCCTTTATCAGGTTGAAAATGTTCCCTCTTTTTGATACTCCTTTTTCTGGCCTCTGTAGTTCTTGTATGCTGAATGCTTGTGTGACCCTCTGCAAGTCTGCAGGTTCTCTCTCTGTGCAACACTGTCATCTCTGGTACTCTGTCCCATGAACTCTAGCTGCCTTGGTCTCTCCAGACTCTCAGCTCTGTCTTTTCAACTCAAGGAGTATTCCAGGGCCAGGCATGGTGGCTCACACCTGTAATCCCAGCACTTTGGGAGGCTGAGGTGGGTGGATCATTTGAGCCCAGGAGTTTGAGACCAGCCTGGGCAACGTGGTGAATCCCTCCCTGTTAAAAATACAAAAACACCATGCGGGCGTGGTGGCACACACCTGTAGTCCCAGCTACTTGGGAGGCTGAGGTGGGAGGATTACATGAGCCTGGGAGGTCGAGGCTACAGTGAGCTGTGATTGCACCCCTGCATTCTAGCCTGGGCAACAGAGTGAGACCCTGTCAAAAAAAAAAAAAAGAAAGAAAAAAGAAATATTCTAGGCTCCACCTTAGTTTCTCCTCACTGTCTGGAAATTCTTTTAAGGTGGTATGAACTGAGATGATCCTAGGTTCATCACATTATTTTCCCATCTCTCATGGATTATGTCCTTTGCTGGAAATGGAAGTCTGTGGATTATCTTTTTGTTGTTGTTTTATTTTGCTTTGATTATCTTTTGAGATCCAAAGTTAAGAACATATTCCTTTACTGTTTGAGCTTATTGAGTTGTTTAAAAAAGGTCTTTCTTACCCCAAAGATCATAAATATATTCTCTTATATTTTCTTGAAAAGTTATAAAGGATTTCTTTTCACATTTAAGTCTTTAATCTATCTGCAGTTGATTTTTGTGTTTGGTGTGAAGGAATGCAGATCCATTTTTGGAATAGCATGTTGCATTTGACTTTGCTGGTAAGTTGATTGGTATTATGTTGGATGTTTTTTTTTACCCCCCTTTTTTTCTTCCATTTCTTTCTTCTTATTACTTTTTGGTTCTAGTCTAATCCATGTATATTGAATCTTAGATATAGTTTGAGGATAATCAATATATATTTAATATAAAATATTGATTCTTCCTATATTTATTCATTCTTGTTTTGAGAGTGATGGGTTAGTTCTACTTATTTTCCCATTAGAAAGATGCCCTCATTGGCCAGGTGCAGTGGCTCACACCTATAATCCCAACAGGTTGGGAGGCTGAGGCGGGCAGATCACTTGAGGCCAGGAGTTCAAGACCAGCCTGGGCAACATGGTGAAACCTTGTCTCTACTAAAAATACAAAAATCAGCCAGGCATGGTGGTGCATGCCTGTAGTCTCAGCTACTCAGGTGACTGAGGTAGGAGGATGGCTTGAGCCTAGGAGACGGGGGTGAGGGGGGGTTGCAGTGAGCCAAGATTATACCATTGTGCTGTAGCCTGGGCGACAGAGCAAGACTCTGCCTAAAAACAAAACAAAACAAAAAACGATGCCCTCATGAACATACTAAACCATGTCCTTGGTGAACATATGCAGGAGTTTCTCTAGTATCTGGAGTGGAATTGTTGGGTTATAGGCAGAGGTGAATTTATCATAAAGCTGATAAAGCTAATCTACTGTTAATAATGTTGTACTCTTTTTGTCAAAGAGAACTCCCCTCCAATTGTATAAGCTTCAGGTCCTGGAATACTTGGATTTGCCTCCATTGTTGTTTATGCACATGTTGAACAGAATAGTGCAACTATGGAAAATTCAAACAGCTTCTCTAAGGGAAATTGGGGAGAATGGTGTTGGAAGGACTGGAGGAACAAAAGGGTGAAGGGGATTTTACTTAGCAATTGGGAAGCTCCTACCTCCCCTGGCCTGGAGCACTCTCCTCTGTATTGAGTGGGCTGGAAGCCTGTAAACTACATCTTCCAGACTGCTTTTCCAGCTGGCTTCCAATGCTGCTCTGTCAGGGAGACACTGGCAGGAGACTGGAAGGCAGGAAGAAGGAATTCTTCTGCTCATGATCACTCCCCTGGCAGGGTCAGCATCAGTAGTGGGTGACTGGGCTGCAGCAGACAGTGACAGTCTCAGCAAAGGCAGCAGGGGTGAGTGAGCACAGGTGTCTGGGTTCCAGCAGCCACAAGGGGAGCCACGCCTCCCATGGCTCTGCAGTTCCCATAGCTCCCTCTGTCCACAGTCCCTTCACGCCCTCAGTTCACCACATCTTCAGCTCTGTTTGGATCTACAGGCCTTCATCATCTGTATTTTCTTTCCATTAGCTCCATTTCCTTCCATCCCTAGCAGGAATCTATGAACTACCCTTGAATTCAGAGTTCTCTTGCAAGCACCCTCAACGTCTTCATCTTGTTGGCCTCCTGGGAATGGCACCTGCTCTGCAGCTCCCAGTCCTGGATGCATCCTTTAGCCCCACTTCTCTAGTGACCCTCACTACTAGAAAACAGCATGGGCCCTGCCAGCCCCAGTCCACATGGTGCTGCATGGACACCATGGCTCCCTGCGCCTCCCTGTCTCTCAGTTGATGAGTTGCTGCCTCACCAACGGGTTGTTGTCTGACACCTCTATCATATGTGACAAGAGGTTTTTGTTTGTTTTGTTTTTAAAATAATAGAGATGGGGGCCACCAGGTATGGTGGCTTACGCCTGTAATCCCAGCACTTGGCCGGGTGCGGTGGCTCAAGCCTGTAATCCCAGCACTTTGGGAGGCTGAGACGGGCGGATCACGAGGTCAGGAGATCGAGGCCATCCTGGCTAACATGGTGAAACCCCGTCTCTACTAAAAAAATACAAAAAACTAGCCGGGTGAGGTGGTGGGCGCCTGTAGTCCCAACTACTCGGGAGGCTGAGGCAGGAGAATGGCGTGAACCCGGGAGGCGGAGCTTGCAGTGAGCTGAGATCCGGCCACTGCACTCCAG
>NW_012102254.1:2978608-2981280 GCF_000951045.1 Mandrillus leucophaeus | reverse complement strand
AGATCACGCCACTGCACTCCAGCCTGGGCAACAGAGCAAGACTTCATCTCAAAAATAAATAAATATAAATATAATAATAATAATAATAGTGATGGAGTTTTGCCATATTGCCCAGGCTGGTCTCGAACTCCTGGGCTCAAGCGATCCTCCCATTTCAGTCTCCCAAAGTGCTGAGATTACAGGTGTGAGCTACCACACCCAGCCTAAAGAATTTTTATACCACAGAGTTCAAGGTGAACCTGTAGAACCCATAAACTGTTGACAAAAGAAAAAAGCGGGAAGCAGCCTTGGGTTATCTCCAGCACACCCACCAGAGGGCAGCAGACACTGGCTAAAGCTCTTAGTCACACATCCTCAGTGCTGGAAACAGTTGCAATGGCCAGCACGTGGGCAGAGCCCACTGCAGACAGTCCTCAGAGGTGGGAATCTGCCCTGCATCCGACAATCTCTCTGCTGCCCCTGCCCCAGCCTGCCCTTAGCTCCTCTCTCTCGAGCCCAGTGGTAGTCCTCATGGGCTCTCCTGCTCTAGGCTGTCCTGACTTAAGGAATGTCCCCACTGCCCTCTTCCCTTCACAGCGCCCCTCCAGATCAGAGTGCGAGTCAGAGTCCTCACAGTGGCCTCACAGCCCTGGCTGCTTGGAATCCTTACCCACTGCCCACTCACCACGGCAGCACCAGGCTCTGCGCTGTTACTCCAGGCCTCAGCACAGGCACACTCAGGGGCCATGTGCTTCTGTTCTCTTTGTTTATGAGCTATTCCCCCAGGTGTCTGCAGAGCACGTTTCCTTGAACTCCTTCAGGCCTTCCCTGAGCACACCCCTGTAGTAGACACAGGCAGCACCACCACATCCCTTTGAGCGCGACCCCGGGGAAGAGCGGTCACCAGACACCCTCCTACAGGGCCCAGCACGCTGCATGCAGCCTCACGCGAGGCCACAGCCCTCCTAGGACAGCCTTCATCTGGTGACTGAGCAGAGCGGGGGCCATAAAGAACTGGCGTTTCCATCTCATGTGGGACTCTGTCCGACTGCCTAACTTCTCCAAGACTTTGTTGGGCGCCCAACACCTTTCAAGTTCTCCTGCCCGATCCTGCTTCTGCCTCCTTCCTTCCACAGGTGTTGGCCTCATATTCCATCTTAGCAAATGCCTCTGAAAAGCCCAGCCCGCAACACTCCAGCTCCACCCATCCCCATCCTGCTTTAGTTTTCTCTGCAGAACTTACCACCTCCTCACAATTCACTTTGCTTACCCAGTGCCCTTCCTCACTAGAATGTGAGCCTGGTGAGGGCAGAAATTTTTGTCTCTTTTCTTCGCTCATGTATCCCTAGCATCTAGAAGAATACCTCTGATACAGTAGGTGCCAAGAAATGTGAGGAATGAGACAAGGACCTGTGGTCAATGTAGTATAGCTGGAGAAAGATGTGCTTGCAAGAGGGTCACAAAAGATGACAAAAGAGTATATTTAGCCTTGCTTCCCCAAAGGCTGAGCTGAGTGGAGTTCCTTTATTAGGAAGGAAATAAAGGAGTCAGGCAGAAGTAGGAGAGGCCTGGGCAGGCAGGAGTTGTCAAAGTGGAGGAGCTGGCTGGGGTCTGGGAAAAGCCAGCAGTGTCTCCCAGAGCTGTACACATGCCAGACAGGTGACTGGAACAACTTTCTTTTTATTTATTTATTTCAAGACAGGTTCTTGCTCTGTTGCCCAAGCTGGAGTGCAGTGGTGCAGTCATGACTCATGGCAGCCTCAACCTCTTAGTCTCAAGTGATCCTCCAGTCTCAGCCTCCTGAGTATCTGGGACCACAGGTGTGCACCACCATGCTCAGCTAATTTTATTTTTTGTAGAGATATTGTCTCACTATGTTGCCCAGGCTGATCTCAAACTCCTTGCCTCAAGTGATCCTCCTGCCTCGACCTCCCAAAGTGCTAGGATTACAGGTGTGAGCCACCGTGCCGAACCACTGGAACACTTTTCTGTCATCTTCTGTCTCCACTAAGTGGAGGGTCAACCCGAGTAGGGCTGGTTGCCTGCACCCCTGAGCTGTCTGCTGAGCCTGCCCCGCTACCCCATGTTGGAGGAGACTCGCGTGGGGTGAGAGCTGAGCACACAAAAGAAGTCAACAGTGACATCCGAGGAGAGTCTGTGAGGTGGTGTGTCCACCATGAGAGGAAGGCAAGGGCTGTGGGGGCCATGCTGGGAGGAGGTGGGAGAGATGCAGCCAACGCATGGTTGGTTTGTTTATTGATTGATTGATTTAGATGGAGTCTTGCTTTTGTCACCCAGCTGGAGTCCAATGGTGTGATCTAGGCTCACTGTAACCTGTGCCTCTGGGTTCAAGGGATTCTCCTACCTCAGCCTCCAGAGTAGCTGGGGTTACAGGTACCCACTACCACACCCAGCTAATTTTTGTATTTTTAGTAGAGACGGAGATTTTGCCATGTTGGCCAGGCTGGTCTCAAACTCCTAACCTCAGGTCATCTGTCTGCCTCAGCCTCCCAAAGTGCTGGGATTACAGGAGTGAGCCACGGTGCCCAGCCACCAGTGCATGATTTTTAGACCAACCACTGAAGCCACAGCACTGGCTGCCTCAGAAGGGGTGGGGCAGGAGTCTGGGAGGGGCTAAACCAAGACTTGTCGTGGGGACAGGGAGAGGAGAAATGTTAAAAAAAAAAAAAAAA
>NW_012102254.1:2975792-2978558 GCF_000951045.1 Mandrillus leucophaeus | reverse complement strand
GGAGGCCAAGGTGGGTGGATCACTTGAGGTCAGGAGTTCCAGACCAGCCTGGCTAACATGGTGAAACCCCGTCTCTACTAAAAATAAAAAAAATAGCCAGGCAAGGTGGCGCATGCTTGTAATCCCAGCTATGTGGGAGGCTGTGGCAGGAGAATCGCTTGAACCCAGAAGGCACGCCACTGCACTCCAGCCTGGGTGACAGAGAGACACTTCATCTCCAAAAAAAAAAAAAAGAAAGAAAGAAAGAAAAAAAGAGATAGAAATTATTATTATTTAAAAATTTTTTAGAGACAGCCTCTGTTCCCTAGGCTGGAGTACAGTGGAGTGATCACAGCTCATTGCAGTCTTGACTTCCTGGGCTCAAGCAATGCTCTCACCTCAGCCACCACACCCAGCTATTTTTTTTTTTTTAGACAGAGTCTTGCTCTGTTGCCCAGACTGGAGTGCAGTAGCATGATCTCAGCTCACTGCAACTTCCGCCTCCCGGGTTCAATCGATTCTCTTGCCCTGGCCTCCTGAATAGCTGGGATTACAGGCGCCCACCACCACATCCAGCTAATTTTTGTATTTTTAGTAGAGACGGGGTTTCCCCATGTTGGCCAGGCTGGTCTCAAACTCCTGACCTCATGTGATCCTCCCTCCTCGGCCTCCCAAAGTGCTGGGATTACAGGCATGAGCCACTGTGCCCGGTCTTTTTTGTAATTTTTTGTTTGTTTGTTTGTTCGTTTGTTTGTTTTGAGACAGAGTCTCGCTCTGTTGCCCAGGCTGGAGTGCAGTGGCGCAATCTCTGGGTTCATGCCATTCTCCTGCCTCAGCCTTCCGAGTAGCTGGGACTACAGGCACTCGCCACCATGCCCGGAGGCAGGCAGGAGAATTGCTTGAACCTGGGAGGTGGAGGTTGCAGTGAGCTGAGATCGCACCACTGCACTCAACCTGGGCAACAGAGTGAGACTCAATCTCAAAAAAAGAAAGAAAAAAAAAAGAGCATGTTCAAAGAGCTCAAAAAAAAAAAAAAAAAATGTCAATCAAGAATATTAGGCCAGGCATGGTGGCTCCCACCCGTAATCCCAGCACTTTGGGAATCTGAGGTAGGAGGATCACTTGAGACCAGGAGTTCAAGACCAGCCTGGACAACATAGCAAGACCCGCTACCTTTACGAAATAATTAAAAATTAGCTGGGCATGGTGGTGAGCACCTATAGTCCCAGCTACTGTGTAGGTTGAGGCGGGAGAGTTGTTGGAGCCCAGGAGTACAAGATGACTGTGAGCTTGATCATGGCATTGTACTCCAACCTGGGCAACAGAGCAAGACCCTGCCTCAAAAAGAAAGAAAAGAAAAAAAAAAAGGAATGTTATATTCAGTAGAGCCACCTTTCAAATTGAAGGTGAAATAGGCTGGGCACGGTGGCTCACGCCTGTAATCCCAGCTCTTTGGGAGGCTGAGGCAGACAGATCATGAGATCAGGAGATCGAGACCATCCTGGTTAACACAGTGAAACCGTGTCTCTACTAACAATACAAAAAAATTAGCCTGGTGTGGTGACAGGCGCCTGTAGTCCCACCTTCTCGGGAGGCTGAAGCAGGAGAATGGCGTGAACCAGGGAGGCGGAGCTTGCAGTAAGCTGAGATGGTGCCATTGCACTCCAGCCTGGGCGACAGAGCGAACTCCGTATCAAAAAAAAAAAAAAAAAGAAGGCGAAATAAAGACGTTTCCAGATAAACGAAAACAGAGAATATGTCGCTAAGCTGCCTTACAAGAAATACTAAAGGAAACTTTTTTAGCCTGAAAACAAGCAACTCCAGATAGTAATTTGAATCCATATTTTTTTCCTGTATTTTCATCTTTTTTTTTTTTTTTGAGACAAGGTATCACCTTGTCACCCAGGCTGGGGTGTAGTGGCACGATCTCGGCTCACAGCAACCTTCACCTCTCAGGATCAAGGTATCCTCCCACGTCAGCTTCCCAAGTAGGTGGAACTACAGGCATGAGCCACCATGCCTGGCCATTTTTTTTTTTTTTGAGACGGAATTTCACTCTTGTTGCCCAGGCTGGAGTGCAATGGTGCAATCTCAGCTCACCGCAACTTCCGCCTCCTGGGTTCAAGTGCTTCTCTTGCCTTAGCCTCCCAATTACCTGTGATTACAGGCACGCGCCACCATGTCTGACTAATTTTGTATTTTAGTAGAGATGGGATTTCTCCATGTTGGTCAGGCTGGTCTTGAACTCCCGACCTCAGGTGATCTGCCCGCCTCGGCCTACCAAAGTGCTGGGATTATAGATGTGAGCCACCACACCCAGCCACCTGGCCAATTTTTAATTTTTAATTTATTATTATTATTATTTTTTGAGACAGAGTTTTGCTCTGTCGCCCAGGCTAGAGTGCAGTGGTGCAATCTCGACTCACTGCAAGCTCTGCCTCCCAGGTTCATGCCATTCTGCCTCAGCCTCCCCAGCAGCTGGGACTACAGGCACCCGCCACCATGCCCGGCTAATTTTTTGTATTTTTAGTAGAGACGGGGTTGCACTGTGTTAGCCAGGTTGGTCTCGATCTCCTGACCTCATGATCTGCCTGCCTTGGCCTCCCAAAGAGCTGGGATTACAGGCATGAACCACCGCACCCAGCCACCTGGCCAATTTTTAAATTACCTGTAGTAATGAGGTCTCACTATGTTGCCCAGATTGGTCTCAAATTCCTGGGCGCAAGCAGTCCTCCAGCCTCAGCCTCCCAAAGTGCTGGGATTACAGGTGTGAGACACCACACCAAG
>NW_012102254.1:2970429-2974307 GCF_000951045.1 Mandrillus leucophaeus | reverse complement strand
TAGCCAGGATAGTCTCGATCTCCTGACCTCGTGATCCACCCGCCTCGGCCTCCCAAAGTGCTGGGATTACAGGCTTGAGCCACCGCGCCCGGCCGAGATCAGTAGTTTGAGACCAGCCTGGCCAACACGGTGAAACCCTGTCTCTACTAAAAATACAAAAATTAGCCAGGCGTGGAGGCTGTAGTCCTAGCTACTTGGGAGGCTGAGGCACGATAATTGCTTGAACCCGGAAGGCGGAGGTTACTGTGAGCCAAGATCATGCCACTGCACTCCAGCCTGGGCGACAGTGTGAAACTCAGTCTCAAAAAAATACAAAAACAAAAAAACCAAAATAAAGTCTCTGGAAATGGTCCTAAGTGCATTCAGAAAATGAATAAATATTCAAGTGAATCTACTAAAACTTGGTAGGACTAATCAAAGCTATGATAGTTAAACCAACATGCATTCCTTCTTTCTCCTTCCCAGTTCAATGAGATGGAAAGTCCACTCCAGACTGGTTAAGCCAAGAACATAGGATTCCCTCTCCAACTAGCTCCCAATAGGAGAACTGTCTTCCCAAGAGGGATAGAATGTCGGCATTTTCCACCCAGCTACCCGTTGCTGAGGCTAAGCTCTTTATGAGTATGGCCAAGATGGTAGCTCTGTTAGTGCACCCAGACCTCATGCAGGGGATAGAGACGCTGCATTGTGTGTGGTGCCACTGAGAATGCTGGGGCCTTGATTGTCTTAATTCTGATTCATAAGGCAGGGGCAAGCCAAGAAGACTTGGAGCTACTTCCCTACTCTCCACAGAGTGACAATCTCTTATAGCAGGTGTGTCACTCAGCAAGAGATGGGCCATTGTCCCCGACCCCAGCTCCAGAGCTGTGGCTCAGAGATTTGGCCTGGGTTAAGGGGAAGGCTGGGAGCTTCAGATGTTTTCCCAAATGAATTGACTTTGTTTGCAAGAGTGTGGAGAAGTTCAAGCCTAATGGTGCTCTCAGAAACAATTGAGGTTCTGATTAAAAAAAAAAAAAATGCCATTAAGAGGAATTTGGAAAATTAATCAGAGATAGAAGCAAAACCATAAGTTGGCTAGTTTGCTAGACAGGACCAAGGAAAGGTACAGTTAAGAGCCATTCTGGAGTCACAAGTCTCAGTCATTGACCCAAAGAGATATCCCTTCAGGCCAGGCACGGTGGCTCACACCTGTAGTCCCAGCACTTTGGGAGGCAGAGGCGGGAGAGTCACTGGAAGCCAGGAGTTTGAGACCAGCCTGGCCAACATGGCAAAACTCCATCTCTACTAAAAATATAAAAATTAGCCAGGTGTGGTGGCACACATCTGTAATCCCAGCTACTTGGTTGGCTGAGGCAGGAGAATCACTTGAACCCAGGGGGCAGAGGTTGCAGTGAGCTGAGATAACGCCACTGCACTCCAGCCTGGGGGACAGAGCGAGACTGTCTAAAAAAAAGGAGAGAGAGAGCGAGCGATTCCTTCACAAAAGTCTAGATTTAATTGGATTCCTCCGTAGAGCAATTTGTACCCCAAGGAATTGTTGAAAACAGTAGAGCAATCAGCCAGCAATTAGCGGAGTCTCACAGCTGTGTGTGGTCAGGGAATGAGATAAAGTCCTGCCAGAACCACTGCCATCCCAGGGCGACTGTGGGCATACCCAAGGCTGTGCCCTCTGGGGAGCAACGTAAGAGGCTTCACACTATGGGTGGTGATTGGGATTGGGGTGGGGGCCGATAAGTATAGACTTCACTAAATCCACTAGTCACCAGACAAACAAAAACCCATAACAAGCCATGGAACAGAGAAACCAGTGCCCAAAGTTTCACAATATATCACCTAAAATGTCCAGTTTCCAATAACAAATTACATACAAGACATGCAGAGAAACAGGAAGGTCTGACCCATACCCCAGGGAAAAAAACAGGCAATAGAAACTACCTGTGAGAAAGTTCAGATGTCAGATTTCATGGAAAGACTTCAAAGTAATCATTATGAGTATTTTCAAATAACTAGAGAAAACCATGATTAAAGAAGTAAAGGGGCTGGGCACTGTAGCTCACACCTGTAATCCCAGCACTCTGGGAGGCTGAGGTGCAAGGAGAGCTTGAGCCCAGGAGTTCAAGACCAACTTGGGCAACATAGTGAGACCCTGTCTCTACAAATAATTAAAAAAACTAGTTGGGTGGGGTGGCATGTGCCCCCGGTCCCAGCTAGTTGGGAGGCTGAGGTGGGAGGATCACTTAAGCCTGGGCAGTCAAGGCTGCAGTGAGCTGAGATCGAGCCACTGTACTCCAGCCTGGATGATGATAGAGCCAAGATCCCACCTCAAAAAAAAAAAAAAAAAAAAAAAAAGAATTAAAGGAAGGTGTGATGAAAAGTCCCATCAAATAGAGAATATCAGTAAGTAGACAGACATTGGGTGTGGTGGCTCACGCCTGTAATCCCAGCACTTTGGGAGGCCAAGGTGGGTGGATCACTTGAGGTCAGGAGTTCCAGACCAGCCTGGCTAACATGGTGAAACCCCGTCTCTACTAAAAATAAAAAAAATAGCCAGGCAAGGTGGCGCATGCTTGTAATCCCAGCTATGTGGGAGGCTGTGGCAGGAGAATCGCTTGAACCCAGAAGGCACGCCACTGCACTCCAGCCTGGGTGACAGAGAGACACTTCATCTCCAAAAAAAAAAAAAAGAAAGAAAGAAAGAAAAAAAGAGATAGAAATTATTATTATTTAAAAATTTTTTAGAGACAGCCTCTGTTCCCTAGGCTGGAGTACAGTGGAGTGATCACAGCTCATTGCAGTCTTGACTTCCTGGGCTCAAGCAATGCTCTCACCTCAGCCACCACACCCAGCTATTTTTTTTTTTTTAGACAGAGTCTTGCTCTGTTGCCCAGACTGGAGTGCAGTAGCATGATCTCAGCTCACTGCAACTTCCGCCTCCCGGGTTCAATCGATTCTCTTGCCCTGGCCTCCTGAATAGCTGGGATTACAGGCGCCCACCACCACATCCAGCTAATTTTTGTATTTTTAGTAGAGACGGGGTTTCCCCATGTTGGCCAGGCTGGTCTCAAACTCCTGACCTCATGTGATCCTCCCTCCTCGGCCTCCCAAAGTGCTGGGATTACAGGCATGAGCCACTGTGCCCGGTCTTTTTTGTAATTTTTTGTTTGTTTGTTTGTTCGTTTGTTTGTTTTGAGACAGAGTCTCGCTCTGTTGCCCAGGCTGGAGTGCAGTGGCGCAATCTCTGGGTTCATGCCATTCTCCTGCCTCAGCCTTCCGAGTAGCTGGGACTACAGGCACTCGCCACCATGCCCGGAGGCAGGCAGGAGAATTGCTTGAACCTGGGAGGTGGAGGTTGCAGTGAGCTGAGATCGCACCACTGCACTCAACCTGGGCAACAGAGTGAGACTCAATCTCAAAAAAAGAAAGAAAAAAAAAAGAGCATGTTCAAAGAGCTCAAAAAAAAAAAAAAAAAATGTCAATCAAGAATATTAGGCCAGGCATGGTGGCTCCCACCCGTAATCCCAGCACTTTGGGAATCTGAGGTAGGAGGATCACTTGAGACCAGGAGTTCAAGACCAGCCTGGACAACATAGCAAGACCCGCTACCTTTACGAAATAATTAAAAATTAGCTGGGCATGGTGGTGAGCACCTATAGTCCCAGCTACTGTGTAGGTTGAGGCGGGAGAGTTGTTGGAGCCCAGGAGTACAAGATGACTGTGAGCTTGATCATGGCATTGTACTCCAACCTGGGCAACAGAGCAAGACCCTGCCTCAAAAAGAAAGAAAAGAAAAAAAAAAAGGAATGTTATATTCAGTAGAGCCACCTTTCAAATTGAAGGTGAAATAGGCTGGGCACGGTGGCTCACGCCTGTAATCCCAG
>NW_012102254.1:2967712-2969119 GCF_000951045.1 Mandrillus leucophaeus | reverse complement strand
GCTGGGATTACAGGCATGAACCACCGCACCCAGCCACCTGGCCAATTTTTAAATTACCTGTAGTAATGAGGTCTCACTATGTTGCCCAGATTGGTCTCAAATTCCTGGGCGCAAGCAGTCCTCCAGCCTCAGCCTCCCAAAGTGCTGGGATTACAGGTGTGAGACACCACACCAAGCCTTGCCAGTGTTTTCATTGCCTTTATGCAGAGCCAAATTTTTGGAGGTCCTACCATTTTTGCTGACATCATTATACATTTTGCTGCTTTAGTTTTAGTTCTTCTAATTTTTTGCCTTTTGTTTAGAGATAGAGTCTCACTATGTTGCTTGGGCTGGTCTCCAATGCCTGGCCTCAAGCACCCTCAGCTTCCTCAGTAGCTGGGATTACAGGCATGAACTACCATGCCCAGCTATTTTAAATTTTTGTTTTATTTATTTATTTTCTTAGAGGCTCTCACTCTGTTGCCCAGGCTGGAGTGCAGTGGCACAATTGCAGCTCACTGCAGCCTTCAGCACCTGGGCTCAAGCAGTTCTTCCACCTTGGCCTCCTGAGTAGATGACACTACAGGCTCATGCCACCATGCCCGGCTAATTTTTTATTTAGATGGGAGTCTTGCTCTGTTGCCCAGACCGGTCTCAAACTCCTGGGCTCAAACGATCCTCCCACCTTGGGCTCTCAACGTGTTGACATTACAGACATGAGTCACTGCAAGGGGCCTTCTGGCTGTTTTATTTTGAATTAGAAAGTGTGAGTCCTCCAAAATGGTTCTTTTCAAGATTGTTCTTTTCAATGCAACAATCTGGGTTCCTTGCATTTCAAATGAATTTTAGGATCATCTTGTCAATTTCTGCAAAGAAGTCAGCTGGGATTTTGATAGGGATTGCATTTAATCTTCAGATCAATTTGTGGAGCATTACCATCTTAATAATATTATTTAAAAAAAATTTTTTTTTGAGACAGGGTCTCACTCCAGTTGCCCAGGTTGGAGTACAGTGGCCTGATTTCAGCTCACTGCAGCCTTGACCTCCCTGGGCTCAGGTGATCCTCCCACTTCAGCCTCCTGAGTCTCTGGGACCACAGGTACATACCACCATGCCGAGTTAATTTTTGTATTTTTAGTAGAGACAAGGTTTTGCCATATTGTCCAGGCTGGTTTCAAACTTCTAGACTCAAGCAATCCACCCACCTTGGCCTCTCAAAGTGCTGGGATTACAGGTGTGAGCCACCGCACCTGGCCCTTGCTTAATCATATCAAGTCTTCCAATCTTTGAACACAGGATTTTTTTTCTTTTTTTTTTTTTGAGACGGAGTCTTGCTCTGTCTCTCAGGCTAGAGTGCAGTGGCACGATCTCGGCTCACTGCAAGCTCCGCCTCCTGGGTTCACGCCATTCTCCTGCCTCAGCCTCCCA
>NW_012102254.1:2964662-2967152 GCF_000951045.1 Mandrillus leucophaeus | reverse complement strand
TTTTTTTTTTGAAACAGGGTCTCACTGTGTCACCCAGGCTTGAGTGCAGCGACACAATCATAACTAACTGCAGCCTCAACCTCTCAGGCTCAAGCCATCCTCCCACCTCAGCCTACTGAGTAGCTGGAACTACAGGCAGGCGCAACCATGCCTAGCTACTTTTTGTATTTTTTGTAGAGACAGGGTTTCACCATGTTACCCAGGCTGCTTTCAAACTCCTAGACTCAAGTGATCCTCCTGCCTCAGCTTCCCAAGTTGTTGGGATTATAGGCGTGAGCCACCACGCCCGGCCATTCTGTGTGTTTTGACAGATGTATAATGACATGTTGATACCATTATAATGTCATACAGAATAGTTACACTGCTCTAAAAATCCACTGCACCGCACCTATTCATTCCTCTCTCCTCCAAAAACTTTGTTAACCACTGATCTTTTTACTGTCTCCATAGTGTTATACTATACAGTATGTAGCCTTTTCAGATTGGCTTCTATTGCTTAGTGATAGGCATTTACAATTCCTCATGTCTTTTTTTTTGTCCTTTTTTTTTTTTTTTTTTGAGACAGAGTCTTGCTCTGTTGCCCAGGCTGGAGTGCAGTGGCTCGATCTTGGCCCACTGCAACCTCTGCCTCCCAGGTTCAAGTGATTCTCCTGCCTCAGCCTCCCAAGTAGCTGCAATTACAGGTGTCCGCCACCATGCCCAGCTAACTTGTATTTTTGGTAGAGACGGGGTTCCCCCAATCTGGCCAGGCTGGTCTCGAACACCTGACCTCAAGTGATACGCCCACCTTGGCCTCCCAAAGTGCTAGGATTATAGGCGTGAGCCACCATACCTGGCCACCTCCATATCTTTTGTGGCTTGATAATTTATTTACTTTTAGCATTGAATAATAATCCATTGTCTGGATGTACCACAGTTTATTTATTCATTCACCTATGGAAGGACATCTTAGTAGCTTTCCCAAGTTTAGCAATGAATAGAGCTGCTACAAACATGTGTATGCAAGTTTTTATGTGAACATAAGTTTCAACTCGTTTGGGTAATACCAAGGAGCATGACTGCTGGATCATGTGGTGAGGGTGTGTTTAGTTTTGTCAGAAGCTGCCAAACTGTCTTCCAAATGGCTGCACCATTCCGCATCCCCACCAGCAATGAATTTGAGTTAATGAAATTTTTTTTTTGATTTTCAGATAGTTGCTAGTGTATAGAAATATAATTGATTTTGTATGTTTATCTTGTATTCTACAACTTAACTCATTTATTAGCTCTAATAGTTGTATGGGTGTGTGTATTCTTTAGGATGTTCTGTATTTTCTATATACAATATGCAAGTTCATGGCACATAGAAATAAAGATAGTTTTACTTCTTCCTTTCCAATGTGTATGTTTTAAATTTTATTTTCTTGCCTAATTGTCTAGGCTGGACCTTCCAGTACAATGCAACATCCAGATGTACATTTCCAGCCCGCACCCGGTTCCAGCTGCCTCATTGATGTGGAGTTCTAATTGGGGAGGAGGAACCAGGCTTGCTGGAGCAGGGCAAAGCAAAAAGAGAAAGCAGATAAGCTATGAGTCTGCCTTTCTTCATGGTCTAGGACACATAGCCCTCCTGGGTAAATCACTCACAATCTTCCTGCACCCAGCTATCACCAGCCCCTCGGCTGATAGAAAAATGAGAGTTAGCTCACTGCAACCTTGGCGTTATCATGACTACACAAAGCCCTCTTCAACACACAGCACAAACACCACCCTATAAAACTCCCAGCAAGCCTTTGTCTCTTTGCAGTCAGCTCCTCTCTTGCTGACTTGCCCGTTGCACCCTTGCAAAATATTTTCATACTTTTTCTAACAAATCTACCTTTCTTTACCTACAGCTGTCTTGGTAAATTCTTTTACCGCCCAGGTGACACCAGCCGCAGATAGTTGTGACCCGTGACATTTCAGTGGCCCATATGGGGAACCTCTCTCCTTACAGGAAACTCACCTCTCTCTCTTTCTCTTTTCCAACTTGGGACTCTTGGTGGAAAGCATCTAAGCACAGAAACAACTGTAGGTCTCTGGCTGGAGCTACATGCCAGTGGGACTGAAAGGTGTCCATGTGAAAGTGTCCGACTACCACCGGTCCAGATAGTCGCTGCTCACCCACAACAACTGACGTAGCTACTTAGATGCCTAATAGAAGTCTCCAACCAACTCATGATCGCCTCACCAAACCTGCTTCGCCCACAGTGTTCTGCAGTTCTATTCTGCTTTTTTTTTTTTTTTTGTCTTTTTTTTTTTTTTTTTTGAGACGGAGTCTCATTCTGTCTCCCAGGCTGGACTGCAGTGGCGCGATATCAGCTCACGGCAAGTTCCGCTTCCCGCGTTCACGCCATTCTCCTACCTCAGCCTCCCGAATAGGTGGGACTACAGGTGCCCGCCACCACGCCCAGCTAATTTTTTGTATTTTTAGTAGAGACGGGGTTTCACCGTGTTAGCCAGGATGGTCTC
>NW_012102254.1:2958012-2964612 GCF_000951045.1 Mandrillus leucophaeus | reverse complement strand
CGCCACCACGCCCAGCTAATTTTTTGTATTTTTAGTAGAGACGGGGTTTCACCGTGTTAGCCAGGATGGTCTCGATCTCCTGACCTCATGATCCACCTGCCTCGGCGTCCCAAAGTACTGGGATTACAGGTGTGAGCCACCATGTCCGGCCAGTTCTATCCTTCTAGTGTTGAAACCAAGTCATCCTTTGCTTCTCATTTTCTTTTTTTCTTTTTCTTTTTCGAGACAGGTTCTCACTGTCTCCCAGGCTGGAGTGCAGTGGCACAATCTCAGCTCACTGCAACCTCTTCCTCCTCGGTTCAAGCAGTTCTCCTGCCTCAGTCTCCCAAGTAGCTGGGATTACAGGCACCCGCCATCATGCCCGGCTAATTTTTGTATTTTTAGTAGAGACGGGGTTTCACCATGTTGTCTAGGCTGGTCTCAAACTCCTGACCTCAAGTTATCTGCCCACCTCGGCCTCCCAAAGTGTTAGGATTACAGGTGTGAGCCACTGCACTCACCCTACTTCTCACTTTCTTTCATCCACATTGCGACCACCAGTAAAATTTGTGGTCTCAACCTTCACAATATGTCCAGAATGTGACCCCTTCCCACCAGCTCTAAAACCACCAGTCCACTCTGAGCCTCCAGCATCTCCTGCCTGGGTCAGTGCAGTAGGCTCCTAACCAGTCCTCTTAGTCTACTCTTGCCCTAGCTTCAGCTAAGTGATCCTTCTAAAATTAAATCAGGCTGGGCGCAGTGGCTCATGCCTGTAATCCAGACACTTTGGGAAGCTGAGGCAGGAGGATTGCTTAAGCCCAGGAGTCCGAGATAAGCCTGGGCAACATGGCAAGACCCTGTCTCTACAAAAAATAATAAAATTAGCCAGGCGTGGTGTTGCGCAACTGTGGTTCCAGATACTCGGGAGGTTGAGGCAGGACTACTTGAGTCTAGGAGGCCAAGATTGCAGTGAGTCATGTTCACAACTCTGCACTCCAGCCTGGGTGACAAAGTGAGACCGTGTCTCTAAATAAATAAATAAATAAATAACAAAACTAAAGCAGATCACATCATCCTTCTGCTAAGAACCCTTCAACGTCTTTTACCACATTCTGTGAGAAAAGCTGGGGTCCTTACAGTGACCTAAAGGCCAAGGTTTCACTTCGTTTCATTTCATTATTTCATTTCATTTCATCCCCCTCCCTCCCTCCCTTCCTTCTTTCCTTCCAAGGGTGGGAATAACTCAGCCCCTGGCTAGAAGGCAAGGCCCCACTGCTGGGTGGCCCCCATGCCTTGCATTCCGTATTCCAGTCCCAGCTCAGGCGCTCCATCACTGAGTGGTGCTGGGAAAGTCATGGCCTCTCTCTGGGCCTCAGTTTCCCCATATGAAAGTTTCCACAGAGGCTGGTATAGGTGGCCAAATGTTTCCTTCCATCCTGACTGTCCAGGATTCTGTGATTCCCTTCTAAGCCACTGTGTCCTCAGGAAATCCCTCGTGCCAGCCTGTGGGTAGCTCAGGCCTTTATGGCAGGGTAAGGGTGGCCCCTGGGTCCTGGAGCTCTGGCCTCAAGCAGATCTGGATGGGGCTGGATGCCAGCCACCCACCAGAAGTGGGGCTGGGGCTCCCTGTGTTCCCCCAAAGCACCAGGCTTGGAGGGCATGGGATTGGCGGTCCCTCGTCACCTTTTGTTCCTGTCTCTGGGGCTTTGCAGGCCAATGGAAACGCAGCCCTGAGAATAAAAGGCCCTTGTCCAGAGTTCTGAGCCCTAATCCTCTTATGTGTCACCAGCGGAAAGCCAGAGCCGGTGGCAGAAGGGCTGCTCTGATTCCCTGCCAGCCCGCCCCTCATCCCACACTCTGGTGCCAACCCAGTCTCATCACAAAGGGCTACTGCCTCGGCCAAGCAACAGCACCACTGAATGTAATCACCACTCGGGCCCTGGCGATGGAGTGCTCAGACTGAGAGCTCTGGATGGGGCTTGGATGGTTCTGGAAAGGCTGAGCATCCACCCTGTCCTGAGAGCCACTGGCCAAGTCAGAACCCCAGCTTTGCCCAGTGTGGCTGGGCCCAGGGTTCTGCCTCCCTCCCTTGGGATCCCAGATTGTTGTTCTAGCCATAAGGGGGCCCTGGATTAGGTAGTCATGGGACCTCTCTTGGCTCCCTCCTCCCTTTAGGAAGCGTGGACAGACCCGCAGCTCTCTGCTGAGACTGGCGGGGCCTGGAAGAGGTGGGTGCAGTGGCCTCCCACACAGAACCTCCCTGCCTGAATAGTGGAGGGACAGACTCCTCCATACAAGGCAAGAAGTGTCCCTGTTCCAGTGTGGCCTCTCAGAGGATACAGCAACCCACCTGACCCCTGGGGAAGCTGGACAAGGCTCTGCTGGACTTAGAAGAGTGGGTAGGAGCAGGGCAGATGACTGAGGTGCGGTTGGGAGAAAAGGAAGGAGGTGGGGCCTGCCAGGAGGACAGCGGTGCAGCCGAGGACAGCATTCTGAGGATGGTGCGAGCAGCTGGCAGCAGCTACACAAGGACTGCAAAACATGATCCCTGTCCCAGAGGCCTGGGCATGCAAAATAGGGATACAGGTACCCCACAGAGAGAGGACTTCAAGAAGACAGAGGACAACTGGTCACCAGTTTTACCTGAATATTTAGTGGGGAGAAGTTAAAAACGTACCATATAAGCACTATAAAATCAGTGCTTTAAAAAGAAAACAAACAGCTGTGAAGTGAAATGCAAAATTTACCTGAATTTTTAAGACGAAACAAAGAGGTGTGTATCCATGGAGACACTTCAGATTCTGCAGGCAGATCCCGGGCCCTGTCTCGCTCCTTAGCCATATGTTTGAGTAGGGTGGCTATGTAATTGGGACTACATGACTACATGCAGATAGACCACCCAGTCAATCAGACAAGTGTCCCACCCACCAAAGAGCACAGTGTGGAGCCAGGGAGAAGGTAGATCCATCCACAGACAAGCGTGGTTTTGGTTTTTTGTTGTTGTTGTTGTTGTTGTTTGAGACAAGGTCTCGCTCTGTCACCTAGAGTAGAACGCAGTGGTGCAATCCTGGCTCACTGCAGCCTCCACCTCCCAGGTTCAAGCCATTCTCCAGCCCCAGCTTCCTGAGTAGCTGGAACTACAGGTACCTGCCACCACACCCAGCTCATTTTTGTATCTTTAGTAGAGACATGGTTTTGCCATGTTGGCCATGGCTGGTCTTGAACTCCAGACCTCAGGTGATCCAACCTCCTCACCATGGTAGTCCCCAGGGCTCAAGCCTGCAGCCCACAGGGCCTCACATTTCTGCTTTTAAAGTAATTACTGTAGCTGGCCTGGAGACTCACACCTGCAGTCCCAGCATTTTGCAGGGCTGAAGAGGGAGCCCAGGAGTTCAAGACCAGCTTGGGCAACATAGTGAGACTCTATCTCTACAAAAAATAAAAAATTGGCCAGGCGCGGTGGCTCACGCCTGTAATCTCTGCACTTTGGGAGGCTGAGGCGGGCGGATCATGAGGTCAGGAGATCCAGACCATCCTGGTTAACACGGTGAAACCCCGTCTCTACTAAAAATACAAAAAATTAGCCGGGCGTAGTGGCAAGCGCCTATAGTCCCAACTACTCGGGAGGCTGAGGCAGGAGAATGGCGCGAACCTGGGAGGTGGAGCTTGCAGCGAGCGCGCCACTGCACTCCAGTCTGGGCGACAGAGTAAGACTCCGTCTCAAAAAAAATAAAAAATAAAAAATAAAAAAAAAATTAGCCAGGCATGGCGGTGGGTGCCTGTAGTCCCAGCTACTCGGGAGGCTGAGGCAGGAGAATGGCATGAACCTGGGAGGCAGAGCTTGCAGTGAGCCGAGATGGCATCACTGCACTCCATCCTGGGTGACAGAGCGAGACTCCGTCTCAAAAAAAAAAAAAAAAAAAAAAAAAAAAAAATTAACCAGGTGTGGTGGTGCATACATGTAGTCCCGGCTACTCGGGAGGCTGAGGTGAGAGGATCACTTGAGCCCAGGAGGTTGAGGCTGCAGTGAGTTGTGATTGTGCCACTGCACTGCAGCTGGGATGACAGAGTAAGACCTTATCTCAAAAAAAAAAAAAAGAAAAAGAAAATAATTACTGCTAGTGTGGAGGGCTGTCCACTTGGTATTAGCAAAAGGACAGTTCCCTCCTTCCTCCACCTACACCTCCCACCTGGATCCACTGCTGGGAACCCTACCCTGATGAACTCCTATTCTGCTTGAGCCTAGAAGTTCAAGACCAGCCTGGGCAACATGAGGAGACTCCATCTCTACGCATACATACATACAAAATACAAAAATTAGCCGGGCATGGTGGTATGCACCTGTAGTCCCAGCTACTCAGGAAACTGAGGTGGGTGGATCAATTTAGCCCAGGAGGTCGAGGCTGCAGTGATCTGTGACTGCACCACTGCACTCCAGCTTGAGTGACAGAGCAAGACCCTATCTCAACAACAACAACAACAACAGAAATAACAACAACAGAAATAAATAAACTTCAAAATATTTTTTCCCTAAAGGATTAATAAAAGCATGAAGATGCAGCCTGGGTGAAGCTATTTGAGTGAATAGATAAGAAGGGTGAGAGATAAGAAATACTGGGCTGAGGCCAGGTGCAGTGGCTCACGCTGTAATCCCAGCACTTTGGGAGGCTGAGGTGGGCGGATCACAAGTCAGGAGATTGAGACTATCCTGGCTAACACAGTGAAACCCCATCTCTATTTAAAAAAATACAAAAAATTAGCCAGTCATGGTGGCAGGTGCCTGTAGTCCCAGCTACTTGGGAGGCTGAGGCGGGAGAATGGCATGAACCTGGGAGGCGGAGCTTGTGGTGAGCCGAGATCATGCCTCTTGCACTCCAGCCTGGACGACAGCAAGACTCCGTCTCAAAAAAAAAAAAAAAAAAAAAAAAAAAAAAGAAAGGAAAGAAAAGAAAAGAAAAAGAAAGAAAAACAGTAAAGGTAATGCCTACATACATCTGAGGGTTGTCATGAGAATTAAATGAAATAATGCTGTTGAGAACTGTGCATAGTATCTGGCTGTGTGACAGTTATTACTAAGCTTATGAATCATGGCTTAATAAAGCCTGAGGATTTGAGGGTTACTCTGGAAGGAATTTCTTGGCCATCCAAGGGTTGAGCAGAAATCTCCTAAGTTTCCTCATCAAGCCCACTGTCCTCAGCAGTCCTGTGTGCAGTGCTGTGCAGAGTGACCTGCCGCCTGCAGGTTAAGTCAGCTAAGCCAACAGGCTGGGAAACAGTCAACTAGCGACTCAGGAAACGAGAACAGGAGCGTCACAGTTTCCAAAGCATTGTTCACACTCCCCACCACCGCACCCCTCATCAGCTTGCTTTTAGTGCCACTAACACTGCACCCTGGGACCAGCCACCACAGGCAGAGAGGAGTGTGATGCCAAGTGAAGCAGCCAGGCTCTGGGGTTGAGACTGGTGAAGGTCTTGGTTGGGGGTACAAATGACACATCCAACAAAGGTGCACATGGCAGGTGGCACTTGTAGTTAGCTCAGAATTCTGGAGGACAGAATTGGAGCTCAAAGGAATTTCAACAGGTTAGAAATATGATACTCAGTTTTTACAAAGGCCGAGTCTGTCCTTGTGCCCCCAAACCCATCTGAACAAATGGAGTAGTACTTTTTTTTTTTTTGAGACGGAGTCTCGCTCTGTCGCCCAGGCTGGAGTGCAGTGGTGCAATCTTGACTCACTGCAACCTCCGCTGCCCGGAGTTCACACCATTCTCCTGCCTCAGTCTCCCAAGTAGCTGGGACTACTGGAGCCCGCCATCTCGCCCGGCTAATTTTGTGTATTTTTAGTAGAGATGGGGTTTCTTTTCTTTTTTTTTTTTTTTTAAGACGGAGTTTCGCTCTTTTTGCCCAGGCTGGAGTGCAATGGCGTGATCTCGGCTCACCGCAACCTCCACCTCCCGGGTTCAAACGATTCTGCTGCCTCAGCCTCCCGAGTAGCTGGGATTGCAGGCATGCGCCACCATGCCTGGCTAATTGTGTGTTTTTAGTAGAGACGGGTTTCTCCATTTTGGTCAGGCTGGTCTTGAACTCCCGACCTCGGGGGTGATCCACCCGCCTCAGCCTCCCAAAGTGCTGGGATTACAGGCGTGAGCCACCGCACCCGGCCAGAGATGGGGTTTCACTGTGTTAGCCAGGATGGTCTCGATCTCCTGACCTCGTGATCCGCCCGCCTTGGCCTCCCAAAGTGCTGGGATTACAGGCATTAGCCACCGCGCCCGGCCTGGAGTAGTACTTCTATCAGAAAAATGACACTGGGGACCAGCTCAGGGTGACTAAATTGAGAGAGGCATGATGTTAGCAAGTCACTGAGGTCCTCAGACCCGGGCAAGAAGGGCTGTGATCTTCCCTATGGGGTAATGTTCCTCAGGGCCAAGGGACATGCCCACTCAGAAGCCACACTCACACCACGCTTGGCACCGGGGACCCCAGAATCTCTTGCCCAAAAGGCCCCAAACCCCTGCTCCACAAGCGATGGGGTCTGAGAGGAGGCTAAGGGATTGTGAACAGAACCAGAATGTGTGGTCTCAGGGGGCCACACATGGATCCCTGAAATCCCCTGCATTA
>NW_012102254.1:2948319-2957962 GCF_000951045.1 Mandrillus leucophaeus | reverse complement strand
AGCTTGTGGTGAGCCGAGATCATGCCTCTTGCACTCCAGCCTGGACGACAGCAAGACTCCGTCTCAAAAAAAAAAAAAAAAAAAAAAAAAAAAAAGAAAGGAAAGAAAAGAAAAGAAAAAGAAAGAAAAACAGTAAAGGTAATGCCTACATACATCTGAGGGTTGTCATGAGAATTAAATGAAATAATGCTGTTGAGAACTGTGCATAGTATCTGGCTGTGTGACAGTTATTACTAAGCTTATGAATCATGGCTTAATAAAGCCTGAGGATTTGAGGGTTACTCTGGAAGGAATTTCTTGGCCATCCAAGGGTTGAGCAGAAATCTCCTAAGTTTCCTCATCAAGCCCACTGTCCTCAGCAGTCCTGTGTGCAGTGCTGTGCAGAGTGACCTGCCGCCTGCAGGTTAAGTCAGCTAAGCCAACAGGCTGGGAAACAGTCAACTAGCGACTCAGGAAACGAGAACAGGAGCGTCACAGTTTCCAAAGCATTGTTCACACTCCCCACCACCGCACCCCTCATCAGCTTGCTTTTAGTGCCACTAACACTGCACCCTGGGACCAGCCACCACAGGCAGAGAGGAGTGTGATGCCAAGTGAAGCAGCCAGGCTCTGGGGTTGAGACTGGTGAAGGTCTTGGTTGGGGGTACAAATGACACATCCAACAAAGGTGCACATGGCAGGTGGCACTTGTAGTTAGCTCAGAATTCTGGAGGACAGAATTGGAGCTCAAAGGAATTTCAACAGGTTAGAAATATGATACTCAGTTTTTACAAAGGCCGAGTCTGTCCTTGTGCCCCCAAACCCATCTGAACAAATGGAGTAGTACTTTTTTTTTTTTTGAGACGGAGTCTCGCTCTGTCGCCCAGGCTGGAGTGCAGTGGTGCAATCTTGACTCACTGCAACCTCCGCTGCCCGGAGTTCACACCATTCTCCTGCCTCAGTCTCCCAAGTAGCTGGGACTACTGGAGCCCGCCATCTCGCCCGGCTAATTTTGTGTATTTTTAGTAGAGATGGGGTTTCTTTTCTTTTTTTTTTTTTTTTAAGACGGAGTTTCGCTCTTTTTGCCCAGGCTGGAGTGCAATGGCGTGATCTCGGCTCACCGCAACCTCCACCTCCCGGGTTCAAACGATTCTGCTGCCTCAGCCTCCCGAGTAGCTGGGATTGCAGGCATGCGCCACCATGCCTGGCTAATTGTGTGTTTTTAGTAGAGACGGGTTTCTCCATTTTGGTCAGGCTGGTCTTGAACTCCCGACCTCGGGGGTGATCCACCCGCCTCAGCCTCCCAAAGTGCTGGGATTACAGGCGTGAGCCACCGCACCCGGCCAGAGATGGGGTTTCACTGTGTTAGCCAGGATGGTCTCGATCTCCTGACCTCGTGATCCGCCCGCCTTGGCCTCCCAAAGTGCTGGGATTACAGGCATTAGCCACCGCGCCCGGCCTGGAGTAGTACTTCTATCAGAAAAATGACACTGGGGACCAGCTCAGGGTGACTAAATTGAGAGAGGCATGATGTTAGCAAGTCACTGAGGTCCTCAGACCCGGGCAAGAAGGGCTGTGATCTTCCCTATGGGGTAATGTTCCTCAGGGCCAAGGGACATGCCCACTCAGAAGCCACACTCACACCACGCTTGGCACCGGGGACCCCAGAATCTCTTGCCCAAAAGGCCCCAAACCCCTGCTCCACAAGCGATGGGGTCTGAGAGGAGGCTAAGGGATTGTGAACAGAACCAGAATGTGTGGTCTCAGGGGGCCACACATGGATCCCTGAAATCCCCTGCATTATAAGTACAGCCTGGGGATACAAGGAGAGGGACCAGGTTGGGGTCAGCAGGGCTCCTCTCCTGGCCCCAGCACATTCTCAAACAGAACTCTGAAGAGTCCAAGAAATCTAAATTCAAACTTGGCCTTCCAAGTCATCATGAAGGTCAGAGTGGAGATTTGCTTATTGAATGGTTTGCTTGTACGATTGCTTGTAAACTTTCAGACATGGGCCTCTGTGCATCCCCTAGTACTGTCCTGCAAATGTTCGTGTGTGCCTGGGCGAGGAGGCGTGTGTGCTCCTCTGAGTTCAGGCAGCACCTAGAGAAGTGCAACCCCTTCCGAATCCCCACAAATGCCCTAAGAAAAGCACCTGTGACATTGAGGGGCCAGGAGAGCTGTCACGTGAGGGTCAGCTGAGGGGACTGAAGACATTCAGCCAGGAGGAGAGAAGGTTCAGGAGCGGCACTCTGGTTGTATTTTGTTTTTGGAAAGATGATGAAAGAAAAAGGAGGACTTACTCGTTTATTCCAAGTGCTGAGAGAGTAGACTAGGTCCACAGTGTGACTCAGGGAGGCAGGAGGGCTCAGTGAAAAAATGACCCATCTGACAAAAGGTGGGGAAGGCGGGGAAGGGGTAGAAGAACAAAACAGGGAGTGGAGCACGGTGGGAAGTCGTGAGGGCCTTCCTGCTGGAGGAAGTCCAACTGTGCGAGGCACGTGATCTTTGGAATTTTGCAGGGGTGATTTCAGCCGCAAATGGAGGTCCGGGGCCAGCCTATGATCACGCTCGTCCTGCCCGGAGAGTCTCTCTGAGTCTGCCTGGGGAAAGCACGTTGCAAGTCCCTCACAGACAAGCCTCCCCTGGTCCCTGACATCATGTATCTGAAACTCTTTCCATTTTCCAGGAAGGGTAAGTTGAGGCACAGGACAGGGAAGTCACAGTGGTATGTGGTCACCAGCTTGTCCCGCTCCGTGTCAGAGGCGCCTGCAGTGTGCTCCTGCTGGTCATGCTCTCCTCCACCTTTTTCAGGTTGGCAGGGTCTCTGGGGTGGGTGACAGTTCTCACATGGACAGTTCTCCATGAATGCCAGAAGTTAGAGTCTGGTGTCTGGCATTTGGCAGGGCCTGGGAAGCCAGGGGAGCCAAAGGGAGGTCCTTTTTCCTGTGGGAACTCATTCCAGCTGCCAGCAGAGTGAGGAGCAAAGCCATGTCACTTGGCTTTCTGGTGGTTACTCCTGGCAACCTTGTCGTGGCCTTGGACATGGACCCGGTCTGCCCCAGGGTTTCTGTTTCTCCATCTGTAGAACAAGGGTGAACTTCTGCCCTGGCTGTCCATAGAGCTGGCCAGACCAGGAAGCATGCTGTCCTCCTCGAGAGGGCCAAGCAGTCGCCAGAGTAAAGACAAGTGGGAATCAGGGCCTGCCGCCTCCCAGGAGAGGCCCAATTAGAGCAGCGAGCAGTTCCCACCGGAGGCTCTGGCCGGCCCTCAAAGCTAGCCGCGTGGGCAGGCAGCAGCAGGCTGTGTGATTAACAATGGCAGCTCGGGCTGCCCACTGGGCCTGGCCTTGGGAACTTCCAATGAGCACACATAGTGCCAAGGGGGAAGAGGACCAGTTCCCTTTCTTCTGCAGTGAAGGGATGAGGGAGCCGGCCAAGGGAGCACCCGGCAACCAGAGGGCAAACCCAAACAAAGGGCCACGCTTTTGAGGGCTCCTGAGACCTCAGCACAGGCCTCCCTGAGGGCCTCAGAGTGGGGGTGGCATCAGGGGTCCAGAGTTCAGCTCACTCCACAGGCTCCATCAATACATCCTGAGGAAGGCTCAGCCCTCTTCCAAGCCCAGGGCCATGATGCAAACAAGAAACTGCTCCATCCTCAAGGAAACAGAGTCTACCATTCATTCATTCATTCATTCATGCATGCATTCATTCATCCATCCCTCCATTCATTCAACAAAGACTACCAACTACTGAGTGCCCTGAGACCATGTAGGGAACAAGACAATCAGGATCCCTGCTCTCAGAAATCTCTATTCTGACTCCTCAGGCAGAAAGCAAGTAAACCAATGCGGAAAAACTACACAGAGGAAAAGAGTGGTTATGGGCACTGACTCCACAGGCTGAAAGCTCTGGGTTCAAAGCCCAGCCCTGGCTGCACCTCTGATCACGAGAAAGCTATTTAACCTCTGTGCCTGGGCCTCCTCCTCTGTAAGGTGGGATAATAAAAGCATCTATCACACAGGATAGCTCTAAGAATTAAAGGAGTTAATATATGTAAAACACTTCAAGCACTACCTAGCACATAGTAAACACCACAGAATTTTTTTTTTTTTTTTTTTTTTGAGACGGAGTCTTCGCTCTGTCTCCCAGGCTGGAGCGCAGTGGCGCGATCTCGGCTCACTGCAACCTCCACCTCCTAGGTTCAAGTGATTCTCCTGCCTCAGCCTCCCAAGTAGCTGGGATTACAGGTGTGTGCCATCACGCCCAGTTAATTTTTTATATTTTCAGTAGAGATAGGGTTTCATCATATTGGCCAGGCTGGTCTCGAACTCCTGACCTCAGGTGATCTGCCAGCCTCGGCCTCCCGAAGTGCTGGGATTACAGGCGTGAGCCACCACGCCTGGCCAAGTATATGTTAAATGAAAAATAAAGTAGTTTCCAGTAGAGACACATACTCTGAAGAACCTGAGTGGGAGGGAATGTCGGGGGAGGTGTGGGGTGAGGAGAGCCACATCAGGGAAGGTAAAAATTAGACTGCTTTTGGCTTCAAGTGATAAGAAACGTGGAAACTGGGCAGCTCCAGAACTGGCCATTTCAGGGACTCACGGACATCTTTGAAGAACCAGGCACTTTGCTGCTCTCTGTTCTGTTACCTTCAGCCTTGGCCTCAGGCTGGCGCCTCTTGTAGCCACAAGATGGCTGCCACTGTGCCAAGCATTACATCTAAGGATGTAATGCATGACAGAGGTCACTGGAGAAGAGATCATCTATTCCTGGTGATAGAAAAACTTTCCCGGAATTCACCCCAGTAAGCTTCACTTCACAACTCATTTACCAGAGCAGCGTGATGTGTTCACGCTTAAAACTGATCACCAAGGCCAGGCACAGTGGCTCACAACTGTAGTCGCAGCACTTTGGGAGGCCAAGGGGGGCAAATTGCTTGAGCCCAGGGGTTTGAGACCAGCCTGGGAACCATGGCAAGACCCTGTCTCTACAAAATTAAAAAAATAATAATAATTAGGGGCTGGGCATGGTGGCTCACACTTGTAATCCCAGCACTTTGGGAGACCGAGGTGGGTGGATCACCTGAGGTATGGAGATGGAGACCACCCTGGCCAACATGGCGAAACCCTGTCTTTACTAAAAATACAAAAAATTAGTGTGGTGGCGGGCACCTGTAATCCCAGCTACTCCGAAGGCTGAGGCAGGAGAACTGCTGGAACTCAGGAGGTTGCAGTGAGCTGAGATAGTGCCATTGCACTCCAGCCTGGGGAACAAGAGCAAAACTCTGTCTCAAATAAATAAATAAATAAAAATTTAAAAATAAAAACAATCACTGGCAAGGTGACAGAAATCACCTGGATTGGCTTACCAATTAGGACTCACTTCTAAACGCAGGGGACTCAGAGGAGGCCTGGTAACGAAACAAAGAGAAGGTCCTCAGGAAGGATCACCACATTGTTGTTGGGTAGGCAACCACCAAATGCTGCAACAGAGGGTCAGGGGAGGCCTCGTTGAGGATGTTGATCTGAGCGGGCATCTGAATGACGGGAAGGAGCCATCTGTACAGAGATGTGAGGGAAAGATGTTCTCAGCAGACCGAGGAGCACGTGCAAAGGCTCTGAAGTGAGTCTTGTTATTCAAGGAACATAAGGAAAACCAGAGTGGTCATAGGATGGATTGAACAAGAGGGAAACAAGACAATAATAGCTTTTGGAATTTTAAATATATAGGGAGAATTTAAAAATATTAACTGTAGCGTATATATGAGGAGAGAAACAAATGAGTTAGTGTTCTAAGGTTCTTTAATTGCCTGGGAAGAAGATAACAATAATGTTAAAACCAGACATTGACAAGAAAGGGATGCAAGTTATAATTTCTACAACTATGCTATCTAATATGGTAGCCACCAGCCATGTGACATTGAGGGGCCAGGAGAGCTGTCACATGAGGATCAATTTACATTTAAATGAAGTAAAATTAAACAAAATTAAAAATTCAGTTTCTTCGTTGTATTAGCCACACTTCAAATGCTCAATAACACATGTGGTTACTACACTGAACAGCAGCCACACAGAATATTTTCATTCAGTACAGAATGAAAAATTGGTCAAAACTATTCTAGAGAAATTACTAAATGAATACGGAAAAAGCAAATAACTTTCATTTCTCTTCTTTTTTTCTTCTTCTGCTCTATCACCTAGCTGGAGGGCAGTGGCATGATCTCAGCTCACTGTAACCTCCACCTCCCAGGTTCAAGTGATTCTCCTGCCTCAACCTCCCGAGTAGCTGGGATTACAGGTGTGTGCCACCACGCCTGGAAAATTTTTGTATTTTTAGTAGAGACAGAGTTTCGCCATATTGCCTTGGCTGGTCTCAAACTCCTGGCCTCAAGTGATCTGCCTGCCTCCGCCTCCCAAAGTGCTGGGACTACAGGCGTGAGCCACCGCACCCAGCCTTGAAAAAAGCTAGTAACTTTCAAACTGACAGTGGCAAAGCATGAAATGATAAAAATAATCATTTCTTATTTTGCAAACTGGGCAATGATAATGAATAAAATTTGAAGTTTGAATTTTACTCATGGATTTTCAAATGAGTTTTTTTTTTTTTTTTTTTTTTGAGACTGAGTCTTGCTCTGTTGCCCAGGCTGGAGTGCAGTGGCATAAGTTTGGCTTACTGCAGCCTCTGCCTCCTGATCTCAAGTGATCCTCCCACCTCAGCCTCCCGAGTAGCCACAGTGCCAGCCTCACGCCCTGCTAATTTTTGTATTTGTATTTTTAGCAGAGACGGGCTTTCGCCATGTTGGCCAGGTTGGCCTCGAACTCCTGATCTCAGGTGATCTGCCCACCTCAGCCTCCCAAAGCGTTGGGATTACAGGCGTGAGCCATTGCGCCCAGCCGAGATATTTTTTTTTAAAATGTTTTATTAGGTAGTGCAGGTCAGGCATGGTGGCTTACACCTGTAAACCCAGCACTGTGGGAGGGCAAGGCGGGCAGATCGTTTGAGGTCAGGAGTTGGAGACCAGCCTGAGCAACTGGTGAAACCCTGTCTCTGCGAAAAAAAATTACAAAAACTAGCTGGGCATGGTGGCACGCATCTGAGGTCCCGGCTTCTCAGGAGGCTGAGGCGGGAGGATCACTTGAGCCTGGGAGGTCAAGCCTGCAGTGAGCCAAGATTGTGCCAACACTTTTTTTTTTTTTTTTTGAGATGGAGTCTCGCTCTGTCACCCAGGCTGGAGTGCAGTGGCGCGATCTTGGCTCACTGCAACCTCCACCTCCTGGGTTCAAGCAATTATCGTGCCTCACCCTCCTGAGTAACTGGGATTACAGATGCCCCTGACCATGCCCAGCTAATGTTTGTATTTTTAGTAGAGACTGGGTTTTGCCATCTTGGCCAGGCTGGCTTTGAACTCCTGACCTCAGGTGATCTGCCTGCCTGGGCCTCCGCACTCAGCTACTCAATATATTTTAGAAGGCTGACATAATGTTGATACCAAACATCCAACAAAGATAGGCAGGTTATAGGCCAATCTAACTTATTAACATATGTGCAAATACTAAAAATACACATTGGCAAATTTGGTCTAATAATAATTTGAAAGGTTAATGCATTGACCAAGTTACATTTATTCCAAAATTACAAGATTGGTTTAACATTTGAAAAATCGATGTAATTTTCTGTATTAAGCAAATAAGCTAGGAAAATTACATGATTATCCTAATAGACGTGGAAAAGCTTTTGATAAAATTTAACATCCATTAAAATTAAAACTCTTCAAGACTATGAATAGAAGATAACTTTAATGTGATAAAGGGTAGCTGCAAAAAAGCTTACAGCAGGCAGTCTTGATGAAATATTGAAGGCTTTTTTTCCCTTTGAGACTAGCAATGATATGAGGATGTCTGCTCTCACCATATGTATTCTTACGGTACTGAAAGGTCCTGTCTAGTGTGATATCCAAGAAACAGAATTAAAATGTGTAAGGATTGTAAAGGAAGAAACAAAGCTATTATCATATGTAGATTACATGATTTTATACATAGAAAATCCCAATGCACTGTGGGAGGCAGAAGCGGGAGGATTGCTTGAACTAAGCAGTTCGAGACCAGCCTGATAACATAGCAAGATCTCATCTCTACTAAAAACCAAAAAATGTAGCTGGGCATGGTGGCGGGCACCTGTAGTTCCACCTACTCAGGAGGCTAAGGTGAGGGAATCACTTGACCTCAGGAGATCAAGGCTGTAGTGAGCTGTGATTGCACCACTGCACTCCAGCCTGAGCAAAAGAGCAAGACCCTGTCTCAAAAAAAAGGAGAAGAAGAAAAGAAAATCCAAAAGGATGTATGGATCAATTATTAAAAGGGTATTTAGCAAGGTTGCTGAATACCAAATCAATACTAAAAAATAATTGAGCTTCTTTACAAAAAGCAGTATGTATGTTTCAACACAAGAGGCAATATATAACTAAAAAATTAAAAACTAAAAAGTTGGCTGGCAGCAGTGGCTCACACCTGTAATCTCACCACTTTGGGAGGTTGAGGCAGGAGGATGGCTTAAGACCAGGAGTTCCATCTTACAGTGTTATTTGTGCGTCACTGTAGTCCACCCTGGTTGACAGAGTGAGATCCTATCTGTAAAAAAATAATAATTAAATTAAAAAAAAACCCAAATCAGCCAGGCTCAGTGGCTCATGCCTGTAATCCCAGCACTTTGGGAGGCCGAGGTGGGCGGATCACCTGAGGTCAGGAGTTCGAGAGCAGCCTGGCTAACACGGTGAAACCTCATCTCTACTAAAAATACAAAAATTAGCTGGACATGGTCGTGGGTACCTGTAATCCCAGCTACTTGGCAGGCTAGGGAAGAGGATCACTTGAACCCGGCAGGCAGAGGTTGCAGTGAGTCGAGATCAAGCCACTGCACTCCAGCCTGGGCGACAGAGCGAGACTCCATCTCAGAAAAAATTCTTTTCTGCCACACTAGTCATCTCCTACTTTCTGTAATACAAAAAAAAAAAAATATATATATATATATATAGAATAGTTTCTACTGTAGACTTTATCCCTGACTTACTGTAATCTAGATACATTGTATGTGTATACACACACACACACACACACACACACACACACACTTTCTCTGATGAGTGGAATCTTCATCATTCATTGTTGCTTAACTATATAATATACCTTATCAATTTCTTACACAAATCGAAACCACTATGTGAATTTAAGAACATAAATTTTTCTTCCCAAAATTATAGCTTGTGTTGCTATGGTCATTTTTCTATAGAATAGATAACTTCAAGAGTGAGAAAACAAATTCCACGGATCCCAAAGAAAGATCATTTCCATCACTATTGGTCCCACTAATGCTGCTTTTCAACCCTGTTTTCTACAAACTGGGGCTACAAAGGGAGGCTAGAATAACTTGTCCTAACTTTGGGACTCAAGACAAATGTTTTAATTTTTTAAGCATGTTTTTACATGTTGAAAGAAATTGAAATTTACAGATTAAGAAAAAGATAACCTAAAAGAAAGATGGACTCAAGAGTTAAGCAGGTGCTGCCGGGCGCGGTGGCTCAGGCCTGTAATCCCAGCACTTTGGGAGGCCGAGACGGGCGGATCACGAGGTCAGGAGATCGAGACCATCCTGGCGAACACGGTGAA
>NW_012102254.1:2943869-2948148 GCF_000951045.1 Mandrillus leucophaeus | reverse complement strand
AGTTAAGCAGGTGCTTCACAAAAGCAGAAATCCAGATTGCTAATAAACATATTAAAAGCTGTGCAGCCCAGGTGCAGTAGCTCACACCTGTAATCCCAGCACACTGGGAGGCTGACGCGGAAGGATTGCTTGAGTCTAAGAGTTTGAGACCAACTTGAGCAACATAGGGAGACCCCCATCTCTATGAAAAATTAGAAAATTAGCCAGGTGTGGTGGCACATACCTGTAGTCCCAGCTACTTGAGAGGCTAAGGTGGGAAAAGCCTGACCTCAGGAGGTTGAGGTCACAGTGAGCCATGATTGCACCACTGCACTCCAGCCTGTGCAACAGAGCAACACCCTGTATCGAAAAAAAAGCTGTGCAATGTCATTAATAATTAGAGAATGCGAATTAAAATCACTATTACTTGCCACTACATTTTAGCCAATAAGAATCGCTAAAATTGACAAGTATAAAACTATCAAGCACTGCTGTGGATGTGGAGCAAAGGCAATCCAGTGTTGGTGGGAGTATACAACCACTTTTTTTTTTGAGACAGAGTCACACAGGCTGGAGTGCAGTGGCATGATCTCAGCTCACTGCAACCTCCATCTCCTGGGTTCAAGAGATTCTTCTGCCTCAACCTCCCAAGTAGCTGGGATTATAGATGTGTGCCACCACGCCCAGTTAATTTTTCTATTTTTAGTAGAGACAAGGGTTTTACCATGTTGGCCAGGGTGGTTTTGAACTCCTGACCTCAAATGATCCTCCTGGCTTGGTCTCCCAAAGTGCTGGGATTACAGTCATGAACCACTGCGCCCGGCCTGATACAACCACTTTTAACTATGATCTTGTAAAGTCAAGATAAGTTAAATTCCATCCTAGCAATTCTGCTTCTAGGTATGTGCTCCAGAATTGCGTGCACATGGGTACCTGGAGGTGAATCCTTCTGATCGCCACATTCTTCTTCTGGTTTTGATAAACCATTGGCCAGAGTGTTACTTAGTCTGGCTGGCCATTTGAGTCCTTAGGGTAACTCTGCAATCTTGTTCCTATGTACTTTGTGTCATATTACGGTTATATACTCAGGAGACAGTATTATTTCCAAGCTTGCTTTAGAGGAGTTCCTCACTCTTTCCCCAAAGCTGCTTGTATGCCTGCAATGAGCTGTTGGGCTGAGGAAAGCGCCTCTGCTGTAGCACCCAGCAAGGGTGGTATTCGCATGCTCCCTGCTCCTGGACCAGTGAAGCTGCCTCTGTTCCCCTGCTGGTACCCGCCCTTTCCCTTGGGCCTGGAGAACCCTGAATGAATTTCATGACACTGAGAAATACGCTTCACAAGGCAAAGTTTTTGGTCCGTTTTATTCATTGCTATATCCCTGATGCCTAGCTAGTCCTAGGAAAAGGCAAAGATTCTACAGATGAAGAGCCTTAGGTTCAGAAAGCACATGGCTCCTGAACAGAGAGAACTTCTAGCTCCGAGTTCAGTGTTTAGTGCTGCTTTCTGGAGCACAGATGAGCCTTTTCATCAGGATAAATTATCTGAGAAAGGACAAGGTCCCCAGAGAACTCTTGCCAGGCCTATGGATCACAGTCATCAAGAAGCACAAACACTCTGGCAGGAAAGAGGACAGACGCAGATGGAAATCAATATACCCTGTTCTAACACTTCAGCCCGTTCTTTGGGTCCAAGACTCTTGGCAACATCCAGTAACTCTATTCCATAGGCCTCCGCCATCTCCTGCTCCCCTTCTGATCTGGGCTTTCCTATCCCTCTTGCATTGTGCTGGGTAGGTGAGACAGAGCCAAGGGCTTTGACACATATTTCATAACACTCTTGCAGCAGAAACAAAACAGAGCACAACACTAAGAAAACCTTCTGTCTGCTGAGATCTAGAATTTACAAAGCACGTTTTTTTTTTTTTTTTTTTTTTGGAGACGGAGTCTCACTCTGTTGCCCAGGCTGGAGTGCAGTGGCACAATCTCGGCTCACTGCAACCTCTGCCTCCCAGGTTCAAGCAATTCTGTCTCAGCCTCCCGAGTGCTTTTTTTTGAGATGGAGTTTCCCTTTTTTAGCCCAGGCTGGAGTGCAATGGGGCGATCTCGGCTCACTGCAACCTCCACCTCCTGGATTTAAGTGATCCTCCTGCCTCAGCCTCCTGAGTAGCTCGGATTACAGGCGTCTGCCACAATGCTTGGCTAATTTTATATTTTTTCTTAGTAGAGATGGGGTTTCACCACGTTGGCCAGGCTGGTCTTGAACTCCTGACCTCAGGTGATCCGCCCGCCTCGGCCTCCCAAAGTGCTGGGATTACAGACATGAACCACTACGCCCGGCCTACAAAGTACTTTTACATCCAGTCCCTCTTGATTGGGCCTAATTGTGAAAGGATCCAGAGGTACCTATCCATGAAAGACAGGTTCCCTAGTTAACAGAGTCCAGAAAGGCCCAAGCAGAACCAACGAGCTGAAAGTGGGTCAGAGATGTGGTTAGGAACCCATGACACACGTCCCAATACGCAGCCCTATGCTACAGCAAAGAGCAGACTGAGCTCATGGCGCCAGCTAAACACCATCTGGGCAAGGGACCCAAGATGAAAACAGAGGACTTCTGTTGTTAGTAAATGGGAGACTAGGTAAATTGTACCAACTCTTGCACTAGGAGCCAAAACATTTGAAAAGCATCAAAGAGCTAACAAGATACTAAAGAATTACTAGGCTAACATCCCAGAGAGGACACGAATCCAGACAGGTGAGCCCAGCATTTGGGCCACTTGGGCCTGGAGGCAACTGCCCATTTAGCAGAGGCAATGGAGAGAATGGGTTGTGTTTCTGAAAGTTTTGTAGGGCTGGGCAGGGGGAGCTGGAGTACGGGGCCTACCAAAGGTGGAATACTGGTAAACCACTGCCTGTTTTGAGGTGTGACCTGAGAGGATTATACCCTAGGGTTAAGGATAAATCAGAAGCAAACCAGCCCTTGCATAGTCTGACAGGTCTGTGGCTTGGTTTCAGTGGCTTAGAAAATCTCCAACCTTGAATCTGGATTACTGTGACCCCAGAATTCTAGTGCTCCTGGGTACTTGACAGAAGCAAATAAAATTCCTCTCTAGAGGCAGAAATTGTCCTAGGCTTCAAAATATTTTAATGAACAGGTTTTCAAATACAATGTCCAGCACAAAGTAAAAAATGAGGCACACGTGAACACACATCGGGTGAACCAGCAGAAATTAGGTGACAGGAACACACAAGGATTCCAGTTATTGGAATGATCACAGAGTGAACACAGGCAAAATGTTCAAGAAAACTCCAATTGCTGGTAAGTCTGGCTATTTGAAATCTTCACTCTCTAATCCGTCCCCATACTACAATCCCCATCCTCAATCTGCCTTACCCACTGTCTCCAGAGTTGTCTTTAAACAAAACAAATCTGACTATCCCTCAGCTCTGTGCTTAAATGGCATTCAGGGCTGTTTGTAATCTGTCCTAAATTGCCCTTTTCAGCTTCATCATACAATCTCTTCATATAGACTACTTTCCTGAGTATTCCACCTTTGCCTTCAATGTCCTCGTCTCCTATTTTATCCTGAAAAATGCCTCCTTATCCTTCAAAGTCCAATTTAAACCTCCTGTCTTTGAAGCCTTTCTGAAATATATATACTGTCTCTTATACACATCTAGATGTGTATAAGAGACAGGACGGGGTTTCACCATGTTGGCCAGGATGGTCTCGATCTCTTGACCTTGTGATCCACCCACCTCGGCCTCCCAAAGTGCTGGGATTACAGTGGGCGAGAGCTACTGCGCCCAGCCAGAGTATTCTTAATAATAGGTGATACAGACTGTTACAGGCTGAACTGTGTTCCCCCAAAATCCATACGTTGAAGCCCCAATTTCCACTGTGACTATATTTGGAGACAGGGCTTTTAATGGGCTAAGATTAAAAAGCTGATAAAGGAGGGGCCCTAATCCAATAGGATTGGTGTCCTTGTAAGAACAGGAACTGACATCAAAGATCTTTCTCTTTCCACATGCATACAGAGAAAAAGCCGTGTGAGGATGCAATGAGAAGGCAGCTATTTGCAAGCCAGGAAGAGAGGCTTCATCAGAAACCAACCCTCTTGGGTTGATCTTGAACTTCCAGCCTCCAGAACCATGAGAAAATAAATTTGTGCTGTTTAAGCCACCCAGTCTGTGGTATTTTGTCATGATAGCCTAAGCAGACAAACACACAGAACATTTCTGATATTTCAAACATGTTTAAATATACATCTTTGCCAGCCTGGCCAACATGGTGAAACCCT
>NW_012102254.1:2942726-2943819 GCF_000951045.1 Mandrillus leucophaeus | reverse complement strand
TTTTTTTTTTTTTTTTTTTTTTTTGAGACAGAGTCTTGCTCTGTCACCCAGACTGAAGTGCAGTGGCACCATCTCAGTTCACTTCAAACTTTGTCCTCTGAGTTCAAGCAATTCTCCTACCTCAGCCTCCCAAGTAGCTGTGATTTCAGGTGCCCGCCACCATGCTCAGCTAATTTTTGCATTTTTAGTAGAGACGGGGTTTCATCATATTGGCCAGGCTGGGCTCGAACTCCTGACCTCAGGTGATCCTCCCACCTTGGCCTCCCAAAGTGCTGGGATTACAGGCATGAGCCACCGCGCCCGGCCCTTTCTGAAATCTTAACTCCAACTCTCATAGCTTTTTACACACTGACACAGTATTCTAATTATTTGTACTGACACACTGTTATAATACTGACACACTGTTATAATTGTTTGTTTATATCTGTTTCTCAAGCTGACTATTAACTTGTTGAGGTTTGGATCTATTTTATTCATTTAGTATTCCTAGCATCTAGCATAGTGCTGGCTCAGAGTAAGTGCTTAATAAACATTTTAATTTTTAGAGGTAGGGTCTCAGCTGTGTTGCCCAGGTTGGAGTGCAATAGCTATTCACAGGCTTAATCCCATTAATGATCACCACGAGAGTTTTGACCTTTTCTGCTTCTGATCTGGGCTGGTTTGCCCCTCCTTAGGCAACCTGGTGGTCCCATGCTCCCAGGGGACACCATATTGTTACCAAACTTAGTGTGGACACCCGATCATCATAGTGCACTATAGCCCAGAATTCCTGGACTCAATCGATCCTCCTGTCTCAGGCTCCTGAGTAGCTGGGACTATATGTGTGTGCCATGCTGCCCAGCTTACTAAACATTTATGAAAGAATGAAAGTGTATATGTATTTTTTGAGACAGAGACTCACTCTGTCACCCAGGCTGGAGTGCAGTGGCATGATCTTGGCTCACTGCAGCCTCCGCATCCCAGGTTCAAGTGATTCTCCTGCCTCAGCCCCCCGAGTAGCTGGGACTACAGGCATGCGCCACCACGCCCAGCTAATTTTTGTATTTTTAGTAGAGACGGGGTTTCACCATGTTGGCCAGGATGGTCTCGATCT
>NW_012102254.1:2925802-2942216 GCF_000951045.1 Mandrillus leucophaeus | reverse complement strand
TCTCTTCTAAAAATACAAAAATTAGCCAGGCCTGGTGGCACACACCTGTAGTCCCAGCTACTTGGGAGGCTGAGGCATGAGAATCACTTGAACCCAGGAGGTGGAGGTTGCATTGAGCCGAGATCACGCCACTGCACTCCAGCTTGGGCAACAGAGTGAGACTCTGTCTCAAAAAATAAATAAATAAATAAATAAATATAAATAAATATACATCCTTGGCCAGGTGCGGTGGTTCACACCTGTAATTCCAGCACTTTGGGAGGCTGAGGTGAAAGATTGCTTGAGCCCAGGAGTTTGAGACCAGCCTGGGCAACATAGTGAGACCCTGCCTTTCCAAAAAAATGATGTATAAATTAGCCAGGTGTGTTGGCATGCACCTGTAGTCCCAGCTACTCCGAAGGCTGAGGTGGGAGGATCACTTGAGCTGGGGAGGTAAAGCCGCCATGACCCTTGCACTCCAGCCTGGGCGACAGAGCAAGATTCCACCTCAAAATAAATAGATAAACAAACATCTTCAGTGGAGGTAACTCAACTCAAACTTAAAGGAGTGGACACAATGACTAAGAAAATGAATAACTTTTTAAAAAGTTTTATTTCAAGAACTTTGTTTTTTTACTGGTATTTCAAAAAAAGGTGGGTCAAAGTACAAAAAAAAGTCAGTTGAATAACAGCACAGGTTTAGAAATCACAGCAGCAGAAGCAATGTACAGACAGCACAGACAAAACAACCCAATGTATGCAATTTTGTTCAGTTTCTTTGCTTATTTTAAGTATTTTTTTTTTTTTTGCCTCCTGTACAAAATACATCAAAGCATGCCATGAGATCAGAAAAAGAAAAGAGTTTAACAAATGGTTACAAGAAATAGACTCTGTACAAGAGGAGATAATGTTTCTTTCCCCTACCCCGCCCCCACCAGCCCCGCTTCCTCTCTTCTTGCTCTGTTTTAGGTTAAATTATTCTGAAGACAGTTCACATCCAAGTCAGCCTGGTCACCTTTGCCACCCTCAAGTTTGGGCGACATGGAGTTCTGGATGTTAAATGACTCCTCCTCTTTCAGGCAGGATTTGAGAGCCTCCTGGATTTTGTGGGGAGCACTAGGATCATCCTGGAAGAGGGAAAAAGTTGGGGTGGGGGGAGACAATGCATACAGCAATCAAATAATAATATCAGGTTTTTCTATCTGGCTGAAGGAAGCATCACTGAAACAAGGAAAAAGCTCCAAGACTTGAATTAACTAAAAGGAACCAAAGTAACTCATTAGCAGCAACTTTTTAGGAAAGTCATCCTTAAAAGCAATGGCCAGGCAGAGAGGAAAACTTGACAGTAATCAGCTTACAAATACCTTTAATTTGGGCCATGTCCAAGGTTTTCTCTTGAACAGAGATCGGGAAGAAAGAGTCCCTTGGCCCAGGTGCCTCTACAGCCTCATGTGTTGATGAGCTCTGCGTGGCCTGCTGAGCCCGGCTTTCCTCTGGCCTTCCATCCTGTTCAGTTTTGCTTTCACAAAGATGTCTTGGTCAGGGAACATGTCTCATCAGTGTATACAGTGGGGTATGCATAGGACTGGTAAAGTGCAGAACTGCTCCTGGCTATGCTAGGGGCCTCTCTCCCCACAGTAAGAGCATGTCCTCTGAGTAGAGGTCAAAGATGTGTCAGTCTCTCATTGTCACAAGTGAACCTGCCAAAAGGATGTCCTCAATCCAAGCCCGAATGAACCTGGCTGCCTCAATGGCTTGCCACACTCTGCATCACATGATATTTGCACTGCTGATTCTAATGTAATAATCCATGTATATTGCCTACAGCCCTGTGACAAGCTCTCTCTGACAAACTCCTGAACATGAGATGAATTTGCATTTTATGTATATATGTATGTATGTATTTATTTATTTTTGAGATGGAGTCTCGCTGTGTCACCCAGGCCAGAATACAGTAGTGTGATCTTGGCTGACTGCAATCTTGAACCTCTTGGGTTCAAGGGATTCTCGTGCCTCAGTCTCCCCAGAACCTGGGATTATAGGCGCTCGCGACCATGCCTGGCTAACTTGTATTTTTAGTAGAGATGGGGTTTCATCATGTTGGCCAGGCTGGTCTCAAACTCCTAGCCTCAAGTGATCCACCCACCTCGGCCTCCCGAAGTGCTGGGATGACAGGTGTGAGCCACCACACCAGCCTGAATTTGCCTTTTAAAGGTTCTCAGGAAGCCCACACTAGCACAAAGTCCTCCAGGTCTGCATTCTGCACATTCAGAGAACTTCTGTGGCAACTCTTGCTTTACTCATTTCCCTTAGGACCACCTAAGGGGAATATACCTAGTACAATTCAGTGGGCTTCAGTTCTTTCTCTGGTGCCCCAAACAGCTGTTGTAAGTGCTTGGAACTCTGCTGATGGAAGAGGGTGTGTAACCACTAAGGCAGATTCATGGATGGCAAGAAGGTAGAGAGTGTCCTAATCTGACCAGCTAGCTAAGGCCATTCTTGCTTCAACCACTACCAAAATTCAAGATTACCATCATGCTTAAGGACCAGGGTGTTCTCCACAGAAGTCTGGTGAGTCCTCGTCTGTGCTGCCTGCTACTGAGTTTGACCCATAACAGCACTAGGTTATGGGAGTGATGAGTTGGAAAGAAAGTAGGGAGAGACCCCAGGCTTTCCATGGTGCTTGTACACACAGGACACCGGGGCGTCCACGAGTTCTGTGCGTATGGAAATCACTGCCAGCTGCCCAATGGCCACAGCCTCACTCAGTGCTTCTCCAGAGGCCAATATTAAAGAGGACAATTTAGTAGAGTTTCAAATACTTCACACATGATTTGTAGACAGGGGAACACATGTTTCTTGTCCCAATGAGACAAGAACAAGACAATGAACTTCACAGAGTACTGAGGCATACATGAGGCAAGGCAGCTGCACATAGCACGTGTAGCCAGTTGAACGGTCAATCACTGCTTAGAATCAGAAAACACTGTGCAGCGACATAAATGTCCATCTGCTGAGAAAGAAAGATCTCCATGATACACTGATTGAAAAAAAGTAAGGGGTAGAACATATGTATAGCAAAATCTCATTTATGTTTCAAAAATATAGATATAGGTGTGTGTTTGTGTGTATATATATACACACACGTGTGTACTTTATGGAGAGGGAAGTGGGGGTGACGTAGAGCTGCACTTTTTTATTTCATGTACTTCTGTACTCTTTGGGGGAAACCATGGGCATGAAAGCTTGAGAGCTGAGCTAACACTATCGTTATGTAGGATAGACTTTGAATCACACTAAAATCTGAAACAGGACAAGAGGACCTATACTCACCTCTCCTCTTACAAGGATACAACTTGCTTTTATGTCTTTCAAGATAACCTCTCACCCTCAACTCCTTCATCACATATTCTTTGGGGGCATACAGGGGTACAGAAACATTCTCATAATGTGAAGAAAAGTAGACTAAGGGACTCCTCACAGACCCAGGTCTCAGAGCTCTGATGCCATGAAGGTGGGCTCCCAGATTAAACCTGACCCCTTGAGGGCTCATGAGGTCCAGATTAGAAAACTGCCTTCTGAGCCAAGGGATGGAAGAAGCATATCCCAAAAGCAAGAGATATGCAAACAGCGCTATTAGACAAGCTGAATCCTCCAACAAACACAACAGGCAAAGGAATGTCTACACCAAGATGGAGCTCTCCTAACCCAGGTGTTTGCTCTAGAACTTGATCCTATTAAGCCAAGGGTAGCTGAATTCCACAGCAGGTCCAACTGCCTTTGACTTAACAGAAGTACCTCATCACAAGGGAGCTGGATCAACATCTGGCATAAGTTTCTAGGAACCACTGTGGACTCACTGCTCCCAGCCTTCAACCCCAGCAATATGGACACCCTTCAACCCAGGGGTCATGTGGGTTCAGGTCTGGACCCCACTGGTCAGAGGCAAACGTCTATTGGAAGAGGGTGGGCAGTCAGTGCTTTAACAAATACATGCAAGAGGAGAGTCTGGGAAGTGAGAGTTAAATAGGAAAAAACAAACAAACAAACAAAAGCACAGGGGCATCAATGGAGAAACCCTAGTAATAAACTGAAATCCTGGAAGGTCTGTCAAATCTTAGTACAACCCAAGTTACCCCCATGGTCTCCACAGCACCGTTGTGGGGACCACCAGGGCAGCCCAGTGTTGGGGCAGCTGCCCTGAGTTTCTGGTGGCTTCATTCACGCAGTGTGCTGGAGCGCGGGCAGCTTCCTACACTATCCGTGACATACCCTTCAAGGCTGGTTGTTCAGCTACACAAGACACTTACACAGACTCAGCCTAAGGCTGGCCAGCTACAGAGCCGCACATCAGCCTGAGGGCAGAGAGGAGTGGAGGAGGCAAGGAGGTGCCACTGGTACAGATACCAGCCACTGACCCTTCCCTGTCACAGGCCCAAAGCCCCAGACTTTTTTGTTTGCAGTCTTTTCAGAGTGTGGCTAGTAGAGGTGATTGAAACAGTGTAGGAAATTGACCTGCTCAACCTATTTTGCTTATATAAAAGAAATAACGCCTCCATGAAAATAAATAAAACTCTCCAAAATTTTAGAGAACACCAATACCAGCAAGGAGCTTGGGGGCAGGGAGAGAGGGGTGGGGAGAGGCCACAAGGCAGGCTGGACTCCAGTGCCCCCTCGTCTCTCCTCCCGGCTCATCTGGAGGATTTCTCACTCTCCCCGGCTGCTGGCACCCCTTGGAGGCAGTCAGTGTGGCGGCTGTAGCAGTGAGCAGGGCTTCACTTCATAAACAAGTGGCAACAGTGTTCATCAGCAATGCCCACAAGATCTTGAATATGACTAAGTTTGACCTTTGGGTGAGGTGGAGAGAATTAGAGATGAAGGTAGAAAATCCACCAGTACATTTCCTGCTGGATAGGAGAGTCACCTCTCTGCTTTCAGAGAGGAGAGGATGATGTCCCCTTGGGCACAAGCTGACAGAAAGACACCAGCCTCAATCTCCTTGGAGTCTGGGTATTTGGTTAAAAAAAAAAAAAGGGGGGGCCGGGCGCGGTGGCTCAAGCCTGTAATCCCAGCACTTTGGGAGGCCGAGACGGGCGGATCATGAGGTTAGGAGATCGAGACCATCCTGACTAACATGGTGAAACCCCGTCTCTACTAAAAAATACAAAAAATCTAGCTGGGCGAGGTGGCGGGCGCCTGTAGTCCCAGCTACTTAGGAGGCTGAGGCAGGAGAATGGTGTAAACCCGGGAGACGGAACTTGCAGTGAGCCAAGATCGGTCACTGCACTCCAGCCTGGGCGACAGAGCGAGACTCCATCTCAAAAAAAAAAAAAAAAGAAGGCATCAGCCTCAAGATCTAAGAGGAGCCAGGAGAGAACCAGAGCCAGATCTTGCTGCTTCCTAATGGATGGCTTGAGTGCTGCCTTGGCCACCCCATCACCCCGTCTCAGGCATAGCCCACCATGGCTGACACCCTCACCCGCCCCATAGCTGACCCCCAAGCCTCATGCTAGATCACCACTGCCTGTGGCCAACCACCCACTGTGGCCGACCACCACCCTTCTGTGGCTGACCACCCCCTGCTCTGCTGTTTTCAAGGCTTGCCATCTTCTGAACTAAGGGTCAGTGGCAGTGTTCAGGTACAAAAACCTCACTTTCCACAAAGCTGGATCAGCCAAGAACAAGAAACCTTTGCACTGGCTGTGTAGCCAAGCCCTCCAAGAGGAGCTCTTTCTTTTCCCCCTCTGGGAAGAGGAAAGGTGTCTGAAGCTATGGTACCAGAAACACAAGGGTCAGAAACTTTCCTAAGGACGCTTGCACTCTGTCAAGCGGAGTGGGAGGACTCTGTCCAACCATGGACAGTGAACATGCTGACTACAGGAGCTCCCGCCGTGGCAGACCTGCTGCCATCTGCAGGATGGCAGATTGGCCAGTGGAACCGAGAGCCCCCGTAGCAGGCCATCACTCACTAGTATTCAGCAAGTGCTGACTGTGTGCATGTTACTGAAGAGGGCGGGGTAATGTGCTCACCAAGAAGAGCGAGCGAGACTCTGTCCTGCCCTCAGGGTGCCTACATCTCTGTGGGTTGATGAACATGGTGACCAATCTTACAGTTTATAAGACATAGTGTTTCCTTGGTTATAATGTTCATCTTGACCTTACTTGTTGTATCTTGGTACATACCAAGTGAAATAATCTGTTCTTTTTCTACCCTTTACATCAAAGTCTTTAAAAAATTATCCTAAGTTTACCTCTTTTACTTCATATTTAAATTCACCCATTTACTTCTCCTGTACCAGGCCAAGATTTCCTATTCTGGGGTTTTGTGAATGAGGCCACACATTTACTCTTATTCTCTCTTCCTCCTTCTGGGGCTGCAATTTCCCCATCTATAAAAGGAAAAAGGACAGTCATGGTAGCTCACACCTGTAATCCTAACACTTTGGGAGGCTGCGGCAGGAGGATCACTTGAGCCCAGGAGTTTGAGACCAGCCTGGGCAACATGGCAAAACCCCATCTTTACAAAAGTTAAAATAATGAGCCAGGTGTGGTGGCACATGCCTGTAGTCCTAGCGACTCAGGAGGCTGAGGCAGGGGTATCACTTGAGCCCAGGAGTCTAGGTCCGCACTGTGTAACGTGGTAGCATTAACTACCTTTTAAGAGCTCTGCAGCTGCAAGTGGCTAGTGGCTGTTGTAGTAGACAGAGCAGATATAGAACACTTCTATTTCACAGAAAGTTCCACTGGACAGTATTGGTCTAGATTGCTGAGGCCCCTGTGAGGTCTGACACTCTATGGTCCATGATTTCTAAGAACGTCTTCTAAATTTCTTCTTAAACTCCATTGCTTCAGTCTGCAGTCTCAGTTTAGCTTGTTTATCTGTGTAATAATCTGTGTAAAAATGCATTTATCTTGAAGTATGGAACCTGCATTATATAGAGAATTCTAGCATTTGGATGTGGCACGATTTGGGATTTGGATGGTTTCTGCCTTGTTTTCGAAATTCTCTCTAGTATTTTACTGGTCTAATCCAGGCAATACACTAGGCCACAGTCTTTAGAAAATGGTCTATTGGGATCTTTTATTGGATTTCAACTGATACTTATAAGCCCATCCTCCTAAGAACAGGATTATTCCTAGACTTAAGGCTCTGCCAGTGTTTGGTTTTCAGGCCTTGGCCCTAACCAGCTGTGTATAACCCTGCCAGTTCTTAGGGTCTTCAAATAGCAGCAAGGACACAGAACTCTTTCCACCCATCCCAAAGAGCAACCATCATTTGCTTCACTGACCATCATGAAATTCCTCAGCAGTGAAAGCAGAGCCCTTCTCCTTGATATGGAAAATAAGACAATAATCAGACTTCTAAAGCATAGATGAAGCAAAAAGTCATGAGTAATCCTAGAAAAAGATCTTCTCAGCCAGGCAGGTGGCTCACGCCTACAATCCGAGCACTTTAGGAGGCTGAGGCACGAAGACCACTTGAGGCCAGGAGTTCGAGACCAGCCTGGGCAACACAGTGAGACCTCATCTCTATAAAAATTTTAAAAAGAAAAAGACCTTTTCTATTTAAAATTCTGCTTGTCAAATAAGTGATACATCATCAAGTGCTTATTCCCACCTTTGCTGCCCAACCCAGTTGCCCTAGGCTGACCTCCAGAGCTCTCTGGGGATTTCATACTTTGAAATAGACACCAGACATGGGCTAGGGGCCAAAGCATGCATAAGAGGAGAGATGTGAAGAAAACAAGTTACCTGACAGATAACGTTATCATAGTGAGCCAAGGCACGGGCATGGGGGGAGGAGGTACGGGGAGTGTTGCAAAGTTTCCTTACATTTGGGTGAGAGCCCTCGGCAATTGTGGAGAGGGAGAAGTTATCATTGTGGAGTTCAGCTGGGGTCCGGAATTTGCTGATTAAGAGAGAAGAGTGAAGGAAAAATGTAAGTGAAATAATCACGACAAAACATGACAATGTCTCAGCTTCTGGATCAAATACTGTATTTCGGCCGGGCGTGGTGGCTCAACGCCTGTAATCCTAGCACTTTGGGAGGCTATGGCAGGCAGATCACTTGAGGTCAGGAGTCAAATTAACTTGGTGAACATGGTGAAACCCCATCTCTACTAAAAATACAAAAATTAGCTGGGTGTGGTGGCATGCACCTGTAATCCCAGCTACCTGGGAGGCTGAAGCAGGAGAATCATTTGAACCTGGGAGGCGGAGGTTGCAGTGAGCCGAGATCGTGCCACTGCACTCCAGTCAGGCCAACAGAGCGAGACTCCGTCTCAAAGAACAAACAAACAAAAAAACCAAATACTGTATTTCTTTCTTTATTAAAAAAAGTATTTTAAATTTTATTGGTAAGTGCAGAACTGTGCCTAGTGCTGGTTATCGGTTTTTAAAGGCTTTTCTTTTCTTTTCTTTTTGAGACAGAGTCTCACTCTGTTGCCCAGGCTTGAGTGCAGTGGCACAATCACAGCTCACTGTGCCTTGACCTCCTGGGTTCAAGTGATCCTCCCACCTCAGCCTCCCAAATAGCTGGGACTACAGGTGCATGCCACCATGCCCAGGTAATTTTTGTAGAGATGGGGTTTTACCATGTTGCCCAGGCTGATCTTGAACTCCTGAGCTCAAGCAATCTGCCTGCCTCAGCCTTCCAAAGTGTTAGGATTATAGGTGTGAGCCACTGTGCCCGGCCAAATACTGTGTTTTATCAAATGCCATGGATTATCTTTTTTTTAAATTTTACTTTAAGTTCCGGGATATAAGTGCAGAACATGTCGGTTTGTTATATAGGTATACGTGTGTCATGGTAGTTGGCTGCACCCATCAACTCATCATCTAGGTTTTAAGCCCCACGTGCATTGGCTGTTTGTCCTAATGCTCTCCCTCCCCTCTCCTGGATTATCTTAAAACAAATTTTTTTTTTTTGTAAAGATGAGGTCTTGCTATGTTGCTCAGGCTGGACTCAAATCCTTGGGTTCAGGTGGTACTCCTGCTTTGGCCTCCCAAAGTCTTGGGATTACAGGCATGAGTCACAGCATCTAGCCAAATGCCATGGACTGTAATAAGATGCACCATTATTTGATGTACCATTAAGAAAAAATAAAAACACTTCCACCACTTAAACCATCATCCAATACTTTCTTACACCTTAGAGGTTTTTTTTGTTTTTGTTTTTGTTTTTTTGAGACAGAGTCTTGCTCTGTTGCCCAGGCTGGAGTGCAGTGGCACAATCTCGGCTCACTGCAGCCTCCACCTCCTGGGTTCAAGCATTATCTGGCTCAGCCTCCCGAGTAGCTGGGACTACAGGCGCCCATCACCACACCCAGCTAATTTTTGTATTTTTAGTAGAGACGGGGTTTCACCATCTTGGCCAGGCTGGTCTTGAACACCTGACCTTGTGATCCACCCGTCGTGATCCACCTGCCTCGGCCTCCCAAAGTGCTGGGATTATAGGCATGAGCCACCATGCCCAACTGAGCTTTTCTTATATACTTGAAGTAGTTCATTTAGACTTTAGATAAGGGACTGACAACAATATGAACAGCTAGGAACCCATTTGTGCATGCCGGGGAATTACCACTACATCATAACTACCATGTGGCCAACAGTGATCATAAGATGCCAGTGGCTGGGCACCGTGGTGCATGCCTGTAGTCACAGCTATTTGGGAGGATGAGGTGGAAGGATCACTTGAGCCCAGGAGTTCAAGACCACCCTGGGTAACATAGTGAGACCCTGTCTCAATTAAAAAAAAAGAGATGCCAGTAATTGTAAGACACAATCCAATTTCAGAGATGTTAATATGTGGGGGAAAAAAGGTATATTTTAGAATAAATAAATTATGGCAGTATCTGCAGTGCACCAGGTGCATGTCACACCATCAAAGCAATAACCAGGCTTGGGAAAGAAAGAAGGCATGTGGAGAAACAAGAGGGCCATGCTCTGTGAAAAACACAGGGCTGGCTAGAGGAGGAGGCCCTAGAATAGTGTCCTGCACCTGGCCTCAGCTCTTGCTTCTTCACTGCCCTGGCTGTTGTTCCTTTCTCTCCTCCATCCTCATCAGCAACTGCCGTGATTGAAGCAGTCCCATCTCCTGTCCCCTGAATACCCCTGCTCACCCACCCCCTTGGTGTAGGCGTGAGGAGCCAGGGGTCCAGGACTGGGTCTTTCTGGAGTGATCACGTGCGTAGATGCAGCCCGCCTCAGTGCACAGGCACAATGGAGAGGCCCTACCAGCCCCGCGGCGGTTAGCTGAAAGGCTGCAGAGAGCTGCTGGCATCTGTACATTGTGTGAGTCTACCCAGCAAAGGAGCAACAGATGGTGTTTTGTCCTTTTCCCAGGACCCAGGGAAAGTCCTTCAGTCATATTCTCTAGAGGAAGTCTCAGGTCAAGGGGAGGGGGATTAATGGGGCAACAGGTTGAAAGGGAAGTGGGAGCAGTTCTGCATAAATTGTTTCTGGGGTCCCAAGGAAGCTGAACTCCAATCTCCCTTTTGTGACTCCTGTGACACTTCCAAAAGGTTTTCTAACTTTGCTTAGTGATAGGAGTAATTCTCTCATAGCATGTAAGGTCACATCCTAGTGTTCAAGGCATGGGCTTAAAGGCAAACACATGTTGATTCTCACATGCACACAATAGTCACTGCTTTGCTAAGGGAAGAGCTGAAATAAGATTCTACATCCCATATGGCCCTTAAAATCCACAGTAGAGGAAGTTAAACCTAGTTCTCCCCACATATTCTTTTCAGGAGAGATAAAGAGGATTTCCTTAAGTTCCTTGCACTTCCGATTGGACACAGGCTTGACTAGCTTTCAAAAACCAATGCAGTGTGGTGCTCAATAAACACTTTCTCCTCAGCATTCACCGAGGAGGAGATGGTTTTGGATGACAGATGTGAAAGAGATGGAGTTCCTCCACACAGAATTGTGAATGACATCTCGCACTGGCTGCTGGCTGTCACAGTCCAGAGAAGAAGGGGCTATCAGGAGGGTGGACAGACTGAGTAACTTACTTGGGGGCTAGAGGAGGAGTAGCTACATGCTGGTTGCCTTTTTAAAGCAGGCTCTCAGGTGCCTAGGGCAGGGGTTTGGGAAAGCTGCTGGACAGCGGCAGTGTGCCACAGGGGCTTCACCTCTGCTGCAGCTCCAGCACATTTTGTGTGGGAACAGACGAGCCTGGGTGAATCTTTAGCACCAACAAAACAGCTGGGAATGGAGCACAGGTGCCAGAAACCCTCAGGACAAAGTCCCTGGATCAGTTGGAGGGGTATAGCAGGGTCGGGGGCCTCCCACACCCTGACCTGGGTGGACGGGTGAGTGACACAGACTCACTTGGTCCTACGCAGCTTGGTGTTCTCCGTCTTGAGAAGGTAGAGCTTCTTAGCGAAGAATACCGTCATCATGAAGAGCAGGAGCAGGACGAGGGCAGCTGAGCCCACGGCCACGCACATCACCTGGAAGTCGGTGATGATGGACTCGCAGCGCATCCCCTTGTGCCAGATGTAGTCCTGCGTGTTGCACCTGCAGCAGCGACATTGAGAAACCGTAGCGATGGAGCAGGCAGCCACAGCCACAGCAAGGGCCTGGGCCCTCACCCCAACACCTATCTCCACAGCCTGTTCCTCAGGCCAACTAGAGCAACTGTAATGCTCCGAATCTGCACAGACCTCAGAGCTGGTGTGATCGCCCCCACCTTCACAACCATTCTATGAAGTGGGCCAGGGAGCTCTGAGGTCTGTGATATAAATGAGGTAACCGAGGAGTAGAGAAACCGAGTGAACTGGTCAAAGTTCTCTGACTGCTAAGTGACTGAGGAGGGAAGGGAATCCTGGTCTTCTGCTGTGCAGCCTCAATGAAGACACCAACAGGATCCTCTCAGGCCTCTCCCTGCCCTTGGCTCTGGGTGAAAGAAAGATGAAAAACAAGAGGAATAAGAGCTACAACTACAAAGTCCCAGGACCTGCCCTGCACATGCAAACCTATCTTGCTGCTTTGTAGTCCCACCTAGTTCACGTGGCTAAGAAGACACCGAAAAATAAGGAAGTGACACACAAGGACAAACAGAAAGATGGATGTAGATCCTTCTATCTCTGCAGCCCCCCAAGTTCTGCCCCTAAAGCTCCCTATTCTAGTACTATGAGAACTGTCATGCAAGCACAGTGAGAATCAACCCTCTGGGTGGGTTTTAGTCTTTTTGTTGAGTGACTTTCTCCTGCCCTTGGGGACATTCCCAGGCTCCAACTCTTCCAATGACATTGCTGTTTCCATGGGAACGAGGCTGCTTCAAAGAGGAAAGATGTGGAAGGATACAGAGGCAGGCAAAGGAGGGAGGACATGAACCTCAGGGTGAATGACAGACAAGAGAAAAGGGTCCAGAAATGGGGAAATTATGCACCAGAGAACTGGCTACTCCACATCTAGAATAGGGTGGGGAGACATGGCTAGCAAAAAATTCTTTGTTTTCCAACTGAGCCTCTGCCGTCATGGAGGGCTATCTGTTTGAGGTTGCCAGGGAATGCAGACCCCTCTAAGCGGGGCCCTCTACTCCAGTGTTCTAGAGAAGTTCCGCCACAGCTCTGCTCATTTCCCTGCAGTGGGTCAGGGTGACAGAGACAAAGGCACACTGCAGTCTGCAACAAACGGCTCAGCAGTCTCCTGTGAGTGGAATGCAAAAATAGTTTTCAAGCCATGGCCAGGCCTGGGTGTACACAGCCAGGGGAGGAATCTGGTAGGAAGGCCCGAATGTGATCCTGGGATGGAAGCTAAGCAAGGGGAACTGGAGTGGACACGTGGAGAAGCCCTTGTGAGGCAGTGAGAGGCTGGTAGACCCATGCTGGCAGAGTCATGTAGCTTAGTGAGGAAGACAATCTTATTCTTCTACTTGGGAATTTTCCGAGAGTTCCAGGAGATTCTGGGAATTTTTACAGCTCTCTAGAGCTGTAAAATTTCATACTATTATGAGGAGTTCACTTTGAAGGTGAAAATTCCAGGCCTCCAATAGGATGAAAGATGATGATTTTGCAAAGAGGTTGCACAACCCCCAGGCTACATCACTATAGTCCCCCAAACTGAAGTTTGAGGAGCAAAATCACAGGGTTTCCTCATATTTCTGGTAGCCCTTAATCAATGGGCAAGTTAGTTTATTGCCATATTTTCTTTTTTAAAATAAAACTGCTACAATTTCTTAATCACAGTACCTCCTTTTGGCAGTGGCTGGACAACTCCAAGAACTGTGTGGTCACGTCCTATGAGTGACCCTAAAGTCATGATCATTTATAAAAAAGAACTTCGGCCAGGCGCAGTGGCTCATGCCTGTAATCCCAGCACTTTGGGGGGCTGAGGCGGGCAGATCACGAGGTCAGGAGATTGAAACCATCCTGGCTAACACAGTGAAACCCCGTTTCTACTAAAAATACAAAAAATTAGCCGGGTGTGGTGGCGGGCACCTGTAGTCCCAGCTACTCAGGCGGCTGAGGCAGGAGAATGGTGTGAACCTGGGAGGCGGAGATTACAGTGAGTCGAGATTGTGCCACTGCACTCCAGCCTGGGCGACAGAGCAAGACTTCATCTCAAAACAAACAAACAAAAAAGAACTTCATAGAAAGAAACTGGAACTCAAGTTACAATGCCAAGGACAAAATACTCATTGCTTTCTATATGTTATTCTCTGATCACTACATCAGGACTTAAGGAACTTGAATTCTTCATATACCTGCAGAACGAACAAGAACAAGAAGGATGGAGAATGACACTTGAAAAAGAGATACCCTGGCCGGGCATGGTGGCTCACGCCTGTAATCCTAGCACTTTGAGAAGTTGAGGTGGGCGGATCACTTGAGGTCAGGAGTTTGAGACCAGCCTGGCCAATATGGTGAAACGCTGTCTCTACTAAAAATAAAAAGACAGTCAGATGACAGAAGTGCTCCACTTAGGACTAATGGAGACAACCCTCAAAGGAGTCTGAGGGCTCTACTCCACTTCTACAGCCAGTAAAGGATGGAGACAAGCAAACCACCTGATCACCCCAACCTGGGATTCTTCTGGAATCAGGTTGCAAGCTCTGCAGCAAGTTAAATACCTCACTGTGAGGGCAGTTCCCAAGAGTGAGGTGAGCAGGGTAATTACTGATGAGCTGCAGACAATGCCCTTAGGGAAACTAAACTCTGAGTCTTTAAAAGGATTATGGATATGATATCCCAAGGTAGACAAACATCAAAGTAGAGAGAAAAAAGCCACCTCCCAAAGTCAAGAAACACCCCTCCATCTGCAATACGAAGACCCTCAGCTTGATTTTACCTGTGTGAGTAGCTGCATTTTGGGGTCTGTTTCCAAGAAGGTCCTTCCTTTTGAGTTTGCATGCCTACATCCCTTCTGAGGAACTGGCCCCTCCTCCCTCTGTGCACAAGGCACAGAGCAGTGTTCAGCAGCTGTCTTTAACCCACAGAGTAGGTTTATGGGCCTACCCCTCTCACCAGTACCGCCAGAACTCTCTCCAGCAAACACTCCTCAACCCAGCCCTCTTTCCAAAAGTCTTAAAGAAGTCCCTTCATTTTGCCTTTTTCTTTTTTTCTTTTTTTTTTTTTTTTTGAGACAGTTTCGCTCCTGTTACCCAGGCTGGAGTGCAATGGTGCGATCTCGGCTCACCACAACCTCCACCTCCCAGGTTCAAGCAATTCTCCTGCCTCAGCCTCCCGAGTAGCTGGGATTACAGGCGCCCACCACCACATCCGGCTAAATTTTTTATTTTTTTATTTTTTTTTTTTTGATACAGAGTCTCGCTCTGTCTCCCAGGCTGGAGTGCAGTGGCACAATCTCCGCTCACTGCAAGCTCCGCCTCCCGGGTTCACACCATTCTCCTCCCTCAGCCTCCCTAGTAGCTGGGACTACAGGCGTCCGCCACCACATCCGGCTAAATTTTTTATTTTTTTATTTTTTATTTTTTGATACAGAGTCTCGCTCTGTCTCCCAGGCTGGAGTGCAGTGGCACAATCTCCGCTCACTGCAAGCTCCGCCTCCCGGGTTCACACCATTCTCCTCCCTCAGCCTCCCTAGTAGCTGGGACTACAGGCGCCCGCCACCACGCCCGGCTAATTTTTGCATTTTTAGTAGGGTTTCACGTGTTAGCCAGGATGGGCTCGATCTCCTGACCTCAAGTGATCTGCCCACCTTGGCCTCCCAAAGTGCTGGGATTACAGGCGTGAGCGACGGCGCCCAGCCTCATTTTGCCCTTGTAACTGAGGGTTTGGGTAAGGACACAACGCACAGAGGAAAGACAGAATCTTATTTCTGAGGAACCTCTCCTAGTGATAAGGTCACAGGAAGTGTATTTTACGAAGTAATTCTGTAGAAGCCTGAATGAACATTTCTCCACCTGGGAATCCTACGACTGTACAACCTCTTGCAAGCTGTGCCTGTCACACTGCCCTCTGTTGAGTCGGCCTCACATACACACTTCAGTGTCCCTATGCACCTGCCTGCCATGCCCTTACCTGCAGAAGGCCCCTATGTTCTCCACCAGGTAGCACTGGCCGCCATTGTGACAGTAACTTGGGAAGAGGTCACACACTGACCGGCAGGAGCCATTATGCCGCACAAAGCCACTGCGGCACTCAGTGCCATTTTCACTGGAGGCCAGGTCCCTGCCTGGCTCTCCTGGGCGGGGCCTGAGGGCGATGCTGCTGCCGGGGACCGACCCCAGAGTGTGCTGTGGAGGGACAGCATGCCATCGACTGTTGGGCTGGCCTGTCCCGGGCCCCATACCGGGCTTCCCAGTGGGCACTAGAAGCTCATTTTCATCTTCTAGGTCTCCACCTCCTACTGCATCTTTGTCATCCTCCTCCTCCTCCTCCTCTTCATCCAAGTCATCGTAAAAGGATGTGGTGGGGTAGAAATCAGATTCATCAAAGGGGGTGAAATCATCGTATAAGTCAAGCAGGCTCCAGGAAGGGGTCTCTCCCTCAGTATCAGGGTGGTTCTCTGAGGTTCCTGGTGACCCTGGGAAGCTCCCCAGGTCTGCGCCACGACCCTCACCATCCAATCCTTGGAAGTAGTCGATGTCAATGATATCTGATGCCGGTTGGGGCTCCAGGGTGCCCTGAGAGGGGTAAGTCGGCTCTGGCCCTTGAGGGTCGGGTGTGCTGCCCCCCAGGTTCAGCCAAACCTCCAAGGGGCTCTCCTTGGGGAGTTCAGAAGCTGGGCTCAGGTTGTCGCCAGGGGTGGGGGAGGGTGGCCCGCTGGCTTCTGTAGCCTCAGGACTGGCAGGGGGCATGACTGACTGCCCGAGGACCTCGTGGGGAGCCTGGAGCGTAGCTGGAAGGGCCTGGGCATCGCCACTACCCGCCTCTGCGGTCACTCCTCCCAGGCCTGGGTTGTCAGCCTCCAGCCAGGCGGTGCCGGTCGCCTGCAGCACCTCCTCTGGCCCGGCCAGCTCGCC
>NW_012102254.1:2890889-2924362 GCF_000951045.1 Mandrillus leucophaeus | reverse complement strand
GACCCGGAGGAACCCACCCGCCACGCGGCAAGCATGGAGGCGGGGACGTCGCGGGCCCAGATACCCGCAAGGTCGGGGCGGGGCTCAGAAGAGCCGCAGGGGGCGGAAGCAAGAGCCCCCACTGTGGAAACAAGCCAGGCCCGGCGCGCATGGAGCCTCTCGAATTTCTGCACCAATCCCGTGTTCCGGGCGGGAAGGCTCTCAGGGAGGTCTCCGGGTCTCCACCAGGGAGGGGCGGGCGTTGGCAGAGCCTGGCAAGGGGGCGAAGCCGACGGCCCAGGCTCTAATCGGATCAGACCTAATCCGTTCGCAGCCAAAGCCACTAGCCCAGATCTCGCACAGCCAGGCCCGCCAGAACGCATCCCTGGAGCAAGGGGTGAGACCCTCCCTGGGACTGCGGCTACCTCGCCTTCCTTCTAGCCTCCTCCGGGCAGCCTGGGGAGTGGCCTTTAATCCTGGTCCCTTCTCCGGGATACGTCGTCCCCCAGGTGTCTCAGACCACCAAGACTCAGATTCCTAGGTAGACCAGGGGGGCCTAGATCCCCAGCCGGGCACACATGGACGCCTGGCTTTAGAGTATCTGTGGGGCCCATTCACAGCTTCAGGGCTCACAGGGCAACCCAAGACCACTCACTAGGAGGTCTGCTTAGTCGGGAGGAGGAACCGCAACCTAGTCACTTAGTTTATTCCCCCAAACTGACCGTCTACCCCTTAATGTGTTATTCACCCAAATGTGACAGTTCAGGGTATCAGCCCAAGGAGACAGGACAACTCCAGTATTTAAGAGACTCTCAGTCCCATTTCTGTCTTAAAGGACCAAGTAAGTGACCAAGATGGAGATTCCATCTCCTAATCTTTCTTATACATGTCTCCAGATGGAGTTGCCTTGGTTCAACACCTGTTTCTCCGCAGAATTATGGCTGCATCCTATTTGCCTAGCCTAGCGTCTCTACTTCTCCTGCCTGGTAAACTCCTCATGCCAGAAAAGCTCAGTTCTTATCACCTTTCCCTCTATGAAGCCTCCTCAGCAGTTACACTTATGCCCATCATCTCATCTTACCTACAGTTAATCCTCACTGGACTGCAAGGCACTTGAGTGCACAGGGCTGGTAACAGAGGGAGGCTCCATATCAGACAGGCATAAATGAACGAATGGCAACCACCCACACCCAACCCGTAACTGTGGTCTGGAGCTCCTTGAAAAAAGGGGTAAGGCTCTTTCTTTCACAGTTTCATGCTGCCTCCAGGGACCAAGTAAAATATGTTTGAAACAATAGCCTTCTCTAAACAGGGCACCATGTAGGGCTTTGCACTCACCTCTTGGCCACAGAGGCAGTAACACACCCTTAATTGCCTCCAACCCATCTCGGCTTCCCTTGTGTGCAGCTTACCTCCTGTCACCTTTTACTGTATGTAGACTATCTGTGTTCCTCTGCTTGTTTCCTCAACTCGGGTTGTGGCTGTCAGAATGGCCTACCTCCTCCTTCCCTTCCTGAGGTCGGTCTGTGTGGGAAGGCCTCATGGATGGGTTCCTTGATGTCTGGGGCATGACAACCACTCACACGTTTTCAACAGCATTTGATGGAGGAAGTTCTCCCACTCATTTTAAATATATTGTGTTAACTATTTAAGTATCTTCCCTTTCCTGGAGATGAAGTCTGCTAACACTTACTTCAATGTGGATTTTTTTTTTTTTTTTTTTGCGACGGAGTCTTGCTCTGTCGCCCAGGCTGGAGTGCAATGGTGTGATATTGACCCACTCACTGCAACCTCTGCCTCCCGGGTTCAAGTGATTCTCCTGCCTCAGCCTCCTGAGTAGCTGGGATTACAGGCATGCCACGCCCGGCTAATTTTGTATTTTTTGTAGACACGGGATTTCTCCATGTTGGCTCAGACTGGTTTCGAACTTCAGGCCTCAGGTGATCCGCCCGCCTTGGCGTCCCAAAGTGCTGGGATTGCAGGCATGAGCCACCATGCCCTGCCCAATTTGGGATTTTAAATCAATTGTTGCTACTCAGTTTCGTTCTGATCTTCCCTAGTGGATCTCAATAGCAGTTTGAGAAGTGAGCATAGCACACTTGGTTGGGTAACACCTCCACAAGATGAATGGGAAAACTCAGTCAGTGGAATGTGATGGGAAGGGCAGGATTCAGCATCAGTGTGACTTTGAGTTAGCAACTTGTCTCTCATATGTGAAAGTGCTTGGTAACCAGTGTCAAATGAATATTTATTCTGAGCACAGGACTGTGGTAGGGTAGAAAAGAGACAGAAGATGTAGGAACCACAGAGTGAAAAAAAGGGAAACTGACGTCCTTATACCCATGTCCCCATATTTATGTCTCTTGCCTCTGGGCATCAGGGATGTTTTATGTGGCAAGTTTCTTCATGCCTCTGAGGTTCTTACTGGGTTGGCAGCTTGCCTCCAGGGCTCAGGTAGGCTCAAGGTCCATTGCCATGAAAGCAGCCAGCCTCCATCTGCATGAAAAGCCCCTGGTTTGACCAGGGGGCTGCAGTCCAGAGCAGGAGTGCTACAATTGCCATGGTTGGGGGCATAGCTGCGTGGACTGGAAGTTCCCGGCTTTAAGTCCTCAGTATTAACCATTAACATTGATATGGTTTGGATGTTTTATTCCCTCCAAATCTCATGCTGAAATGTGACAATGCAGTGTTGGAGGTGGGCCTAGTGGGAGGTGTTTGGGCCATGGGGGTGGACTCCTCATGAATGGCTTGGTGTTCGAGGTAATGAGTTCTTGCTTCATGGGTTCATGTGAGATCTGGTTGTTTACATGAACCTAGTACCTCCTCTCTTCTCACTCCTGCTCTCACCATGTGATGCTGGCTCCCCTTTGTCTTCAGTCAAGATTGTAAGCTTCCTGTGGCCCTGACTGGAAGCAGATGCTGGCTCTATGTTGTGTACAGCCTGCAGAACCGTTAGCCAAACACACTCTTCCTTATAAATTACCCAATCTCAGGTATTCTTTTATAGCAACACAAACAGGCTAACACAAACATATTAATGAGTTTTTAGTTTTCCTTGTGCTAATGTGCCTAATTCTTCACAATCACACTACAAATATCTTGTCAGTCCTATTTTACACATCTGCAAATGGAGAGAATTAGCAATTTTGTCCAAGAGTACACTAATGAAGTGGTAAGGACAGGATTTGAACAAAGACCCTGATTCCAAACCCTTTCGTTTCAATATGGAGGTTTTCATTCTTGCTTGAGAAATCAGGACACAGAGGTAGACTATCAATTGGCAGAACAGAGGACCTCCCTCCTCCCCTCCCCAACTCTCCTACCTTCACTTAGCCATTTAAGAAATAATGCCATGATCTCTTACCAGGGAACACAGCAACAAGACCAGACTCCTGGTTCTAGCTAGGCTGCATGGCAGTCTGCTCTGTGACCATTTTATGTGATGTGCCTCTTTACACCATCCCCAGAAAGGGAAGGGCTAAGAGGTAGGGGTCTGAGTTCTTTGTGCTGACCACCACCTCCGCACTGCAGAAAACTCTGGATTCTCAGTTGAGCAAGTGCTGTCATCTAAGGACATCACAACCTGAAGAAGGTGGTAATCTTGTTCAGGCAATGGGTCTGCAACCAGATGGGAAAGGCCTCTTGAATTTCATTACCCCAAAGCCAAACCAGCTGGGAGAAAGCCACACAGCACAAACACAGGGCCTCACCATATGGAGAAACTTTTTTTTTGAGAGTTTTGCTCTTGTTGCCCAGGCTGGAGTATAATGGCATGATCTTGGTTCACTGCAACCTCCACCTCCGGGGTTCAAGCAATTTTCCTGCTTCAGACTCCCGAGTAGCTGGGATTACAGGCATGCACCACCACACTGGGTAATTTTATATTTTTAGTGGAGATGGGGTTTTGCCATGTTGACCGGGCTGGTCTCGAACTCCTGACCTCAGGTGATCTGCCTGGCTGGGCCTCCCAAAGTACTGGGATTACAGGTGTGAGCCACTGCGACTGGCCAAGCAACTGTTTGCAGAAGAGACCTGCTGCCTCAGCAGGTGACCTAAGCACTTTTCGGGCATCCTGTAGCTACTGTGGAATAAGCTGACTGCAAACAGGGATGCCACAGGAAACCCATCCATGTCTGGACCAAACCAGACACATCAATCAGCCTGTGCCGATTTGGTTGGATCCACCGTCTATCACCTGCTCAGTTCTGAAACTGCTACAGAAATCTGCTAGGGAGGATCAGAATGAAACTGTGTAGCTATTACCATCCAAGACTGTTCCCACTTCCTTACATTCTTCTGGACCAACTGCCCTGAGAGAGCACCTTAGATGGTAGATTGCCACAGAACCAGAGCAGGAGGCATTTTCCTTGTCACTTGTCTGAAGGTGGTTGTCACACTGTATTAAGGCACGGCTATTTTCCAGAGGCCTGCAAAAGCTGTATCCTAAGGGGAGGTGGGAGTATCTCCCCTGAAGGGTAAAGTTGCTGTCAGAATTAGTCAACTGGCTGCCCTCTATAGGTTAAAAGGGCATGGAAAGGTCTTTGGGGGCAGTGGTAGTAAAGATGACTACAATTCTGCGTGGCAGGCTAAGAGCAGGGGTTCCATAAGAATTGGAACAGGGCTAGAGCTAGCTACAGTTGGTTTTGGAACCTGTTTAGTTTGATTCATAGCACCTTCTCTATCCCTTTAGTCACCCTTTGTGTATGACAGTGTTGCCTCAACTTTGTCCCAAGGACTTCAGGATCACAGGTGTATCCTAATGGCCAGAGTGCTGGCATGCCTAAAAACAAGCCACAGGGAAATGAAGCTGGGGGGAGAAGCTGCTCACAAGGAGATCCAACAAAGGAGGTTTGGGTCTGAAGGCAGGTAGCGCTTCCTTCAGGGATATACCTTTGCCATCCCATTCTGAAACGACCTCCTTAAATGGAGATAATCCATCAACAGGGAATTGAGGGTACTTTCACATTGTTTCCAGGAAGACACCCCCCTTTAATGGGAGCAAAAGAACTACGCTCCTGGAACTGTAGAAAGCAGGGGTTTTGTAATAAACAGTTACAGGCAGAGCGGTTTGCAGAGTACTCTCACAAACTGGCATTATATAGACAAAAGGGTGCTCTGGGTATTCAGATGGATATTTTTCCAGAATGAAGGTCAACCCCTCAGGCTACCATATCCAGCAGGACAGAAATCATGGGAGACCACGCAATTCACAGACTATCCACATTGTCCACCCGGAAGTTGTCCCCAGGAAATTTTTTGAGAGTTTTGCTCCTGTTGCCCAGGCTGGAGTACAGTGGCGCGATCTCCAGCTCACCGCAACCTCCACCTCCTGGGTTCAAGCAATTCTCCTGCCTCAGCCTCCCGAGAAGCTGGAATTACAGGCATGTGCCACCACACCCGGCTAACTTTTTTGTATTTTTAGTAGACGGGGTTTCTCCATGTTGGTCAGGGTGGTCTTGAACTCCCAACCTTGGGTGATCCACCCGCCTCGGCCTCCCAAAGTGCTGGGATTACAGGCATGAGCCACCACGCCCGACCTCCAGGAAACTCTTGATTGCATTTATTTTCTTTATGAACACTTGGAAGAATACAAAACATTTTTTATTAACCATTTATGGTCTTGTACCCCACCCCATTAGAATAAATGGCCTGGATGGCATAGGCCCTGCATACTGTATTCACAACTGCAATTTCACTGTATTAATTGACCAATGTCTGGCAAATAGTGGCTCCTCAAATGTTTACTGTATGAAACATCTCATACAATAAACTGTAGGGATCTTGCTCTATCATACGACCTTCTTAACCACTAGCTCTCCAAGGTTGGTTCCTTGACCAGCTTCATCAGCATCTCCTGGGAACTTGTTAAAAATGCGAAATTGGGCTGCGCGGTGGCTCACGCCTGTAATCCCAGCACTTTGGGAGGCCGAGATGGGCAGATCACGAGGTCAGGAGATCAAGACCATCCTGGCCAACACAGCAAAACCCCGTCTCTACTAATAGTAAACAACAACAACAAATTAGCCGGGCGTGGTGGCAGGTGCCTATAGTCCCAGCTACTTGGGAGGCTGAGGCAGGAGAATGGCGGGAACCTAGGAGGCGAAGCTTGCAGCAGTGAGCCGAGATGGCGCCACTGCGCTCCAGCCTGGGCAACAGAGCGAGACTGTGTCTCAAAAAAACAAAAACAAAAACAAGCAAAATTTGGTTGGGCGTGGTGGCTCTCGCCTGTGATCCCAGCACTTTGGGAGGTTAAGGCGGGAGGATCACTTGAGTCCAGGGGGTTAAGGCTGCAATGAGCTATGATCATGCCACTGTACTCTAGCCTGGGTGACAGAGCAAAACCCCATCTCTAAAAAAAAATTTTTTTGAGATGGAGTCTCACTGTCACCCAGGCTGGAGTGCAGTGGTGCGATCTCAGATCACTGCAACTTCCGCCTCCCGAGTAGCTGGGATTACAGGTGCACGCCACCATGCCTGGTTAATTTTTTGTTTTTACTAGAGACAGGGTTTCACCATGTTGGCCAGGCTGGTCTTAAACTCCTGACCTCAGGTGATCGGCCCACCTTGGCCTCCCAAAATGCAAGTGCTGGGATTACAGGCGTGAGCGACTGCACCCAGCCTAAACTATTCTTAATTGAATGTGGGGGAATTACTCCATGGTAAGGACCCAGGGAACCTATGTAAGACTACTTGATCATGCATGTCCTCCAATATCCTAAAAATAACTCACACTCAAGTTTATAAACCAGTTTTTAGTTTGAATAAAGGATTAACCTTCCCCATCACCCTTGAGAAAGTACAGGAATCTGGTGAGACCCAGCTGGCTTTGGCTCTCTTTATTAGAGGCACACTTTTGTGAAGAGCAGGGCATTCATCTCATGGCAGACACAGAATCCTCTTCTTTTGCTTCACTGGATTTATGAGCATCCTGAAAACAATCACTTCTTTTTTCTGCACAGGGTTTATTGTCCTTAGAGTATGTCAAGGTTCACACAACCTTCTGCCCTCAAGGCCTGCCTCCAACTTGGGACTGTCTAAACTGCATCCTGACAAACATTATCCCATTCACTAAGGAAAGCTATTTCTCACACCAGGAGGTGCCAGGATGTTGGCCATCATTTTTGGAGAACTTCCACTCATTTTCACTTTGACCATGCAAATGAACACTGGGTGAGGTATGCTCAAAATGTATGTTCCTTATACATCACGCAGGTGGGCAGTCAGAAAGGAAGCCCGAGTCACAGAATTTTAACTGCCGACCAAACCAAGACAAGGCGGGGCCAAATGTTTAGGTTCTTCATAGGATATATGAAGAAACTGGTATATGAATGCAGAGAATGGGACTAGAATCCAGAAATGGTGTTCCATTTATTCACTGAAAAAGAGGGAGATTAGGCCTTCTTCATTCATTTTCTCCAATCTCGCCAAACTCCCTCCCCTCATTTTCTCCAAAATAACAACACACTGAGAAACATGTTTGTACAAAAACCACGTATTATTCCCCCCCTTCACAAAATCAGGTGGCTGTGAATTACAGGAATAAAACCAGATCAAAGACATGAAAAGAAAAAGCCACCACTTATACTGAAATATAACAGTGTTAAGAATTCAGGTATTTTGTAGAATTATTATAGTAAAAATATTTCCACCTGGATCTTTTAAATTTGAAAGTGATCACATTAAAGACCTGAGGTTACAAGGGACCACAGTATGAACCAGAATTCCATTTTCCTTCTAGGACTCCAGGGGAACAGGTAAGTATTTGGAATGAGTTTCCTTTGGGAAAGACTGGCAGGAAGTAGGGAAAACCCTGGCCATTGTCAAAAGGCACTGGGGTCTTTCTGGAGCCAAATGCATTGGAACTAAACTCCAGTAGGAATAAACTCATTCCCATTTCCACTCCCAAGAGTCCAGAACAAAAACAAAAGGACCAAGGTCTCCTCGGTTCCAGTATTCCAGTACTCTGATGGTGACCAGGGACACCTGGTTAGAGGCAAACCTGAGGGTTTGAAAGGCAAATCTCAATTGTGGTTTTATTTTTTTTTTGCTTTCTGATATTAAGGAAAAAAGTTCTAAAGTGTTTTATAAACACCTCCCTATACCCTCTCATATGTAAAGCTTTAGAAAATATATAGAAAAAGATATCCAAAAGATGTCCACCTTGCATTCTAAATAATGAAACTGCCACTTGAGAATGTGAAGTAAGAAAGCCAGGCGCTTTGGAAACCAAGCTCTACCAAAAACACCCTTTCCCCACACATGGAAGGACAGAAGGGAGGGAAGGACGAGAAAACCGGGAACTTTCAAGTCACTTATCAGCAGGGGTAAATACGAGCTCAAATTAAGGCATTTTTGTGGCTTGTCCTCTGGAATGGCATTCTACCCTCCCAGCCTGAGCACCCCAAACCTCAAAGCATGATGCTCTGACTGCCAAGTGAGTTCCTTGTTACCCTCAGCATCTCTTTGAAAACCCTGTGATAGATGGAATGTGAGATTCTCAGAAATGGAAGGGAGAAGGTACAAGGAGCTAATATCCTGCTTCACTTTTCCCATCCCATCCTAACCTTAAAAGTACCGGTTCATGAAATTCTACTCCCTGGCTACTGTAACAAGAGGTAGTTTGGGGACTTGTACCCCCAGCCATCCTAACCAAGTTTCACGAGCTAAAATATTCAGCACTATCTACTTTTTTTTTTTTTTTTTTCTTGTAAAGGGTTTTTTAAAGAGGGAGAAAAAAATGCACACAAAGCAGTGAATAGTAGGCTAGACTCATTGCAGGGGTCATTACCCAAGACTCCTAACTTTCAAGGCTAGTTGAGGAAACTAAGGAATGCTTCCCAATATTACAACCCTCAAAGGTCAAATTGCCCCCAGAAAAACAAAACACTCACCCCCAATCCAATGAATCATCTGCATAGAAAACCAGAGCCAGCGGGCCTAGGGAAGGAGCGGATGTTTGTGCTCTCCTCTAGCACATACTAGTTCAGTGGTATGTTCTGCCAGGCAGTGTGGAGGCCCTCAGAGGCCTCACTAGGGAATAAAATCACTGAGGTTCTCCTTCCACATCTCTTTTAATTTTCACACATTTGTGTGTGGCAAAAGTCTCAAACTTTACCATCAGCACCATTCTTAGCTCAGAAAAGCAGAAATAAGGTCACTTATAATGCCTTAAGGTTTGTCCCCTGTGGCTATCCCCCTTCTGCCCATCACTATTTTTTGGTTCCTATTAACTTAGGGTGCTCTCCTTTAAAACAATAATAACAGAAAGATAAAAAGATAATGATTATATAGCATTAGAAGCATAAGACAAAGCAAAAAACTGCAAGAGAGCAAAAATGATAAAGACATAGCATGCTAAAGTTGACAGGACCTGCAGAGAAACTGTCAGCTTACTCCCACACCAGGACAGGGGAGATGCAGGTTATTTTAAGGATGACCAGGGCACACTGTCACCACAGGTTTCCCCTTGAGTGTTGGCTGAGGACCCAACACAAAAAGTGTCAGAAGGAGGGGTGGTAAGAGGAGTGGGGAGGCACTGGACACGTGCTTGGAGCTGTGAGAAGAAAAACCCTGAAAGAAACCAAAGAAAGTTTGAGGAACACAAGTCTTGTCATCCCCACTCCAGCTCATGGTGGTGGGCGTGGATGTTCTCTGCATCTTCCAGGCTAAGGAGCAGCTGAGGCTGGTGGGCCAGGAGCAGGAGGCGGAGGGACCCCATCTGCAGGTGGTGGTGGCGGCGGCTGCTGCTGTGGTGGAGGGGGATCTGCAAACATATCCAAGAGTAACTCGTTATTGCTGGAAATACAAGGGACTTAGAGGAAAGAGCCTACTCAATGAAAAAAAGACACAGAAGTCATTTTCTTAGTGGCAGGCAACCAATGCACCCTCTGAGGCATTGATTCCACTGTGGTCTATGCAGGTCAATTCCTTCTGAATCTCCAGGGCGCTGCTCATGTTGCTTAGCCTAACCCTAGTGGCTGGGGAGTGGGAGGTGTCTGAATTTCCCCCACCCTCCTTCCAGGCCAACTCCTTCCACGAATTGTTCAGAAGTTAATTTTGATTTCATTGTATTTCAATGGTTCTAATTTTATTTCTTCAGTTAAATAACAAGCTCCTTCCTGGGACAGTTCTATGTCTTATTTTTCTTTCTCCCATAGTCCCTAGCCTACCTGGGCACACAAGAGATTATCAATAAATTCTTGCTATTTAAATGTCTCCACCAGGGCCAGAGAGCTTCACTTGAGGCAGTTGCTGACAAACTGGATAGTCCAGGGAGGACTCCACAGCTCCTGAACTGCAGTCCTTCGATTTTTGGCCCAAACTAGGTCATGTCCTGAAGGGAACAATTAGTATGAGTGTCTGGGACTCTTTCCTATGTCAACTTTAGCTGCTTTAGTGTACAAAGGAACCCTAGAGATCATTTAATCTGGGTTTTAAAAACCCCTAGATCTTGCCAGAATTGAAAACATATGAAACAAAGTGCAGCCTTGCTCACCAATCAATTCACCCAACTCTATGCCCAAGAGGTTTCTACCAAACCCTTAAGACTCTTCAAAGCATTTTGAAACTCACTGATCTAATCCCTTGTATCATCTTTCAGTGGAGGAAATGAAGGGCTGAAGTGGAGAAGCAACTCATCCAGTGTGGCCTACCTAGTATCCTAGAACCAATTCACATGGCTCAGAATTCCTAGAGCACTGACTTATGGTAGGAACCAGGCAGCAGGTGGGAAGGTTCCACCTGAAACCCTCCACATTCTCAAGGAGCTCTACTGAGGTTCCTTTGGGAAGGAATCCTGAAGTGCAAAACATGCGTGACCAGCAGGGCATGACAGTGGTAAATTGGTAAAGACCAGTGACACTACCTCTGCAATAGGGATGGAAAACTGGTCAACTCTCCTGACAGGCGGGTTCATTTATGTACGGTTTGCAGGGTGGCTTGGCAAACATTTTCTTGCCAAGAAAAAGAGGTACCAACTGTACTATACAACCTCTGACCACTAGCTTAAGGGAGGTAATTAAAAAAAAAATTGTTGTGATCTTATATACGTAGATAAATTAGTGTCTTTCTTTTGTGTATCTACTTTGTCCCAGACTCTGGGGGCCAGAGAAGAGTAAGACACGTCTCAGTCCGTGAAACCTCCCAGAGTATTACAGTGTACTTAAGGCACATTGTAGTCTCATGTAACCTATGGTAAGTTCTATATGCCTTCATGTAACATTTGCTAAGTTCTATCCAAGTTTTCATTTCTTGTTTTCCCAACTAAAGCTCCTACAGAGCAAGAATTCTTATGCTTCCTATCTCTCTGAACTATAAATAGTAGCTAAACTTCTGGCCACACGTGAACTTCTACATGAACCTAAGATTACAGATGTGGCTGGGGTACCCAACCCACTATTGGTTGCATTTCAGCATCATCCTCACTGGGAAGACCTTCCGGAGTAAAAGGCAGGCCAGGGTCTCTGAAACAACCCTCAGGCCAAGGCTGAAGCCGAGCAAGAGCCTATGGGAGAAATGACCTGGCCTCTAAACACAGCCTCAGACAACTATCACTTAGCAGCACCAGTGCTTTCTTCATTGAGCTTGCTGGGACTTCGTATTTCCTCTCAACACAGACCCCGAATACTACTTTCTTAGCCTACACAGCCACTACTAATACATCAAGAATGGCTACAAGAAACATATGTTATTCCAGCTCTAAACTCACTTCTTTTCTTTACACACATCACTTTTGAACCCTGTATCCACAAAAGGCTGCTGTAGGGAAAACCACCACCAGTAGCTCTACATGTCTGTTGAGAGTCATAACGAGACAGGCTTAAACAGAGGAATATCTTTTTGGCCCCAATGCCGACAGTGCATGCCATAAAGGCACAACCCTGATTAGAAGCATTTTGTCATCTGTGCACCTGTCCATCAGGGGTGCCTAAGAACAAAGACTGAAAACTGGTCTTCTAGAAGCCACTGTCACAGACTGCATCATCCATGGACCTGCCAAATCTCGGGGAGAGAACAAAGCCTCCTTCCCTTTATCTACAGCCCTCCAGAACAGACCCTGGGATAATGCATCCCCCTACCGTGTTACTTACACATGCCGTTAGGTGCTGTCAGGGATACCCGGGGTCCTAAGATGTTTCCTGGCATTGGAGGCATGCCAGGAGGGGTAGGGCCACTCCCAGAGGGGTGGATGTTGGCTCCAACAGTGGGAATCATGCGGCCTGGCATGTGCTGCCCGGGCATCATGGAACCTGGGCCTGGTATCTGACCTGTGGAGGGAGATTTAAAGTACTATAAGTATACTAGAAAGGGGTATAAGAAAGGGATCAACTTAAATCCAACTCCTAAATACAGATAAATATCCAACCTTCCAGAGGATCTGAAATACCAACAGAGCAATAATCTGTAATAATCTCTACGTCTAGCTTTTTGTATTCTGAGTTTTATGGAGGGAGGGTGTTAATGGGGGTAGATCTGTGGAATGACTGATTATTCTAAACACTGGCAAGAAGGTGGCTATAAAAAGAAATGGCAAAGGTTCCCTAAAATAAAGCACTCACTCTGGTTAGTTTGGGTGAGCAGTAGATTGTCAAATGTCTTCCTGAGGATATACAATGCCAAGCACAGCCCACAGGGAATGGAGAGGACTTTAAAAGGAAGTCAGTAAGTAAAAGTCAGTAAAAGGACCACAACTCAGTCCAGATTGTGCTCCATGGCTTACAGGGAAGTTTTGTCTGAAAGGGTATTAGTACTGCGAAATCACCATTAAAAGGGGATTCTGATTTGAATCCCCAATTCCTGTCCACAACTATTTCTCCCATTAAAAGCCTCATGTATGATTTAAAAAAAAAAAAAATCATTCCTTATAGAGGTTACTATGAAGCACTCGCCTGATAGACTCATGGGAAAACACAGACAGCTCCATCTCTTCCTACCGTTTTCTCCCTTTCCCTTCCCTTCCTTTCATTTCATTTCTTTTTTTTTGACAGTCTGACTCTGTTGCCCAGGCTGGGGTGCAGTGGCATGACCTCAGCTCATTGCAACCTCTGCCTCCTGGGTTCAAGCAATTTTCGTGTCTCAGCCTCCCAAGTAGTTGGAATTACAGGTGCCCCACCAGGCCCAGCTAATTTTTTTGTATTTTTAGTAGAGACGGTTTTTTTTTTTTTTTTTTTTTTTTTTGAGACAGAGTCTCGCTCTGTCACCCAGGCTGGAGTGCAAGTGGCGCCATCTCCGCTCACTGCAAGCTCTGCCTCCCGGGTTCCCGCCATTCTCCTGCCTCAGCCTCCCGAGTAGCTGGGACTACAGGCGCTCGCCACCACGCTCGGCTAATTTTTTGTATTTTTAATAGAGACGGGGTTTCACCGAGTTAGCCAGGATGGTCTCGATCTCCTGACCTTGTGATCCGCCTGCCTCGGCCTCCCAAAGTGCTGGGATTACAGGCGTGAGCCACTGCGCCCGGCCGAGACAGGGTTTTGCCATGTTGCCCAGGCTGGTCTTGAACTCCTGAGCTCAGGCAGTATGACTGCCTCAGCCTCCCAAAGCGCTGGGATTACAGGCGTGAGCCACTCTTCCTATTGTTTTCTAATTAATGACAGAAGACCCTACAGTATTCAATACTGTTGTTCAATACTGAGGGACATGAACACTAAAGGAATCATTTGAGAGATGAAAATCATATGAGAATCAATATAGTTTTTTTTCTTTAAATCCAGGGGCTTTACTATCTATGTAAGGACAACTGTATGCAACTGAATATAGGTTAGAAGACAGTACCAAGACAGCTAGAAATAAGAATGCTTGATCTTGAAAAATGTGGAGATGGGACCATTTGATAACTAACTGGCAACTGAACGCTGAAGGACAAGAACACTAAAATACCTCCTGTATTCGGTTTCACACTGAGCTTTCTGACCCTTTAGAATGTTTAGCCAACTTTTTCTGTAAAGAGCCAGATAGTAAATATTTTAGTCTTTGCCAGCCATATGGTCTCTGTCACAACTATTCAACTCTGCAATGTAAGCATGAAGGCAGTCACAGATGATACACAACAAATAGACTGTGTTCTAATAAATACATCTTTATGAACTCTAAAAGGTTAATTTCACAAATTTTTCATGTGACATGAAACATTATTCTTCTTTTGATATCCCCCTCCAACCATTTAAACTATAAAAACCACTCTTAGCTTACAAACTGTATGAAAAACAATTGATGAGCCAGATTTTGACCTAGGCTGTAGGCGATTCCTGCTTTGGATATGATAGTAAATATTTACTAGTTCTTAAACCAAGGGATTTGGCTGCTGGGCTTGTTTTCTTTTGTTGAGACAGGGTCTCATTCTCTACTGAGGTTGGAGTGCAGTGGTGCAATCACAGGTCAGCTCACTGCAGCCTCAACAACTCAAACTCAAGTGATCCTCCTGCCTCAGTCTCTCAAGTAGCTGGAACTACAGGTGAGCATCACCATGCCTGGCTAGTTTTTAAATTTTTTATAGAGATGGGGTCTCACCATGTTTCCCAGGCTGGTAGTCTCGGTTTTTTGTTTTTTTTTTGAGACAGGGTCTCTCTCTGTCACCCAGGCTAGAGTGCAGTGACACGATTTCAGCTCACTGGAACCTCTGCTTCCTGGGTTCAAAGGATTCTCCTGCCTCAGCCTCCTACATAGTTGGAACTACAGGTGTGCACCACCATGCCTGGCTTTTTTTTTTTCCTTTGGTATTTTCAGTAGAGACAGGGTTTCACTATGTTGGCCAGGCTGATCTCGAACTCCTGACCTCAAGTGATCCACCCACCTCAGGCTCCCAAAGTGCTGGGTTTGTAGGTATGAGCCACCGCACGCGGCCGTAGTCTTGGTTTTAAAGAGGAATAAATCAAGAAGAATAGTTTAATGGGCACAATCAAGGCTTATTTTATTATTTTTTTTAAGACAGAATCTTGCTCTGTCGCCATCTTGGCTCACTGCAACCTCCGCCTCCCAGGTTCAAGCAATTCTCCTGTCTCAGCCTCCCGAGTAGCTGGGATTACAGGTGTGCACCACCATACCTGGATAACTTTTGCATTTTCTGTAGAGACAGGGTTTCACCATGTTGCCCAGGCTGGTATCGAACTCCCGACCTCAAGTGATCTGCCTGCCTCAGCCTCCTAAAGTGTTGGGATTACAGGCGTGAGCCACCGTGCCTGGCCTGAAATTTTTTTATGTAGGACAAATTATATTCTCTACAGAATAAGAAAAGAGAATCAATGTAGTTTTTCTTTAAATCTAGGGACTTTACTATCTATGTAAGGACAACTGTATGAAACTGAATATAGGTTAGAAGACAGTACTGAGACAGCTAGAAATAAGAATGCTTAATCTTGAAAAATTTGGAGATTGGACCAAATTAAAATACACAAAGCAGTATTGAAGATAATTCAAATAAAGACTCTCTGTCACTACAGAAAGAGGTCTATCTAAACAAAGACATACAAAGCTTCAAACCACACCCTGCCTATCTCCCGTGGCTGTTCCTTGACCCAAGAACCTAAGAGAGGAGCCCCTTACTTCAGGGGTGTCAACAAAGAGAACTACAATGAAGTATGAGAATTAGGAATAAGGGGCTGGGCACGGTGGTTCACGCCTGAGGTCAGGAGTTCATGACTAGCCTGACCAACATGGTGAAACCCCATCTCTACTAAAAATACTAAAATTAGTCGGGCATAGTGGCATGCTCCTGTAATCTCAGCTACTTGGGAGGCTGAGGCAGGAGAACTGCTTGAACCCAGAAGGCGGAGGTTGCAGTGAGCCATGATTGCACCACTGCACCCCAGCCTGGGTAACAAGAGTGAAACTCTGTCAAAAAAAAAAAAAAAAGAATTAGGAATTAAGGTAGTCCAGTCTTCCAGGGACTACTTTTTAAAGCAAAATACATCAACATTATGTCCCAGAATATACAGAATAGTGAGTTTTGGGCCCTCTGGCCCATCTTTCTGCACTCTATAATGTAATGCAAAGCCCAGCAGAGGAGTCTCAGAGATCCGCTTGCTGGAAAATAACTTGGTAAAATCACTTTGGCAAAACCAAGAGCAGCTGCTGAATCTACTCCTACGTGGACACTGCCACTAGGACCAACTGACCATCATTAATTTTTGTCTTTTTGTACTTGTGCCGTGTAGCTAGGACAGAAATAGGCAGTGTTGGAGAGTCTGCCAATCTAGGGATTGACTCAGAGATAAAAGGGACAAATGGCAAGAAAACTACAAGGTATATGAACGATGAGTGCACATAAAGGAGTGAAAGGCAAATCAAGGAAAAACCATGGAAGGAGCAAGCCAAAAATAATGAAGACTTTCCAGCTGATCAATAAAAATTTGTGAGTAACTTGGAATTGTGGATGAGATGTAAGTAAAGTGAAGGAAAGGGATTAGGGATAGGACTAATCCTAAAAACACCTGGGACAGCAGGGACCCAAGGACTCAGGCATCCTTGTGATGGGACTGTGAAGCCACATGCTTGTAGATCCACAAACCAGTAAGAAATAACAGAAATCCTGGGTGCCTTGGCCCACCCCCAGGGAATATGCTGCAGGACAGCAGGTACACCTTGATAAGATCTGCATACCTACATCCCTACAACCCATCCTGACTCCTGCAGCCGCTCCTCTATTCTCCATCTCTGACCTGTTGTTGCAGGAATGTTACTACATAAGTGGAAGCACTGTTTGCAATGTTTTGGAATTGGCTTCTTTTTTCACTCCAGGTAATTTCCTGGAGAGTCACCGGTTGTGTATGCAGTCACAGGCTGTTCCTCTCAGTGCTGGGTGGTGCTCCCTGCTGTGGATGGACCACACACCTTAAAGAGGACATCCAGTGCTTCTCACTTTTTGGCTTCTATGAATAAAACTGCTAGAAAAGTTTGTGTATGGGTTAAGATTTAAAAAAAAAAAAAACAACACATGGCCAAGTGGGCGCGGTGGCTCACCACCTGTAATCCCAGTACTTTGGGAAGCCGAGGCGAGCAAATCACCTGAGGTCAGGAGTTCAAGATCAGCCTGGCCAACATGCTGAAACTCTGTCTCTAATAAAAATACACAAAAATTAGCCAGATGTGGTGGCGGGCACCTGTAATCCCAGCTACTCTGAAGGCTGAGGCAGGAGAATCGCTTGAACTGGAGAGGCGGAGGTTGCAGTGAGCCGAGAACGAGCAATTGCACTCCAGCCTGGGCAACAAGAGTGAAATTTCGTCTCAAAATAAATAAATAAATAAATAAATAAATATAAAATAAACACACAGCCAAGCCTAAGTTAAACAATCAGAAAATAATGTGAATATCACTCCCATTATAACTGAGAGGTACCATTTATATGTAGCATCTACATAAATACCATACCCTTCTGTGGTACCTTACTATCTTTCATCTGTATTACACTGAGGCTTATAAAGGTTTTTTTGTTTTGTTGTTTTTTGAGACAAGAGTCTTGCTCTGTTGCCCAGGCTGGAGTACAGTGGGGCGATCTCGACTCACTGCAATCTCTGCCTCCCCAGTTCAAGTGAGTCTCCTGCCTCAGTCTCCTGAAGAGCTGAAACTATAGGCTCACGCCACCACGCCCAGTTAATTTTTATATTTTTAGTAGAGACCGAGTTTCACCATGTTGGTCAGGAAGGTCTCAATCTCTTGACCTTGTGATCTGTCTGCCTTGGCCTCCCAAAGTGCTGGGATTACAGGTGTGAGCTACCAAGACCGGCCAGGTTTTTTTTTTTTTTCCCCCAAAACAAAAATAAAACAAAACTGCTGGGTCTGTCATGATTCAAAGGAAAAAGGGCTACATTAATTCAAAAAAGAGTCATGCATGTAGAACAAGGGGTGAGAACTTCAATAGTAAGGCTACAGAAGACTTAGTGAAAAGTTGTGAAGAGAAGAGAAGATTGAACCTAATTTTCTGTGGGATGGAAAGCAATTTTTTAGAAAATGTTTAAGAGATGGGGTCTTGGCCATGTGCGGTGGCTCATGCCTCTAATTCCAGCACTTTGGGAGGCCAAGGCGGGTGGATCAAGGGGTCAGGAGTTCAAGACCAGTCTGGTCAAGATGGTGAAACCCCATGGTGGTTACAGGCATGGTGGCAGGCGCCTGTAATCTCAGCTACTCGGGAGGCTGAGGCAGGGAACTGCTTGGACCTGGGAGGCGGAGGTTGCAGTGAGCTGAGATCATGCCATTGCACTCCAGCCTGGGTGACAGAGTCAGACTCCGTCTCAAAAAAAAGAAGAAGAAGAAGAAGAAAAAAAGATGGGGTCTTGCTATGTTGCCCAGGCTGAACTAGACCTCCTGGGCTCACGTGATTCTCCTCCCTCAGCCTCCTCTGTAGCTAGGGTTACAGGTGCATGCCACCATGCCCAGCTAGGATAGAAAGCTTTAAGAAGGGATGCAGAGGAGTTAGTGCCTAGAGCAGAGAAAAAGCGCTTTTGCAGAGAAGTATGGGCTGAATGTCAGGTTGATGAGATAGACAAGAATAGGAGATGGCACTCTGCAAGTTCCTTCTTTTTTTTTTTTTTTTAATAAAAGAGATGAGGTCTTGGTTGGGGGCGGTGGCTCATGCCTGTAATCCCGGCACTTTAGGAGGCTAAGGCGGGTGGATCATGAGGTCAGCCTGAGCTGACCTAGCCTGACCAACGCGATGAAACCCCATCTCTACTAAAAATACAAAAATTAGCTGGGCATGCTGGCGCACACCTGTAATCCCAGCTACTCAGGAGGCTGAGGCAGGAGTTGCAGTGAGCTGAGCTGAGATTGCGCCACTGCACTCAACCCTGGACGACAGAGCAAGATTCAGTCTCAAAAAAAAAAAAAAAAAAAGAGATGAGGTCTCGCTCTGTCACCCAGGCTGGAGTACAGTGGTATGATCATAGCTCACTAAAGCAGTGAACTCCTGGGTTCAAGTGATGCCCCCACCTCAACTTCCTGAGTAGCTAGGATTACAGGTGTGCACCACCACGTCAGCCAGTTTATTTATTTAATTTTTTATTTTTTGAGACGGAGTCTCACTCTGTTGCCCAGGCTGGAGTGCAGTGGCGCAGTCTCCACTCACTGCAAGCTCCGCCTCGTGGGTTCACGCCATTCTCCCGCCTCAGCCTCCTGAGTAGCTGGGACTACAGGCGCTCGCCACCACGCCTGGCTAATTTTTTGTATTTTTAGTAGAGATGGGTTTTCACCGTGTTAGCCAGGATGGTCTTGATCTCCTGACCTCGTGATCCACCTGCCTCAGCCTCCCAAAGTGCTGGGATTACAGGCGTTTGAGCTACCGCGGTTGGCCCATACCAGCTAATTTTTTATACAGATGGGGCCTTGCTATGTTGCCCAGGCTGGTTTCAAACTCCTAGGCTCAATGATCCTCCTACCTCAGTCTCCTGAGTTGCTGAGACTATGAGTGTGAGCTACTGTGCCCAGCCGCAGGTTCCTTAAAAACAGGCATCCTGGGGATTGGTGACAGAGCAAGGAGGAAGGGTGAGCATGGAACTGAGATGGAGAATGAATTTGGGTTTGGTATCTGACTGCTGGGAGTGTGAAGATGGGATGATGTGAAGAGGACACAGAACTTTTGCTTTGAGAACAGGAGATATAGGCTGGGCAGCCACACAATGAAATACAGAGGTATGTGTAAAGGGAAGAAGGTATAGAACTCCCAGAGTTTCAAATAGAGCAGTGGCAAACACAGAGACTTACTATTCTAAGATTCTCCACAAACTGTCAAAGGGGCAGTTTTTAAGGTAGTACTGTCCCAGCTTTGTTTTTAAGGTGGTACCTTTGTTTTTAAGGTGGTACTGTCCCAGCTCCCTTTTGGAGGCCCGTTTTTTGCTCTCTTCCTACCCCACATCACCTGCTAGGCCATTAATAAAAGCAATGCTTTGTTTTCCACACTCTAAATCACTACTAATGATTCTCTAATGGTATTCTAGGTGGTGTGAAGGGTGACAGGAGATGACTTCGTTGCTGCTGGAAATAGGAGGCCTACTTTTAAGCTAAAAAGTACAACACTCTAGCCTGCAGACGAAAGAACACTCCTAATGGATTTGTTGTGACAAAGGGAAGCCATATACTAGGAGAAATAATGCCACCCGTGTTTATCAACAGGTACAGGTTGCCTCCTTCCACCAAGTCCGACCTGGACAGAGGCCTTAAACAAGTTAGGAAGAACATATTGCCACCCTTCACAGGTCTCCTCCTCTCTCTCTGAATCCCTGAGCTTTGGTTTCCTGAGACTTTATTGAATAAAGCTATGTATGTGGCCCGGCACAGTGGCTCACGCCTGTAATCCCAGTACTTTGGGAGGCTGAGGTCAGGAGTTCAAGACCAGCCTGGCCAACACAGTGAAACCTTGTCGCTACTAAAAATGCAAAAATCAGCTGTGTGTGGTGGTACATGCCTGTGGTCACAGCTACTCGGAAGGCTGAGGAGAAGATCGTTTGAACTTGGGAGGTGGAGAATGCAGTGAGCTGAGATCGCGCCACTGCACACTCCAGCCTGGGCGACAGAGAGACTCTGTCTCAAAAAAAAAAAAAAAAAAAAAAAAAAAGAGAGAGAGAGACACACAGAGACAGAGACATAGAGAGGAGAAGGTGATGTAAAGATGGAGCAAAGAAAGACGTGGCCATAAGACAAGGAATGCTGCAAGCCACCAGAAGTTGGAAGAGACAAGGAACAGGATTCTTCCCTATACACCCTGGAAGGAGCATGGCTTTGCTGGATATTGGACCTGATTTCCCAGAGAGTAAGAATAAATTTCTCTTGTATTAAGTTATTATGACAGGCTGGGTGCAGTAGCTCATGCCTGTAATACCAGCACTTTGGGAGGCCAAGGAGGGTGGATCACCTGAGGTCAGAAGTTTGACACCACCTGGCCAACATGGTGAAACCCCGTCTCTACTAATAATACAACAATTAGCCAGGAGTGCATATGCCTGTAATCCCAGCTACTTGGGAAGCTGAGGCAGGAGAATCACTTGAACCCAGGAGGCGGAGGTTAGAGTTAGCAGAGATCACACCACTGAACTCCAGCCTGAATGACAAGAGCAAAACTCTTGTCTCAAAAAAATTATAGCAGCCTCAGGAAACTATGTAGGAAACATGTGGTATGCCTTAGGCACTGTACTTAAGAGTTTTATAAATGTTAACTCATTCAATCCCTATACAACACTATAAACCAGGCACTATTATCCCTGTGAAAGAAAGGGGAGGACACAAAGATTAAGTAGCCTGCCCAATGTCATAAAGCTGTAAATGAGGGAGCTCAGATCTGATGTAGGTACTCTGATTCTAGAGATGGTGCTTGCAGCCAGTGTGCACCTCTGACAATCAAGGTCTGGGGGAGAGGGGTCTAACAGGTGCTCAGAGACAATGTGATGCAAACCCTGGTGTCACCAAACTGATTGACCTGTTATTTGCACCATGCTCAGCTCCAGACAGAAATTACTTTCTGAACCAGCAATTCAGAGTGTATGTTCCAGCAGAGAAATCAACTATTCAAGAAACAATCTGGCAAAGAGGAGCATCACTGGCTGACTGACAAACGCCCATGAAGTGATGTCTACCTATCATGCACTGGGAAATGCCTGCAGGCTCTTGCTCTTAAGTCCAGTAGTACTATTTCCAAAGCTATCTTCTCAGTGGCAGTGGCCCATTTACCTATTTCCCTACATCTTTATGAATACAAGCTGGCATAGGGCAGCTTTAGGGTTTTCCAAGGCTGTTAGCCCAACAGATAAAAAACCTTTCTTTCTTTTCATTTATTATAAATTCTAAAGCCTTGTGGAAAAGATTCTTTATCCTATTGTCACAAACAAGGTCATAAAGCCACTAGGATACAGGTGTTCTGAGTAGGAGAGGACAACAGCTTCTCAGCAGCAAAAATGAAGGTATAGAGGAAAAACAATTTACTTCTGCTTATGGCACCTTGCAAAGACAAACATCTCGCAGGAAAGCAAAGGGTACTCTAAGAGTGAATGATGTCCCTTTGCTGTCCAGAGGTTCCTTCTGTCAGATGCTATGCAACTCAGCACTGGTGTACCTGGGGCAGTGGGTTTAGAGAAAAGACAGGAAAGGAGGTAAGAATAAGGCTGAGTAAGGGTCGACCATGCCAGGTGATGTGACAGTTATCTCTTTGAAGCCTCCAGGTTGTTAGGAAGATGATAGTAAGGGCCCAGTTTTGAGATAAGGAAACTAAGCCTCAGAGAAGCTATGTAATTTGGCCCAAAGTCACAATGAACAAGAGACTGAGCTGAGATTCAAATCCAGGTCATTCTGATCCTGAAGTCCATTCTCTTTTCCTTTACCCCACCTTCCTTTCGAAGGAGTAACTTTCCCCTTAGAAAAGGTAACTTCCAAGGATGAAATCTGAAATGGGTAGAATTTAAGAAGACTCAGGAGAAGACAAAATCAATTTCTCGTAAAGCAACCCTTGTCCTTACGAAACCTAAACATCCTTATGGTTTTTGTGGTGTCTTAATACAGGTCTCACCACTTTTAAATGAACAACAGTGTCCGAAGGCATTTCCATTAATTCTTACTAACATTAAGAGATCTGGGCCGGGCGCGGTGGCTCAAGCCTGTAATCCCAGCACTTTGGGAGGCTGACACAGGCGGATCACGAGGTCAGGAGATCGAGACCATCCTGGCTAACACGGTGAAACCCCGTCTCTACTAAAAAATACAAAAAAACTAGCCGGGCGAGGTGGCAGGCGCCTGTAGTCCCAGCTACTCCGGAGGCTGAGGCAGGAGAATGGTGTGAACCCGGGAGGCGGAGCTTGCAGTGAGCTGAGATCCGGCCACTGCACTCCAGCCTGGGCGACAGAGCAAGACGACTCCATCTCCAAAAAAAAAAAAAAAAAAAAAAAAGAGATCTGGCCCACACAAATCTGAAACGCATAGGAACAGGCCTTGGCAAACGAAGTAAAGGGTGTATGTCTTTTCCATTAAAAAAAAAAAAAAAAATCAGGTATTTTTTTCCCAACAGACAGGGAGAGGAAGAAAATGAGAGAGAGAGAGAGAGCGTGCGCATCAAAACAGCAGTATCAAAGCTTAGAATGGTGGCAGTCTGACCTACATACAAGCTTTTTTTCTTTTCTTTTTTTTTTTTTTTTAAACAGCAGGCATCTGAAGCCTGAAAAATTAAAAGGTTTGCTAAAATTAAGTTTAACTAGTAGAAAAATCCCTCATTCTCTTTCAGGTTTATTATATCTTTTACTAAAGCATTACACTCATGACACTTAATGGAATATTAGTAAAGTATCTTAATTTTATACTTTGGGTTGGGAAAGGAGGGTAGGAAAAGAAAGTTAATCTAGGAAAGGGAACCTGTGAATTTCCAGTCTTGAGCACATTTCATCAATCCATTTCTAACTGTCTATATAAGCCACATCCTCTGGCTGAGTCCCCTGGAGAACGGAAATAACAAAATCAGGGCCAAGTGAGGGGAAGCCCAGGCTCCTCAGAGACTGTGCCTTCCCCAGAGCAGCTTCCTGGGGGTGCCTGTGACAGACTCTCTTTGTTGAAGACTGGGCCCTCACTGTTCTCTTTGTGAGGGTAACCTGCTACTCCGGAAAGTAGCATGGCAGCCTTGTTATCACATGATGCAAGTAGGACCAAAGGCACCGCAGATAATAAAATCTTGGCTGATGTGACGGGCTATTGCTTTTTTCTTTTTTTTTTGAGACGGAGTCTCACTCTTGTCGCCCAGGCTGGAGTGGTGCAGTGGTGTGATCTCGGCTCACTGCAACCTCTGCCTCCTGGGTTCAAGTGATTCTTCTGCCTCAGCCTCCTACGTAGCTGGGATTACAGGTGCCTGCCACCATGGCCGACTAAGTTTTGTACTTTTAGTAGAGATGGGGTTTCGCCATGTTGCCCAGGCTGGTCCCAAACTCCTGACCTCGGGTGATCTGCCTACCTTGGCCTCCCAAAGTGCTAGGATTACAGATGTGAGCCACCACACTCGGCCAGGCTATTGCTTTCCTTTTTCAGTGTGGGGTTGAGTCCAGGGGTGGGTTAGAAAGTGATAACTGGTTGTAATCCTTTCCTGAGCTTTATTTCTCATGAGGTACGGTTGGTAAGTAGATCTGAGGGGCTTAAAAAGCCAAGTGTAACTGGGTGTGGTGGCACATGCCTGTAGTCCCGGCTACTCAGGTGGCTGAAGTGAGAGTACTGCTTGAGCCCAGGAATTCGAGGCTGCAGTGGGCCATGACTGCACAACTGTACTCTAGGCTGGGCGACACAGCAAAACCCTGTCTCAAAAAAAAGTTTGTTTTTTTTTTTAAAGACAGGGTCTTGCTCTATCGCCCAGGCTGGAGTGCAGTGGTGCGATCTTGGCTCAACGCAGCCTCGACCTCCTGGGCTCAAGTGATCCTTCTGCCTCAGCCTCCCAAGTAGCTGGAACCACAGGCGCATGCCACCACACCCGGCAAATTTTTTTATTTTCGTAGAGACAGGGTTTCATCATGTTGCCTAGGTTGGTCTCGAACTCCTGAGCTCAAGCAATCTGCCTGCCTTGGCCTCCCAAGTGCTAGGAAATGATGGGCGTGAGCCATCATTTCCAGCCCATTCTAGTTTTATCATTAGAATATCACTGTATTATGTCTGAGTTCTCATCAAATCAGACCAATTCTATTCTGATTTTCTAGGCACTTTCAAAAATTTTTACACTATTAATAATGATGAAACAATGAAAATATTTAAATCAAACATGTTCTTTCCCTCTGCTTACACACATCGAGCACACACAAAGGCTTCCCCAATGCAGGCAGCTGACTTAAGATCCATGAGGCAAGAATATTCAAGAGTGTCTCATTTATTACAAATGCCTAGGATGGGCTGGGCCTAGTGGCTCATGCCTGTAGTCCCAGCACTTTGGGAGGCCAAGGCGAGAGGGACACTTGAGCTCAAGAGTTTGAGACCAACCTGGGCAACATAGTGAGACCTTGCCTCTACTAAAATACATCCCTGCCTATGGAGAGCAGAGATTACCACTATAATTATATACTAGATTTCTGTCATTTCCTTCTAACTTAATGATAGGTAATCTTCCTTTAAACATGTGCTAAAGTTCCTACAGTCCTGACCATCTCAACTTAAAGGAGATCCCGCCGGGTGCCGTGGCTCACACTTGTAATCCCAGCATTTTGGGAGGCCGAGGCGGGTAGATCACCTGAGGTCAGGAGCTGAAGACCAGCCTGCCCAACATGGTGAAACCCTGTCTCTACCAAAAATAAAAAAATTAGCTGGGCATGGTTGCAGGTGCCTGTAATCCCAGCTACTCGGGAAGCTGAGGCAGGAGAATTGCTTTAACCCGGGAGGCAGAGGTTGTGGTGAGCCAAGACTACAAAATTGCACTCCAGCCTGGGTGACAACAGCAAAACTCTGTCTCAAAAAAAACAAAAAACAAAACAAAACAAAAAAACCCGGAGATCCCAGGAAGTCAGAGGTGCCCTCCTGCTCGAGTAAGCAGCACACCTCAGCAAACAGCAGCCACCACCTGGGCCATTCTCCTCTATGGTTCCCCATGTGCTTTCATATTAACAGATACCCTGGGCCAGGGTATGGTCAAGGGAATAACACACATGTGCTTAAGAATTGGTTTCTATTATGACTATTCACCTTTTGCCATCTGGAATGGCAGCCTTATAGGGAGAATCTTAATGTAGGCATCATTTGATACAATTTTATAGTTTAAATGAAAAGGAATGAAATGCAGTGCTGTGTATTTCATTAAGATCAACAAAACCTAAACAAACAGAACAGGTGGGGCCAACCTTCAGTTTCCATTTGCCAGCTGGATACCAGAAACACTCTACTACAGATACTTCCCTTGTCTTTTTGTTTGGTAGGAAGAAACCAAGTTAGGACACTATAAGAGACAGGAACAAAATAATAAGAGCCAAGGAAGAGCAATAGAGGCATGCACACAGTCGTCTCTAAACAAAAATTACAAGCATTTGATGAATCAAAGGTAGGGGATAGGGCAGAGGGGCTGAAGGACTTACAGAGGGGTACAGGTACGAATTAAATGGCATATGTACAGGTACCAGTTTACACCAGTTACACTGAAACCTAGAAGTCCGTAAGTGTTTGAGAGCCTAGCAGATTCATAACACCAAGCTGCTACTTTAACAGGCTCCACCACTAACTGATGGAGAGTTGTGTAGAGAAAAATTACATGTAACTTATCTGCATACTTATACAGAAGCCAGAGAGATGAAAAATTAACCACTTGGTAATAAATCTGCCTAGTCCCTGCTCTCAGCATTTCCCCAACCTTACTGGCATTCAGAGGCTGATTATTCCCATCATGTATCATAAAGTCTAGCCAAATACCAAAGACAGCCAACTGACCCAGACAGTCTTTAGCTCCCAATGTAAGTTGTGGCCTGTTAACTTTTCTGGAACTTAGGAATCATAAGTTGGAAGGACCTGCTCATAGTTCTTACCCTGTGGCAACTCAGAGACTAAAGCCATTCTGGCCCCAGAACGCTACGGACAATCTTACTTGTCCTGGTTTGAAAGTACTCTGTAGCTGACCTTTAGAATATGGTCTATCAGACCTACCTGTTAGAACCAGCTTTTTCTGAACCGATAACTTTAAAACAGCGTATTTAATTTACTTTTTTTTTTTTTTTGAGATAGAGTCTCTCACTCTGTTGCCCAGACTGGAGTGCAGTGGCATGATCTCAGCTCACTGCAACCTCTGCCTCCTGGGTCCAAGCAATTGGGTCCATGCCTTGGCCTCCTGAGTAGCTGGAATCACAGGCGTGTGCCACCATACCCGGCTAATTTTTCTGTTTTTAGTAGAGATGAGGTTTTGCCATGTTGGCCAGGCGCTGGTCTCGAACTCCTGGCCTCAAGTGATCCACCTGCCTTGGCTTCCCAAAGTGTTGGGATTACAGGCATGAGCCACTGCGCCCAGCCTAATTTGCTGTTGCTCTTAATTTTACTCTTTAACAGACTTAATTTTACATTCAAACTCCAAAGCAACGCAACAAAGGGATAATTTGGGAAAATTATTATCTTGAATTGTTGGAACTCTCACATACTGCTAGAGTGTAAACAGGCACCACCACTGTGCAAAAAGTTTGGCAGCATCTATTAATCTGAACATATGCATATCCTATGATCCACTCTTAGGTTCATAAATACTCAATTCTATACCTCAGGGATATATACAACAGAAATGTACATATATATCTTATCAAAAGACATGTGCTCATGTATTTCACAACAGCACAAACTATTCGTAATAACTAAAATCCAGAAATCAGTCAAATGTCCAACAGGAAAACAGACTAGTAAATAATACAGCCACAGAACACTGTATAGCATACAGAAGGAACAAATGTACGACCACTAACAACAATGTGGATGCATCCCAGATACACAGTGTTGAGTGAAAGAAGCTATACGTGGCCGGACATGGTGGCTCAAGCTTGTAGTCCCAACACTTTGGGAGGCAGAGGTGAGAGGACTGCTTGAGCCCAGGAGTTCAAGACCAGCCTGGGAAATATAGTGAGCCCATGCCTCTACAAAAAAATTTAAACAGCAGTGGGGCGTGGTGGTGTGCACCTGTGGTCCCAACTACTCAAGAGGCTGAGGTGGGAGGTTGAGGCTGCAGTGAGCCCTGATGGTGTCCCTGCATTCTAGCCTGGGTGACAGAGTATGGTCCTGACAAAACAAAACAAAACAAAACAAAACAAAACAAAACAAAATAAAACAAAACAAAACAAGGAAAGCAGCCAGATATAATAAATATCATTGTGGTTACATTTAGATAACATTCAACCAGCCCAACTAGTCTACGGTGCTAGAAGTCAGGTGCTAGAAGGTGACTGAGTATGATGAGGGCCTCTGTGTGTTCGTTACACATGAATATTCTCTGTTAAAGTTCATCAATTCTGTAAGTATAAAGGAAGTAAAAAAATAAAAAAAAAAAACCCTCAGCTGAATATTTATGATTGTGCATTATCCAAAATGTACATTTTATTTCAATAAAAAAATCATAAGACTATCTTGTCATAGACTAAAAATAAAAAAAACCTCTCATCATGCACTGCACTCAATAATTCTTTCCTTTACAAATTCACTTTAGAAAAGTCTATTTTTGTGAGAAAGTAAAAAGATTAAAATGACCTATTTCTCTTCCAAAGACTATTTTTATGAACTCTAGTTTGCTGGCACTGCTTCACCAGAATAGCTGTATCTGAATCTGCTGTAAATCCCCTTAGTCTTCTGTCATGGGAGGCAGCACTGTGGCACTGGCCTCACTTTGCAATTAGATGGAGCTCAGTGTGAATCCTGGCTCCACCATGCAGCAAAGTTCTGTGGCCTTGCCATGCTTTGTAAGGTGAGAATGAAAAGTAAGTGAAAAGTAAATGAAAAGTAAGTGAAACAATGTGGGTAAGGGGCATGGCACACAAATACCTATTATCACCAAAATCTCATTTAGGGAAGAAAGTAGATGCACCTCTCTGCTCATCTTTTACAAACTAAATGCAGATGCTAGTGCTCCTTAGATGTTCTGTGAGATTTAATGTGAATATGATGCTTTAGCACCATTAAAAGCCAAATACCATGTAGCTACAGTAAACTTCCTCTTAAAAGTTTATCCCAGTATTTTAGAAACTGAATTTTTATTTATTTATTTATTTATTTTTTAGAGACAGGGTCTCACTCTGTTGCCCAGGTTGGAGTACAATGGTGCAGTGTCATAATCACAGCTCACCTGCAACCTCAAACTCCTGGGTTCAAGTGATCCACCAACCTCAGCCTCCTGAGTAGCTAGGACTACAGGTATGTAGTGCCACCACACCTGGCTTTTTTTTGGTAGAGACAGCTTCTCTCTATATTGCCCATGCTGGTCTCAAATTCCTGGGTTCAAGCAATCCTCAAACCTTGGCCTCCCAAAGTGCTGGAATTAATGGTGTGAGCCACCAAGCCTGACCTAGGAATTTAATTTTTGAATAACTACTGTTTTTGAAAAATTACTTTGAGATCTGCACTCTGTTAAGCATTTGTATCTTTTGAAAGCTTAACCCTGGAGAAAATCAGATTCTATACAGAGAATTTAAGATCCACTCAAGTAGACAGAGAAGAAGACTGAGAAAGAAAGCATCTGGTTGTGAGCAGGGCAAACTTCTAAGGCTTTCTCAGCAAATGTCATTTAGAGTGGCAAGTCTGGTGATGGTAGTAAATCTCATGATTGCACATTAATCCTCTGAATGTGTCTAAACAAAAGCTTCCCAAAGTAAACTTAGCCCTGTTTTTCAGTAAAGCCAATAAAAACTACTAAAACTAAGGCCTAAAATATATTTTGGGTTGTGAATAAGTGTGTTGATAATACCATGACTTGGCCAGAGAATTTGCATCCCAACCCCAGAAGCACAAACTTTGGCTCTGGCTAAGCACTTAGTATATTACTGTTGATAAACAAACTATAAAAATCTTACAAGATGACTTTCACTAGACTAACAATACACAGCACACACTCACACATATTGCCCTCTAAGAAGAGAAGGAATGTGGGGTTGGGGGGTGAACTGGAATTAAAAGTACATCTTAGGTTTTAATGATGCTGGCAGTTAAGCTTGAAGGAACTATGAGTTCAACTTCCAAAATGGTTAAAATTTAGTAAATAATAGCCAACTTGAAACAGTTCTCACAAGCTACAAATGGGACAATTTAAGCATAAGAAAATGCCAAGCACAGTGGAACATGCCTATAATCCAACTACTTCAAAAGCTGAGGCAGGGGGATTGCTTGAGCCCAGGAATTTGGGTCTAGTCTGGGCAACTCAGTGAGACCCAACGTCTTTTAAGAAGCAACAAGAAACACAAATAGTATCTATGATAGACTGAAACACACAAAATATTTAAAAACTTGTAATTTTACAATATTAAAAATATACACAAAAAAACCTTCACTGGTCACCTTTGGTGACTGGGGGGCAGCAACTCATTATACAGACAACCAATAGAGGGAAAATATGATGCATTTATCCAGGTTTTCCTATGAGAACTGATTTTCAGGGTAACTAATTGAGACACAGTCTCACTCTGTCACCAAGACTGGAGTGCAATGGCGCAATCTTGGTTCACTGCAACCTCCACCTCCTAGGTTCAAGCAATTCTCATGCCTCAGCCTCCTGAGTAGCTGGGATTGCAGATGTGCACCACTATGCCTGGCTAATTTTTGTATTTTCAGTAGACATGGGGGTTCACCATTTTGGCCAAGCTGGTCTCGAACTCCTGACCTCAGGTGATCTGCCCACCTCGACCTCCCAAAGTGCTGGAATTACAGGCATGAACCATCATGCCCAGACTAAAACAGCTAATTCAGGAAGCAATTCTGAATGCTAAATTCTAAAACAATTAAGTTGAATGGGGATTTTTATAACGGATGAATCCAACTGATAACACCAGAACTACTGATCAATCTTAGCATCACAAAAAGAAAAACTGACATTACAAGAATGCCTGATCTCATAAGTTAATCTTGGCTGGGTGTGGTAGAGCTCATGCCTGTAATCCCTGGACTTTGGAAGTCCGAGGTGGGAGGATTGCTTGAGCCCAGGAGTTCAAGATCACCCTGGGCTACAAGGCGAAACCCTATCTTTATAAAAACATAACCAAAAATTAGCCAGGTGTAGTGGTGTGCGCCTGTAGTCACAGCTACTCAGGAGGTTGAGATGGGAGGATTGACTGAGCCTGGGGGGTTGAGGCTGCAGTGAGCCATGATCATGTCACTGATGTCACTGCACTCCAGCCTAGGCAACAGAGCAAGACAGTGTCTCCAAAAAAAAAAAAAAAGGTGAATTTGAATCTGATAAAATATCCAGAGCAATCCTCTGGTTTATAGGAAATGTGTGTTTGTGTGTAGGTGGGGTGGGGGTTAGGACATATGACATGACACTATGCACCTTTGGTGTATAATTAGGCATAGACACATTGCGGAAAAACCCTGGTTTCTTCAACACATAAATGGCACAAAAAAGGGAAGGTGAATTATTACATAGATTTTTAAGAGACATGTCAACAAATATGTGAATCTTAATTGAATACTGATTCAAACAAACTAAGCACTCAAAGATATTTAACGAAAGATATTAGGAATTATGGTTACTTTTGTTTGATGGTGATGATAGTTATGTTAAAGAATAAGACTCCTTTGGCCGGGCACGGTGGCTCAAGCCTGTAATCCCAGCACTTTGGGAGGCCAAGACAGGCGGATCATGAGGTCAGGAGATCGAGACCATCCTGGCTAAAATGGTGAAATCCCGTCTCTACTAAAAAATACAAAAAAAACTAGCCGGGCGAGGCGGCGGGCGCCTGTAGTCCCAGCTACTCGGGAGGCTGAGTTAGGAGAATGGCCTGAACCCGGGAGGCGGAGCTTGCAGTGAGCTGAGGTCTGGCCACTGCACTCCAGCCTGGGCGGCAGAGCGAGACTCCGTCTCGAAAAAAAAAAAAAAAAAGAATAAGACTCCCACTGGTTAGAGATATATTTGAAGTCTATCTCATTTCCCAAAGTGAGGAGGAAAAGATAAAAACAGACTCGAAAATGTTGATAATTTTGAAGCTGTCCAATAGGTACATGGGGGATTATCATACTATTCTCTCTACTTTATCTATGGTTGCAGATTTCTGTAACAAAAAGTAAAAGTGGCAGAAAGATGATGGTTGTTGAAACCAGGTCATGGGAGTTTGCTGTGTTACGTGTGTTTATCTTTGAAAATATCTACAAATTTTTTAAAGTATCAATAATCCAAAGATAAATTCTGAATGAACTCTGAGATATTACTGTCCATTCAGAGACCGACCTACTCAACAAAAAAGCATCACACCAAGAGAAAAAGAACATGGAAGGCCTTATATGGCGATAACCCTAAATCTCACATGCCTACAATTTTCTAGATGACAATGAAAATTTTGAACAGTCTTCATGAGAAAACACCAATTGTGTGGTTGGCCCCAGTGATGCTCTGTGCCTCTGTAGTGACCAAAAGCTTTTTCCAAGAGCAGGGCCTTCCTCTTACCTGGCTGGGGTGGATGAGGTGGTGGCATCTGGTGGTGCATCAGAGGGTAAGGAGGGGGCTGTTGATGAGGCATCATGCCAGGGTGCCCTGCTGCTCCAAGTGGGGCCAGGCCAGGTCCTCCTGAGTGCTGGTGGGCCTGTTGAGGGTTCTGGCCATGCTGCTGCTGTTCCATTTGCTGTCGTGCTCGTAATTCAGCATACTTGAGCTGTTCCATGTGGAAGTTTTGGCGTTCAGTAAGCAACTGCTGCCTCTGTTGTTCTAGCTGCAAGCAAAGGAAGTGGAAGGGAAAAGACACCAGAAGAGGCTTTCAGGATTGGATAACACAAAGAACAACTACATAATGCCTGAATTCCCTCTATCCCATCACACTGACATCACCACCTCACTTCCTGCACCTTCTACAGTGAGAACAAAGGCGTTATTTGAGTAGCATATTTCCATTTGGACATCTGTTACCATGCAACGTCTTCTCCATGTTGAGTCTAAGTCTTTCCTTGTAATCTTCCTGCAGTAGGGCTACTGCTCTTTGGGCTCACTTGGACACATGTAATCCCCTCTATGTTTTTGGCAGGCCTTTAGATAACTAAAAATACTTCCTATGGCTGTCTGAGTCTTCCCCAGGTAAAATGAGCCTCTGTTGTCCTTGTAATAGTTCCTCAGATGTTAACATTTCAAGTTCCCCCAACTTCCTATGTGCTCTCTTTTGGATGTGATACTCTTTTGGTTATCATCTATTTTAGAACATAACACCAGAGTTAAATTACTCTGCATGAGTTGATGTGGCCTTAGCTGCAAAGATATGCATTTCTCTATGTGGAACTTTGGCAGTGCCACTGCAAATCTTAGCTTTCAAGTACCCAAAATTATACTTGGTGACACATTCACGGAATATTTTAGTTGCCTATAAAAAAATCAGCATGAATCTTAGTTTAACGACTACAAGCATTTCAATATTCAAGATAATCTTTCTGGCACCCAAATGAGAATAAAGAGAAATACAATATTATATGTTTAGTTCAGAGAATGAAGCCTATCCTAAATTAATTTAATTCAGGGATGATAAAGAAAATCATGCAGGAAACCTGAACATGCAGGAAAATGAAAATCCAGATCTCTGAAAGTAGTATAAAAATCATAAGCATTAGGAGGGTTAATAAACCCACTTCTTCTCAATAATGTCTCCATCCCATCATTTTCATAGAAAAATCTGAGTCATTGGGAATCATTTTCTTGTGCGGTGTTGTCCAATACAGCAGTTACAAGCTACACACAGCTACTGAGCACCTGAAGTGTGGCTAACACGAAATGAGATGTGCTGTCAGTGATGCACAGTAAAATGTGAAGACTTAATATGAAAAATTGTTCATATAGGCCGGGCGCAGTGACTCAAGCCTGTAATCCCAGCACTTTGGGAGGCCGAGACGGGCGGATCACGAGGTCAGGAGATCGAGACCATCCTGGCTA
>NW_012102254.1:2832673-2890734 GCF_000951045.1 Mandrillus leucophaeus | reverse complement strand
AAAAAAAAAAAAAAAAAGAAAGAAAGAAAAAAGAAAAAAAAAGAAAAATTGTTCATATAGATTACATATAGAAACAATGTATATATGTAGGTTTTACATATACTGAATTATGTAGAACATCATTTCACCTGTTTTTAATTTGGTTACTAGAAAATTTCAGTTATATATATGGCTCACATATTTCTGTCAGATAGCACTATTCTGATGCATTTAATAGGTTAGGGAAGTAGAACATTTTTGCTTTCGGGGGCAGCCAGTTCTGTGGATAAACACTACACACTATTATTTGCAAAAACTAGATGGAATAAGCATGAGAATTAGCCTAAGAATCTGGGCCTTTGGCAGAGGGCCAACTGGGGAAAATCCCTGTGAAACTGAGTGAGAAGCATCACTGGTTATAGGAGTAGCAACTAGGGTATTTCCATGGACAGATGGGGTGTGGGAAGACAGGCCATGAACACAGTATGAAGAAAAGACGCACGAGCAGGTGAAGAGGAGAACAAATAAAAAGAGTAAATGGTATAGCTTATGTCCTGGATTTTGGTAACTGGCTTGTAGACTTTCCTTAGGGAGAGGGAGATCTTCTGAAACAAAACATTTTGAGAGAGGTTGACGGTTACCAGGAACAAGCAAGACAGGGTTCTACTGGTCCTAATAGTCTAGTGTGGGCTCTTCATTTTCTGGGAAAGGTGATCTGAGGAGGGTAAAGCCTGGCCTGGTTCAGTTTCCTGTGTGCATGATGAGAAGGGAGCTGTAAGATGTAAACAGCAAGAGAATCTTCTGGAAGTCCAGTTCTGCAGGAAGACTAAACAGATTAGTAAGTAAGAGGCAAAATGATTGTAAAAGGTGGGGTGGGAAATCTAAATATTCTGGCTACAGATCCTTGGTTTTGCTTTCTTCTTATCATTCTTTCTAGGAATTTAGGACTTGAATTTGCTTAAGAGGTAGCCAGAAAACGTCCTCTTATCTATGTTTTTGTTGAGTGACTACTGGTCTGAACAGCTTGGCTGTAGTCCTACCGTTATGTAAGAACTACGGAATTTAGGTCAAGATATGCTTTATAAGGAAGCTGAACTGCTACTGGAGGGAGCAGTGACTCTAAAAAGAAATTTTGGTCTCTGCATTCTCTAGCTGAATTTTGGGTTCTGTTTTTAACCAAACTAGTCTTTCTTTGGGGGCTTACCTTAATATCAAGGTATTATCTTTGGAAACAAAAAAAGAATCTACTAATAAGATGAGAGGGCCAAGCTGGGAAGAAAAAAATTGGCCAATTTTCCTTGCCTACAACATGAGCTAGCCTGTATTATCCTCTTTATTTTCTGAGTTTCATCTGTCATTTTAAAACTTAGAAGGTAATTTAAAAAAAGTAATTAGAAGAATTAGAAAGGATAAGCGATTAAACACATACATAAACCTGAAAGAGAACCCAGTTTAAACCAAAAGTTCCAATGTGGGGCTAAACAGATCCTATGAATTGAGAGCAATGCCCAAATAACAGGCTACCAGTTGGCTCCACAAGGGCCATGTCTGCTCTGGGGCAGATGCAGCAGAGCTTGCCACCATGTACTGGCCTCATTATGCAAATAAAATAACTTTTCTTGTTCTAGACATCTTATTTTTATTAAATCAAGTTGAAGACTGCATTCACTTTTGTGACAATCAGAAAGAATGTTAACTAGGAATTTTTGAGGGAAAATTGCCAGTACTGGTCATATTTTAAATGCACTTAACCAATGAACCAGTGATTAGGCATCTGGAAATACCGTCCTAAAATACCGTATGTATGCACGTGTAAGGATGGTCATCAAGGCATTCCTTTTGATGTTTAGTTACATAAGATAACCTGAATGGGGAAAAAAACAAGTTGCAATAAAAATATTTATAAGATAATCCAAGTATATAAAAATGACTTTGTGATCATGTATAAACACATTTAAAATGTTCTGAAAGATACAAACTATTAACAGTGATCATCCATAGAAATGAAACTGGGAGTAGGAGAACTTTTCTTTTTTTTTTTTTTTTTTTTTTTGAGACGGAGTCTCGCTCTGTCGCCCAGGCTAGAGTACAGTGGCCGCCTTCCAGGTTCAAGCGATTCTCCTCCCTCAGCCTCCCAAGTAGCTGGGATTACAGGGGCCCACCACCACAACCAGCTAATTTTTGTATTTTTAGTAAACATGGGGTTTCACCATGTTGGCCAGACTGGTCTTTAACTCGTGACCTCAGGCGATCCACCCGCGTTGGTCTCCTGAAGTGCACAGGCATGAGCCACCGCACCTGGCCAGAACTTTTTATTTATGATTTGAAAATTTAAAGTACACACATAAATATTTTTTAATAACAAAAAAATAGGCTCCAGCAAACCCAGTTTTTCATACAAGGCAGCCTATGGCCCTGCTCTGAAGACACATCCTGAGTCCCCACTTCCCCTGCTTTCAAAAACCCTGCCTTCCTCTCCCTCTTCACTGTATATGCATAAAGCAGCCGTATCCGAGCAAAATCTAACACAACAGAGCACTTTTCAACACCAAGACACCAAACACAGACACAGCTGCAAGTGCAGCTGAAGTTCACACAAAGCTCTTCTCCCTTCTATTTGCATAAAGCAGGGAGGGGGGTGGGAAAGAGTAAAAGACAGTGAGGGTCACAAAAATGTATCTATAATGCCAAGGACTGAAATACCAGCTGAGACTTGAAGCCTCAGAGCTAAAGTAAATAATCACACCTTCCTTTTCAAAGCTTTGTATCAGTGATGAGAAATTCACTGAAGAAAACCCAAATCCAAAACAGATATATCCATCCCTTTTTATACCTGAGGTAAAAGAAAACAATGTAATTGCATTTTGCTGCTTTCACGTGTACTTCTGGAAGCAGAAATCAAAAAAGGGAGCCTGCATCATTATTGTGGGCTGGTCATTTTATCTTTGTTGCAGTGTGCTTGCTTCATGAGGCCACATGTCTTTCTGCTTCAGAAATGAACCTGCTACTGGGTACAGCTTTCTAATCTCAAATAAAACTACCTTTAATGTAATAGCAAATGTTGAACAATAGATTCAATTGTATGACAAGCAGCACAGAGATGAATTACTACAAATACACAGAAAACAAAGTTAAATATAATTACCCTGGGACAGTATGAAATTCTTTTTTGCTGTTCTTTCTTCCTTAGTTTGTCATAAAATATAACAAACTTTTCCGATAGCCCATTATCTCTATCTTCAAAATCCATCCAGAACTTCACCATTTCTCTTAACTTTCATGGCTGACACCCTGGTCCGAGCCACCGTATCTCACACGCATTAACCTAACAGCCTCCACACCCAGTCTCCCTGATTCTGACCTTGCTGCCTTATAATTTATTCTCTCTACATAGTAGACAGAGTGATTCCTGATAAACTGTAAGGAAGATCACTTCAGTCCTCAACTCAAGGTCCCTCAATTATTCCACGTTTTAGAGTAAAGCAAAAGGCCTCTGGATGGCTTTCAAGAATTTCTGTGACTTGGTCACCATGATCTCTTTGACTTTATCCTCCTAACTCCCTTGACTCATTTATGCTCCAGCCCACCCACCTACTCCCTTGTTTTGGAACATGTCAGTCATACTCCTGCCTCAGGGCCTCTGCACTGTTTCCAGCACCTGGAAGTGCTTGCCCATCAACTGTCAGTTTCTCAATAAGGCCTAATCTGATGACACCACTCAAAACAGAAATCCCTTCCCTGCCACTCCTAATCTCCCCCGACTCAGCCCATAACATACACACAAAGTTTGTATGTATACCTATATATATGCAGCATATACCTTATTACTTATATAACTTCCTTAATTCACTCCTGATTTCAAAATATTTGAGATCCACCAAGGCAGAGATCTTTGCTGGGTTTTATTTACCACTGTATCCTCACTAGCTACATGCCTGGATGACAGCAGATGCTCAGTGAGTATTTGGCAAATGAACAAATAAATCATTTTATCCACCACAAAAACTATCAAGGCAGGCTGATTCTCCAGTCTCCTAAGCAATCATTCTTTTCGTATTTCAAGAGCTGGACCTTTCTTATAAATCATTATCAGTCCTCCTCTTCTAGGAACCTTACCTTGATAATCTGAGCTGACCATGAGACCTCCCCTTTCTCTGAATTTTCATAGCCCCATCATCTCATTGTATTTGGTTTCGTGTCAATGTCTCATCCATCCTTTAACTTCCTTAAGTACAGAGTCTGGGTTTCTCACAGCTTTGAGTTCCCTAACAGTCCCTCTTTTCTGAAGGTAGACAGTTTCTTTTTTTTTTTTTAAGACAGAGTTTTGCTCTTATTGACCAGCCTGGAGTGCAATGGAGCGATCATAGCTCACTGCAACCTCTGCCTCCTGGGTTCAAGGGATTCTCCTGCTTCAGCTTCCCTAACAGCTGGAATTACAGGCGCCCACCACCACACCTGCCTAATTTTTGTATTTTTAGTAGAGATGGGATTTCACCATATTGGCCAGGATGGTCTCGAGCTCCTGATATCACGTGATCCACCCGCCTCATCCTCCCAAAGTGCTGGGATTACAGGCGTGAACCACTGCACCCAGCCTCTGAAGGTATAAAATTTCTATACCTAGCCAAATGAACTTCAGAGAGACAGACAACATTTAGTCCAAAAGGTATAAATGGAATCAGCTCATAGATCCATTCTCAATGGCCTGAGAGTGTCTTTTAAAAGAAAACATTTAAATGTAAACGGCTTATGTGGGGCCCAGACTCTTCAGTTCTCTCTAGGTAGTTCTAGTCTACAACACAACCCATGTCTGAAACCTGCTCTGTTGACTGCTGCTCAGTCTACAGACACAACGAGCGGTAGACTCACTGGCAGCTCAACACCTTCCCCTGAACTGGAGTGCTTTTCTCATGCCAATTCCCTGACAGACTCTATAACTTCCATAACTGCCTTTCCTTTAATATTAACACTTTAAAATATGAGGAAGCTGGAATAGCTACTAATTATAGCTGAGTTCATGATACCTATAACAAATTGGGAATTTTTTTTTTTTTTTTTTTTTTTTTTTGGAGACAGAATTTTGCTATTATCACCCAGGCTGGGGTACAATGGCATGATCTCTGCTCTCTGCACGCTGCAACCTCTGCCTCCCGGGTTCAAGTGATTCTCCTGCCTCAGCCTCCCAAGTAGCTGGGATTATAGGTGCCTGCCATCACGCCCAGCTAATTTTTGCATTTTTAATAGAGACGGGGTTTCACCATGTTGACTAGGCTGGTCTCGAACCCCTGACCTCAGGTGATCCTCCCGCCTTGGTCTCCTGAAGTGCTGGGATTACAGGCATGAGCCACCATGCCTGGCCCTGAAATTTTTATATGATTACATCTAATTACAATTACTTAAGACTAAAAAGAACATCTGGCTTTAAGTCATCAGACAAAAAAAAAGCTTTATATTTGACTGTGAGTCTTAATTTCTGAAACCCATTGCTATTTAAACAAAACCAAACGTTCCATTTAAGAAAACGTTATCCTAAAGCTACTGCTTACTGAGTTAAGATGAGCAAGAGTGCACCCTAAAATGAACTGAGGCAGTGTGGGAGGTGGAGAGTTAGATGTCTCTACTCCTAGCTGATCTATTCACTGTCTGGAGTATCAACTTTATTGATTCATAATAGAAGGATGACAGAAGCTGCATATATATCTCAGAGTCCCTAGGTTAAAATGAAATAGCAAAAGCTCATTTCTTTATAAATTATGAAGTACTAGATAAATACAGAGAGCAGAACAAACAGGTTTGATATCTGGCTCTGTCATTTCTGACTCATGTAATCTGAGGTACACAACCTACCAGGATTAAGCTCCAGTCTGGAATGTAAGAAGGGCTAACAAAGAAGTGGCTTATGTTGTCATCCAACATCACTGCTGGATTCTTGAATAAGGGTATTCAAAGCAAACATTATTTTCTTGCTTGTGGCTTCCTCACATAGTTTGCCGGGAAATAAACTGAGTAAATCCATTTAAAGTGCTTTGGCATAGTAACTGACCCAATAAATGCTCACAAGGCCAACAATAGCTTATGAATCTTTTTTTTTTTTTTTTTTTTTTTTTGAGATGGAGTCTCGCTCTCTCACCCAGGCTGGAGTGCAGTGGCGTGATCTCGGCTCACTGCAACCTCCGCCTCCCAGGTTCACGCCATTCTCCTGCCTCAGCCTCCCGAGTAGCTGGGACTACAGGTGCCTGCCACCACGCCCGGCTAATTTTTTTTATATGTTTAGTAGAGATGGGGTTTCACCGTGTTAGCCAGGATGGTCTCGATCTCCTGACCCTGTGATCCACCCGCCTCGGCGTCCCAAAGTGCTGGGATTACAGGCATGAGCCACTGTGCCCGGCCGGCTTATGAATCTTAAGAATTTTCTATATATTTGTTGATTACTGGTTTGCATAATGGGAGGCGTATATTTACCAAACACTATGTATGTGCTAGACACTGTGCCAAGGCATATGTCATACTTCTCTCAATTTTCAAAAGAATTCTGTGTGGAAATCATCAGTAGAAAAACATTCATAGCTTTGCTTCCCACAGGGAAGGATAGGATGTTAGTGCTAGGGTGAGAAAGAGGTTATGTCTTAATTATACACAAAATGAACGGGTGGCATTTTGAAGTTCAAATGACCCATTTTTGTTGGTCTGAGAACGAGTCTCTAAGCTGGTTGCCAACGATCCTGCTTTCTAATATTTACACCGTCTCCACTGAAAACTTTCACCTACCCCAGATCCAGAGCTGGTCTGTGCAACCAACAGGATGTGGCAGAACGGATGTGACTTGCATGTTTACATTATAAAGAACATTACAGCTCCCATTTTGGGTGATTTTTCATACTCTTGACTTTTTTGAATCGCTTAGAAACCATAGCAATTTATAACTAATACAGTTGGATTACTGACATTCATTCAGTAGGGGTAAGGACTGTCTCAAAGAATTTTCCTGCCACAAACAGCTGACATTAAATGCTGATTAAGAAAATAATGGTTGGCCGGGTGCGGTGGCTCAAGCCTGTAATCGCAGCACTTTGGGAGGTCAAGATGGGCGGATCATGAGGTCAGGAGATCGAGACCATCCTGGCTAAGCCGGTGAAACCCCGTCTCTACTGAAAAATACAAAAAACTAGCCAGGCGAGGTGGCGGGCGCCTGTAGTCCCAGCTACTTGGGAGGCTGAGGCAGGAGAATGCTGTAAACCCAGGAGGCGGAGCTTGCAGTGAGCTGAGATCCGGCCACTGCACTCCAGCCTGGGCGACAGAGCGAGACTCCGTCTCAAAAAAACAAAAAACAAAATAACGGTCGACTATGAAAGAATTCAAGCATAGCAGCCTTGTGTATTGGGATGGAGTCTGGAGAGTATTTTTGCAACATTTTCAGCTGTGTTGTTTTATTCAGAAAATATTTATGAAATATTGTGTGTGATCTGATTAGAAAGCAACATTTGTTAAAAGTCAAAAAGCTGGACACAGCAGCTCATGTCTGTAACTCAAACCCCTTGGGAGGAGGAGGCAGGAGGATTGCTTGAGGCCAGGAGTTTGAGACCAGCCTGGGCAACATGGCAACATCCTGTCTCTATTTAAAAAAAAAAAAAAAAAATTAGCTGGTCACAGTGTCTCATGCCTGTAATCCCAGCTGCTTGGGAGAATGAGGAGGGAGGATCACTTGAGTCCCAGGAGTTTGTGGCTGCAGTGAGCTATGACTGCACCACTATACTCCAGCCTGGGCAACAGAGTGAGCCCTGTCCCCCCCCAAAAAAAGTCAAAAGAGAAAAAATAGTGAAGTTACATAATTTAAGCAGTTATTTAAAAAATATACACCACACAAGGAAACTTCTGCAGGCCTGAGAGAAGTGGAGCAGTTACACATTGCCCCTTGGTGTCTGGGGGCCAGTGGACAGAAGTGGAAAGGGGATACGAACTCTGCTATTCTTAGGGGACAGACAACGAGTGCATCAGAAGGTTTAAAAAACTGGGGGACCAGCAGGTTCATTCTTTGAAGACAAAGCAACTTAGTGCTGAGGAAAGAGCTCCTTGCCAAACTAGATATATTATTTAAGTGCTCAGGGTCGCCTCAATATTCAAGATTAATGGATCACTTACACTTTGCAAATGACAGCAAGACGTCTTGTTGCCAGTGGGATCTACCCAACCATCATTTGAATTCTGCATATACCAATAATCCACTCCACTATATTACAGCCCCCCTATTACTCCAGGTCCTCTAAGAAAATCCGTAAAATGTCAAAAGGGAAGCTTATAAGAGAAAGATAAACACAAAGACTCATCCCCCAAAGCTCCACCTGTAGGACATTTTCTCTGATAACTTCTCCCTCTCCCCATCTCCTGGGGATGCCTCCTTTCTGTTCCCATAGCACCATCTGTACAACTGCTGTACTATACAAGCATACTGTATTGTCATTATTTGTTGACTGTTTCTCCCATTAAACTAAGTCTTTAAGGGTGGATTACCCTTTCCACTTTCCCAACTACGCCAACAATGCTGGCACACACTCATTTAAGTAAGGGCCTCTGATGTGCTACTTCTGTGTTAAAAAAGACATCTGATTAAGTCCCTACCCTCAAAAAGTATACACTCTGGTACAGAAATGCGAACACATGAACTGGTCATTACAGTACAATTAAGTGCTTTCTGAGACTGCCATAGCAGTAAATGTGAAGGCCATGCCACCCATAGCTGAGGAATGCAGGAGGTAGGCAAAAAGTGGGGCAAAGGGCCTTCTTGGCCAGAGAAGCAGAAAGCAAACAGGTGGCAAGGAGAGTAAGGCTGTGAAGGAAGCCTACATTTGGTCCAGCATACACAGAGGGTGACAGAGATGAAACAGAGGTCTCATGAGCTCCCAGGGCAGGAGAGGGTCAATGGTGTGAGAGATGCTTACATAGACAAAAGCTCAATGACAGATGTAGAGCATGGAGTGAGAGGCACAGTAAGTCTCTGATTAGGCTCCTTCCTAATCGGGGAACTGAGGGTGGGGTGGTATAGAGTTGGGGTAGGAGAGCTACTGAAGCAGCTTCTTCCTACTCATAGGGCCAGATGGTCTTAGGACAAAATGGATAGGGCTATGGTGACAGGTACTGGGCTACTCATCATGAGGAGTTCAACAGAGGACTTGCTTGGATTGGCCACTAAGAAACACTTTAAATAATGCAAGAAGATACTTAGGCAAATGTAAACAGTGATCCTAAAATGATCAGTATTCTGGAATAATTTCTTTTCAAACTTCTACCATTTGGAGTCAGAATCTCATATGTAGATAAAAAAGTCAAAATAGTCAGAGGGAAAAAGCCCTAACTAAATGCTCAAATTTAGCCCATGCTTAGGGAGTCACTAATTCTTTCTCCAATCAACTCAAAAAAATGTATTTTTGGCCAGGTGCAGTGGCTCACGCCTGTAATCCTAGCACTTTGGGTGGCTGAGGCACGCAGATTGCCTGAGCTCAGGAGTTCGAGACCAGCCTGGGCAACACAGTGAAACCCTGTCTCTACTAAAAAAACAAAAAATTAGCTGGGCGTGGTGGTGCATGGCTATAATCCCAGCTACTCGGGAGACTAAGGCAGGAGAATCACTTGAACCTGGAAGGTGGAGGTTGTGGTGAGCTGAGATCATGCCACTGCACTCCAGCCTGAGTGACACAGTAAGATTCCGTTTCAAAAAAAAAAAAAAAATTGTTTTTTTTCCCACAAAGAGCTTACTTAATCTCTTTTTCTCTAGAACTTCTCCCAAGATAACCAAATGCTTCTCTGCTTCTAAATTTCTTACTTTCTATGACTTCCACTCTCACTTTTGGCCCTTTTCATAATTCTCTTGGCCCTGTTTGGGCCATGACCTTATGTCAAAAATTTCTGTTCCAGGGAATGCTAGGTACAAGACTCCAGATGGGCCTAATTTCAGTTACCATTCAGTATAGGAGAGGGAAGAGAAGTGTGAGAAAGCCCAAGGATGGATCTGAGGGAAGATAAGAGAAAATGTGGTTCCTAATTCAAGATGAGATTAAGTTCTACTTTCTAGTATTTATTTTGAAGAAGTCAGGGAATCAAGAAAATCTCTGAACACTTACATACTGCTGATGAGACCGTACATTAGTTCAGTGTGGAAAGCAGTTTGGAGGTTTCTCAAAGAAATAAAAATATTATTCAACTATACTACTGTTTAACCCAGTAATCCCATTACTGGGTATATACCCAAAAGAAAATAAATTGTTCGGCCGGGCATGGTGGCTCATGCCTGTAATCCCAGCCCTTTGGGAGGCTGAGGTGGGCAGATCATGGGGTCAAGAGATAGAGACCATCCTGGCCAACATGTGAAACTCCATCTCTACTAAAAATGCAAAAATTAGCTGGGCATGGTGGCACGTGCCTGTAGTCCCAGCTACTATGGAGGCTGAGGCAGGGGAATTGCTTGAACCCGGGAGGCAGGGACTGCAGTGAGCTGAGATTGTGCCACTGCACTCCAGCCTGGTAACAGGGTGAGACTCTGTCTCAGAAAGAAAAAAGGAAAATACATCAATTTACCAAAAATGCACCTGCATGTGCATGCTTACTGCAGCTCCATTCGCAATAGCAAAGATGTGAAATCAAACTAGGTGCCCATCAACAGTGGATTGGACAAAGAAAATGTGGTACATATACATTATGAAATACTACACAGCCATTAAAAAAAAAGAATGAAATTATGTCCCTTGCACCACCATAGATTCAGCTGGAGGCCATTATTCTAAGTGAATTAACCCAGAAACAAAAAATGCCACGTATTCTCAGTTTTGTTTTGTTTTTTTTAATTTTTTGAGACAGAGTCTCACTCTGTGGCCCGGGCTGGAGTGCAGTGGCCGGATCTCAGCTCACTGCAAGCTCCGCCTCCTGGGTTTATGCCATTCTCCTGCCTCAGTCTCCCGAGTAGCTGGGACTACAGGCACCCACCACCTCGCCTGGCTAGTTTTTTGTATTTTTCAGTATAGACGGGGTTTCACCGTGTTAGCCAGGATGGTCTCGATCTCCTGACCTCGTGATCCGCCCGTCTCGGCCTCCCAAAGTGCTGGGATTACAGGCTTGAGCCACCGCACCCGGCCATATTCTCAGTTTTAAGTAGGTGCTAAACACTGGGTATATACAGACATAAAGATGGAAACAATAGACAATGGTGACTCCAAAAGGGGAAGAGGAGAAAAGGGTGAAAGACCGAAAAGCTACATATTGGGTACTATGTTAACTATTTGGGTGACAGCTTCAATAGAAGCCTAAACCTAAGCATCATACAATATAGCCATGTAACAAACCCACACAAGTACCTCTGAATCTGAAATAAAAATTAAAACTTAAAAAAAAAAAAAAAAAGAAAAAAAGAAAAAAATCCCTGAATCAGAAAATGGAGTTATACAGTTTCTACTTTATTGGTAACAAATAGGTAATGAAATAAAACTCTAAGTTTTGTAGAAGGAAGAATTTAATATCATCATGTATTTTCACAGCCAACATGTACAAGAAGCTGAGATTTAGAGAATTAGCTTTAGAAAGTTAACAGAGTACCTTCTACTTAACATCACTGGCTAATAATCCTTTTGAAATGGCAAATCAAACATAGGAAAAAGGACAGAAGTTAGCCATGGAGACCAAGAGAACAGGCTACCATTTATTTTACCTAACTTGTGTTTTATGAAAAGTGACCAAGGTTTAATCATGAAAAAGCCACTATAAAATTCCAAATACTTACAGCTTCTTTCTCTCTGTCCATGATAGTTTCCAGCTCTTCAAAATGTCGAAGTTTGATCTCTAGTTTCTTCATTTGTGTCTCAACCAACAGAGCTACCAGGGACTTGATCTTTCTTTCTTCCACTGCAGCCAGGTGCTAAGGGTAAAGATCATTCAAGCTCTTTAGGTAAACCTTTGCTTAAAGAACATTAAGAGAATGCTGACAATATGCAAAGTGGAGATTATATAATTTACAATGGTACCCTATATGTCTCCTTTGTACGTTTCTACTAAACATTTATTTCAATCTAAAATAACGTCTCTGAATTTCTGGTCCTTATACAGATAAACCAACCCTTAAAAGATTAAAGGAAATGCCTCATGTGGTAAACTACTACCTTCAAAAGGCCTATCAAGAAGGAGAGGGCAAACTAGGACCCTGATGGGCCAAAGATGAGGACAGGAGGTACTTTGCCACCTACCATCCCATCCTGGCACTCGGTCTGTCCCCTCACTATCCTTTCCTCCCTAAGACTTTTCCACGGGTGGGCAGGCAGGCAGGCAGGCAGGCAGTGATCTCCTCAGCACCTGACACTCTTACAAAAGCCTCTCCCTTCTCTTTGGTGAGCAGACCTCACATGTGGAAACAAAAGGGAAAACAATATTTCACCTGTAATTCCAGGTCCAGATCCATAGCTGGAAAAATAAATACAGTACTAAACAGAAAGGTACTCTGGAAGACTACCACTCCTTTCCGCAAGACCGATGGTGACTCCCACTCATGCTTCTTGCCAACTCAACAGCACAAAGAGGAAGATGCCACATTACTTGTATCTGCTTAAGACCCTAACTACTAGCCAGTAATCAATCCCACCCTCTAGACTTCCAAGAACCTCCCCAACAAACTCCCAGCACCATTTTTCGTTCACTTTTATTATGCCTGCTGAATTTATGTGTTTATCTTGCTTCTGCACAAGGCTTTAAAAAAAAAAAAAAGCAGCAGCAGCAGGGTCATTAAAAAAAAAAAAAACAAACCTATGTTGCTCAGGCTGGCCTCCAACTCCTGGGCTGAAGTGATCCTTCTGCCTAAGCCTCCTGAGTAGCTGTGACATGCCACAGCTGTGCATGTCACAGTACGCATCTTCCCAAGGTCTTAAGAAACAGCATGGAGCGGCTACTTTACTGATCTCTTAATGATCTTAGGTTTCCTATAGAACCTAGGAGCAACCATGCAAGAGGAACTTAATATAGGCTTTTGGGAACTATGCTGAGACCTAACACTTAGACGAAAGCCTAGTTTTTTGTTCATCTACAGTTGAAAATAAAAACTGTAGTTTTACAGATATGGAGACCCATTTGCAGAAAGATTCAGAAATGTAGACAAGAGGTGACAATGAGGTTTTATAGCTATTAATGATCATGTGTGCCACCCTAAACTACAATGAGCTACATCAATGACACCAAAACTTTAAACAATCATGTAACTCAAGCCATTATCACTGTACAATGTTATACAATTTATATTTTTGAACAAAAAAATTTATGCACATGATATAAACTGAAAAGTTACAAACAGGTATAAAATAAAAAGTAGGTCTCCTTCTCACTTCTGTCAGCTATACATCAATAACTCTTCCTTTGAAGATAATAATGTTATCAATTTCTGGTCTATTTTTATGAGAATGTGACTCCTAGAACTCAGCTGGTTTGAAAGAAAATGTTTCTGGTTTTTTTTTTTTTTTTTTTTTGAGATTTATGCAGGAACTGGGGGGGAGGGTGGTAGGTGGAAAGGGGGTCCTCAAGTGTTATTCATAAAATAATACGAAAATAGGGTCTTCAAGTATTATTCAATAAAATAATACGAAAAGATTTCCTTTTAAAACTGCAGGTCACTGGTCAGCCGTGGTGGCTCACGCCTGCAACATCAGCACTTTGGGCAGCCTAGGTGGGCAGATCACATGAGATCAGGAGTTGGAGACCAGCCTGGCCAACAGAGCAAAAACCCTGTCTCTACTAAAAATAAAAAAATTAGCTGGGCGTGGTGGTGCACATCTGTAATCCCAGTTACTTGGGAGGCCGAGGCATAAGAATTGCTTAAAGCCAGGAGGCAGAGGTTGCAGTGAGCTGAGATCCCCCCAATGCACTCCAGCCTGGTGGCAGAGCAAGACTCCATCTCAAAAAAAAAAAAAAAAAAAAAGCAGGTGGGCAGCAAGTATCAAAAAAATTAAAAAGATCCATAGCAAGAAACATTACTGAAGTTTTAAGAACACAAGACATAGACAATCCTACAAGCTTTTGGAAAGGCACCGTCCCAAAAAAACAGGTTACCCCAAAAATTGGACTGTATGAGACTTCTTAAGAGTAATATCAGATGTTGAAAATAATGGTAAAATGCCTTTCAACTCAGAGCTAATGAATTTCAAACTAGAATTTCCTGTACAGCAACCTGTAACAGTGTGAATATAGAACAGACATTCCTGAAATCAAGGACTAAAAAGTTCACTTCCTACACATGCTACTGAGGTATGTGTTCTAGCTCAAGTAATGTAGTATCAGAAAAAGGTAAAAAGACCTTAGATTCAAAAGTCACAGACCCAACCTAAGAAAGAAACTCTGAGTTTATAGGGCAAGCAATGATTCAAAAATAAACTGAGGCTGGGCACAGAAGCTCATGCCTATGCCTATAATCCAAGCACTTTGAGAAGGTGGGTGGATCACAGAAGGCCAGGAGTTCAAAACCAGCCTGGCCAACATAGTAAAACCCTGCCTGTACTAAAAATACAAAACAAAACAAAACAAAAAAAAACATTAGCTGGATGTAGTGGCACACACTTGTAATCACAGGAGGCGGAGGCTGTGGTGAGCCAAGACCGCGCCACAGCACTCCAGCCTAGGCGACAGAGCAAGACACTTTCTCAGAAAATAAAATGAGACAAATGAAACAAGACTGGTAAGAACTTGATAACCAAAGCTAGATAATGTGTACACAGAGACTCATTTTACTACTTTGTCTGCTTCTGTATATATTCTTTTTTTTTTAATTTCTTTTTCTTTCTTTCTTTTTTTTAAAGACAGAATCTGGGCAGGTGCTATGGCTCATGCCTCTAATCCCAGCACTTCAGGAAGCCGAGGTGGGTGGATCACTCGAGGCTAGGAGTTTGATACCAACTTGGCCAACATGGCAAAATCCCTTCTTTATTTTTATTTTATTTTTACAATTTAAAAAAAGAAAGGAAAAAAGACCAGCCTCCCAAGTAGCTGGGACTACAGGCGCACACCACCACACCCAGCTAACTTGTATTTTTGGTAGAAACAGGGTTTTGCCAGGTTGCCCAGGCTAGTCTCAAACTCCTGAGCTCAAATGATCTGCCTGTCTCGGCCTCCCCAAGTGCTGGGATTACCAGCATGAGCCACCGTGCCAGTCTACTTCTATATATATTTTAATACTTTCTTTTTTTTTTTTTTTTGAGACGGAGTCTCGCTCTGTCACCCAGGCCTGGAGTGCAGTGGCCGGATCTCAGCTCACTGCAAGCTCCACCTCCCGGGTTCACGCCATTCTCCTGCCTCAGCCTCCTGAGTAGCTGGGACTACAGGCGCCCGCCACCTCGCCCGGCTAGTTTTTTGTATTTTTTTTAGTAGAGACGGGGTTTCACCGTGTTAGCCAGGATGGTCTCGATCTTCTGACCTCGTGATCCGCCCGTCTCGGCCTCCCAAAGTGCTGGGATTACAGGCTTGAGCCACCGCGCCCGGCCACAATACTTTCATAATAAAAGTTTAAAGGTGGGTTGGGGTAGGTCAACAAATGGAGCTGGGAAAACTGAATATCCAAATACAAAAGAATGAATTTAGACTCCTATCTCACATCACCCACAAAAATTGACTTAGTGGATCACAGATCTAAATATAAAAGTATACAATAAAAAATTCTTAGAAGAAAAAACAAAGTATATCTAAATGATCTTAGGTTAAGCCAAAGATTTCGAGACATATAAAGAGCACAAACAATAAAAGAGAAAATTAGGTTGGACCTCATCAAATTAAAAACATTTGTATCACCAAGAAGTTCACTGAAAACACGCCAGTTGCAGTTGCCCACATCTGTAATTCTAGTGTTTTGGAAGGCTGAGGCAGGAGAATCGCTTGAGACCAGGAGTTTGAGACCAGGGCAACATGAGACCCTGTTCTACAAAAAAATAAAAAAAATTAGCCAGGAATGGTGGCATATTCCTATAGTCCCAGCTACTCAGAAGGCTGAGGAGGAAGGATCATGTGAGTCTGCGAGTTTGAGGCTGCAGTGAGCTGTGATCTTGCCACAGCATTTCCAGCCTAAGTGACAGAGCGAGCCCCGTCTTTTTTTTTTTTTTTTCAGACAGAGTCTAGCTTTGTCGCCCAGGCTGGAGTGCAGTAGTGTAATCTCGACTCACTGTAACCTCCACCTTCCAGGTTCCAGTGACACTCCTGCCGCAGTCTCCCGAATAGCTGGGATTACAGGCGCCCACCACCAAGCCCGGCTAATTTTTGTATTTTTAGTAGAGACATGATCTGCCTGCCTCAGCCTCCCAAAGTGATGCTCCCAAAGGGATGGGATTACAGGCGTGAGCCACTGTGCCTGGCGAAACCCCGTCTTTAAAAAAAAAAGAAAAAAAAGAAAGAAAGAAAAAGAAAAAAGAGACTAGTAAATGGCAGAGCTGGAACCAAAAATTTAAATTCCAAACCCAAAGGCCCATGAATTATTTTCCAGTGCATCTTTGGAATAACTGATACTTCAGTGGATACTTTCCTGGGTAATTCTTAGAAGGGACTTGTGGTAGATTAAAGATAGCCACAAGTTCACTGGCCTTTATTTCATTAAGAGGCAGATCAAGACAGGCTCTCTGCCTTGCCCAATAAAAATTAGTGGTAGCCTTTTCTAAGCCCAGGCCTTACAATCCTGGAAACTTTCATGTCCTGTTCTTGGAATGTTCTCTCTGGGAGTCTCAAGTTGCCATGTACAAAGTATGATCACCCTGCTGGAAACACCACAAAGAGAAATTCTGAGACTACATGGAGCGGAAAAAAACCTGTTACCCCTGCCAAGGACTAGGATTCTAATGAAGCCATCTCAGACCTACATAAACCTACCTATGAAGTTAATACTGCTAAATGACTCAACTGATACATGAAGCAGAACTGCCCAGCTGTTCGGTGTTAAAATTTAACAAAATTATGAGATTTAATAAAATTGTTATGTTTTAAACTACTCAATTTTGCTACTGTAAAATAATTTGGTTATCTGGAAATGGGGAGCTTTTGTAACAGAAACCTAAAATGCTCCTCTTTGGCTCTGGGACCACATAGTGGGTGTAAGCTGAAAGGGCTTTAAGAAAACCATCAGTAGGTATGTAAAGAGAGGAAAACAGTATTGAAGGTTGAAGAAGTAGATCTTTATTATCTAGTAGCACAACTTTTGGAAACACCATCATCTCTAGTCATATGGAAATAGAAAGGGTAATTAATACACTTGAGGATATGGTTGGGGCATTTCCAGGCGGAATGGAAAAATTCTTTTTCTATTTTATTGTAAGCAGGTAGAAGAACATGGAAGTAAAGAAAAACTATTAGGTTTTCAGGCAGAATTTAGAGGAAATATGAAAAAGCAGGGTTTGAATAAAATATTATTTCTCATGTCTGGTTCCTTCCAGCAGAGTCTGAAGCTAAGAAATGGCTTTGGGAGAAAGATCCAATCCAGAGCACTACCAGCAAAGGATGACCTGAAGGTAAATAGCTCAAGGTGCAGCTATAAAGCTTTTTGAATGGTATTTATAGTAGGACTTCTAAGAGTCTTGAGTATATGCCTTAGACCTTTCTACTAGACATGAGGGCCTCTAAGCATCTTTTAGATGTTTTTTTGAGACAGGGTCTCACTGTCGCCCAGGATAAAGTGCACCGGTGAAATCACAGCTCGCAGTAACCTCAAACTCCTCGGCTCAAGAGATCCTCCTGCCTCAGCCTCCCGAGTAGGTAGGATTATAGGCATTACACGACCATGCATGGCCAACTTTTAAAAACTTTATTTGTAGAGACAGGGTCTCTCTCTGTTGCCCAGGTTGGTCTCTAACTCCTGGCCTCAAGCAATCCTCCTGCCTCAGCTTCCCAAAGTGCTGGGCTTATGGTGTGAGCCACTGTGCTGGGTCTAAACATCTTTACAGCATGTCTCCTATATATATATATTCTTTTATTGAGCTTCTTAGGTCTGGAAGTTAAAGTTTTCATCAAATTTGGAAAGTTTTCACACAGCCAATATTTATTTTTATTCTGCCTACATCACTCTTTCCTTTCTTTCTGAACTCCCATGTTTGGACACTTGACTTTTCCCACAATTTCCTAACCAAGCTCTTTATGATCTTTCAGGAATAACTGCCTCTGCTTTTGTTTTCTGCCTAGTTTATATCACTGTGCTGAAATATTTGTTTTTAACCACTGTCCCTAGTTTTAAACTAGTTTTCTGTGTCACCTCTACGAGTTCACCTCTCAATTTCTTTGTATCACCATTACTGAAGTTACAAATCTAAGATCCCTCCAACTAGACAAAAAGGGATCCAAAAATTAAGGGCTTTGTTCTCATAACATCTTAACTAAGACTAGGCAAAAATTGAGGGCTTTGTTCTCATAACATCTTAACTAAGACTAGGGCAAAAAGGGAACTATGTAGGCAAGAAAATATAGGTGTGGCTTTTGTCTAACGGGAATTACTTTTTTTTTTTTTGAGACAGAGTCTCACTCTGTCCCCAGGCTGGAACGCAGTGGCGTGATCTCAGATCACTGAAACCTCCGCCTCCCAGGTTCAAGTGATTCTCATGCCTCAGCCTCCCAAGTAGCTGGGACTACAGGCACCTGTCACTACGACTGGCTTAATTTTTGTATTTTTAGTAGACATGGGGTTTCACCATGTTGGCCAGGCTGGTCTTGAACTCCTGACATCCCTCAAATGATCTGCCCACCTCAGCCTCCCAAAGTGGGGATTACATTTTAAACACAGAATTCCCACAAAGTTCTTAAAAAGGTATAATACCTTGAACTGAAGTAGAAAGAATATAAACTGGGCCTAAAAGTAGAATGCAGGCCAAGAAGCAAAACTCTGCTAATTTTTTAAAGGAAAAGGAAAAAGACTCAGAAGAAAAAACTGAAAGCCCAGAGGGCCAAGTCAAACTGTGTGGAGAACAATTCTGCGAGTAGGACTGGGCCCTGATGAAGGAACTGGAAATGTGTGCCTGGCTAGATTTCAAATTTACCATGAAGTATGACTGTTTTATGTCTTCAATTCAAACCCTCCTTGAACGGAGTACAGTTAACCTTGATGTGTCTCACCCCTGTTATACTAGTCCAGAAAATCTTCAAATTACAGTATCAGCATTCAAGAAGCTGTAAATAGGTAAATAGGAATCACTCCTAAAGAGCCTCATCTGTACGTGGACCTGATTTACATAAGACTTCCAACCTCAGCTTGATATGATAATGAGATAAAGTCATGAGAGATCTATTTTTCAGTGGGGGAAAGGTATACAATTTATGATAAGAGAGCAGACTGTGGTGGGTTAAGGTGGCACATCTTCTACCTTGAGCTGTGCTCTGTGTCCCCTTACCTTGAATTTGGACAGAACATTTCACCAGTAGAGTAGGGCAGAAATTATGCTGTGTCAGTTTGGGGCTCCAAGTCATAAGCCACTGGCAGATCCTCCTCCTTGCTGCTTGTGACATTCTTCTCTCAAAGTTCTAAGCTTTGTAAAAAGTCCAACTACTCCTGGTGACTACCTTACACCTGCTTCTTAGAAAGGATGTAGAGAGAGTGATGGTAGCCATCTCAGCCTAGGCATAGGCATATAAATGAAGTTGTCTCTGGCCCTCTATAATAGCCCAGCCATGAGGTAGTACTGAGTGACTCTGGTCAATGCGACATGGAGCACATTTTGCCAGCTAAGCCTGCCCAAGTTCCTCACTGCAGCATCATGACAGATAATAAAATGACTGAGGTTTTAAACGACTAACTTCAAGGGTAGTTACATAGTTTACATAGCAATAAATAACTGAAACAGGAATATAGCAGATGCTCAGATCATGGATTCTTGAAAGGTCTGGCAACAGTGATGACCAGGGTGTTTCACGGAGAAGCTACAGGGAGAGGCCCAACCCTTCACATATTGGCTTTACAGAACCTGAGAAGAATGATGAGGTCTGGGATGGTGCCACAGAAGATATACGGCAGCAGTCCCCAACCTTTTTGGCAGCAGGGACAGGTTTCATGGAAAAGGGTGAAAGACAATTTTTCTATGGGGCAGGGTGGGGGTGGCGGGTGGTTTCAGGACGAAACTTTTACACTTCAGATCATCAGGCATTAGATTCTCACATGAAGCACACAACCTAGATCCCTCACATGCACAGTTCACAAAAGGGTTTGCACTCCTATGAGAATCTAATGCCACCACTGATCTGACAGGAGGCAAAACTCAGGCAGTAATGCTTGCTATCACTCGCTCTGACACTCACCTCCCACTGTGTGGCCTAGTTCCTAACAGGCCACTGGGGTTGGGGATCCCTAATACATGGAACATAGAAGAAACAACCTGAGATAAGTGATTAATGAGAAGTAATAATCCAGCTAGAATAGGGTTGAGGCAAATTTTGCATTACAAAGCATGAATTCCAACAAGTAGAACAGAAATTACTTTCTATGTAGTCATACAAAAATGAAACTGAACAGGACTAACTGTAGGCAAAATGATCAAATGGGCTATTTTTTCCTTCTGTCTCCTCTCAATAGGATTATTAAGGTATGGTAACAACGATCAACATGCTTAGTGTAAATCAATTTCAATCAACCCTTGTCTGTTAAAGCCTTGTGACTAAAATATATAATGACAATTTTCACACCTCCAGAAAGAATTTCATGCTGGAAGCAGTGGCTGACACCGGTAATCCCAGCACATTGGGAGGCTGAGGTGGGAGGATTGCTTGGCACCAGGAGTTTGAGACCAGCCTGGGCAGCATAGGGAGACCCTGCCTCTACAAAAAATTTTAAAATTAGCTGAGTGTGGTGGCACATGTCTGTGGAACCAGCTACTCGAGAGGCTGAGGTGAAAGGATCTCATTTGAGCCCAGGACATGAAGGCTACAGCGAGCCGTGATCATATCACCACATTCTAGCATGGGCGACAGAGCAAGACCCTGACAAAGCAAGCAAGCAAGTGAGTGAGAGAAAGAAAAAGAGAGAGAGGGAGAGAGAAAGAAAAAAGAAAGCAAGAATGAATGAAAGAGAGAAAGAGAGGAGAGAGAGAACGAAAAGAATGAGAAATTGCAGAAACAATGCATCAAGTTATGAGACGTTTCTGAGGGGTAAGAAAGAGTCTTCCCGTTGTCCCAGAGCTAATATCCAATTACCATGTTGCCACGAATACAAACCTACTTACGCCATTTTGGAAAACGTGGACATGGGTGGTTTGTAGAATAAATCCAAAGGAAGTATCTGTGGTTTTAAGAAAATGTGATCTCTGCTTTCTTGGAAGAACTGAACCTACTATTGCTGACAAAAAGAGAACATGCTCTAATATGGTGGATTTACAGTTTATTCTGGCAATAGTTCTGGGGCCTTCCTTCTCCTCTAAGCCTAAAGACCCAGATGGTAAGGATCCAAAGCATCCAAACAATGGTACTTCTGCTTACAGCCACACACCACTCCTTTAGTTGAGACAATTCACAGCCTGTCAGCAGGTGCAGTGAAAAAATGGACATGCTCTTGAAGAACCTTTCAGGGGGCAATAATAGAAGCCATAAAGCATGCCACCTCATCTATTTAGGAGATAGATCTAGAATCTCTAATTATCACTCCACGTCTGTATGACAAAAGATTCTTACGGAAAACTTTTAATAACAAAGCTGTTTACAGACACAGAAGAAGAAAATGAGAATAAGAGAAACTTGGATTGGCTATATAAGTTAATATTAATTATAGTAATTTCAGTGGAATCCTTACCCCCCTAATTACCATGTAGTATGAAAATGATTATGTGTGCTATCAAATTTATCAGATCCAGCTGTAAGTGGCACTGAAAGGTTCACACGTGCCAAGTCGTGCAGCATGAGCATTTGTACACTTTCGTAACTCAGAGGGAAACCTAGGTGTTTTGAGTGTGAAGATACGAGCTCCTAGTAAATAGAAGGAAGAGTGAGTGATGACGAGGGAGTGAAAATTCAGTGACCTGGAGAGAAATTCTTCTTTGGACACCTTTTAAATTTTGTATGGAATAGTGAAGAGGCAGGCCAAATGAGCCATAAAAGTAGTTTCTCTGCAGTGAAGGAGTCAGGCCATTGTAAGATAATCAGTAGTGCATACCAGGCAAATCTTTTGTGCCCAAAGTTGCTCATATTAACAGCTATGAGGCCAGAGGAAAACATCATGAAGCATTTGTGAAACTTTAAAAAAAATTCTTTTTTGTAGAGATAGAGTCTCACTATGCTGCACAGGCTGGTTCTGAACTTCTGAGCAAAAGTGATCCTCCTGCCTTGGCCTCCTAAAGTGCTGCAATTACATGTGTGAGCCACTGCACCCAGCCTCGTGAAACTTTTAAAAGGTAATCTACCATTTCAGTTCTTCCTATGGCAACATATACTGAAGCACAGCAGAGTGATAACAAGAGGAGACATTGGCCAGGTGAGGTGGCTCACACCTATAATCTTGACACATTGAGAGGTCAAGGTGGGCAAATCTCTTGAGCCCAAGAGCTCCAGACCAGCCTGGGTAACATGGCAAAACCCAGTCTCTACAAAAAAAAGTTTTAAGAAGAGAAGAAATAATAGAAAGAAAAAACCATGCTCTGTAAGAAAAGAATGTCCGAAAAAGCGTAGATAGAGATAAAAGAATAAACTCTGTTTGGCAGAGCTACAAGAAACAGTTCAAGAAGGACAGGTAAGAAATGAGAATTGAGAATTAAGTAGGGTCCTGATTATAGAAAAATCCTAAGTTCTCTACTAAAGAGTTTGAAATTGTAACCTGAGAGAGATAGGGAGGTTACTGAAGAAAGCAACATGCTCCTATTTGCATTTTTAAAGATTTCTGTGAATAATGTAGGATTCCATTTATATGAAGTGAAAAAAAAAAAGGATAAACTAATCTACAGTGTAATGAGACAGACTAGTGATTACTCTCCAGGGAACGCAAAGTAACTGGAATAAGAGGAAGCTTCTGGAGGGGCTGGTATGTTGTTTATTAAAACGGATGCTTGTGACATGGGTGGGCTCAGTTTGTCAAAAATTCACAAAGGTGTAGGCTTAAGTATGTCCATTTACTTGAATGTGAGTTATACTTAAGAACAAGTTAAAAAGTAAAAAGATTATACTGGCTGCAGGTTAGAGAATGGGACTGAGAAGACAGGCAAAAGATTAAGAGATGCTGACCTGAGTGGGCAGTTGAACATTAGCCAGTGATCTAAAGCACCATGAAGGATTTGCTGGCTGAATAGCTATGGAAAATGAAGGAACCAAGAATAAAAAATGAGCTGAGGTTGCAGGTTTGAAGACTGAGGAAGGGCACAAAGGAGAAAGCCCTCTCCACCTCTAGCTCCTCATTTATAAGGTAAGAGTCTGGGCACGGTGTCTCACACTTGTAATATCAGTACTTTGGGAGGCTGAGGCAGATGAATCACCTGAGGTCAGGAGTTCAAGACCAGCCTGTCCAACGTGGTAAAACCCTGTCTCTACTAAAAATACAAAAGTTAGCCGGGTATAGTGGTAGGCGCCTGTAATCCCAGCTACTTGGGAGGCTGAGACAGGAGAATCGCTTGAACCTAGGAGGTGGAGGTTGCAGTGAGCCAAGATCACACCACTGCACTCCAGCCTGGGGGGTAGAGTGAGACTCCATCTCCAAAAAAAATAATAATAATAATAATAATCCTTAAGGTCTCTGAAACACCTAATGACAGTATTACAGTAAGAACTTAAACAGCTCAGAGACAAAGAGATGCCCAAACACTCCAGGGTAGCAGAAGACAGACTAAAAAAGATGTTTGCAATGAAAAAGCAAAACCAGACAAATGGTGAAAAAGAGTCAAGTTATATTAGCCGTCACTTAAGCAAGCATGTACCTTCCCAGAGGTGAGGGGGATGTAGGGGAGATAGAACAACTAAAATTAGCTCAAGAATCAGAAAGTTCAGGAGATATCTTACTGATTCTTGAGCTAATTTTAGTTATTAGGAAGTATTAGCTAGTTTTAGTTATTAGGAAAAAGGCAGGTAGTATGAATTTGTAGGACTTCAAGTTAGTATAATAACGATGATCAGCCAGGTAACTGTCTGGGTTGACTGAGCATTTGCTGCGGCCTGTAGACACCTCCCTAACCTCCATTGTCTCTATGTTAGATGGGTGGTCATTCAAAACAGTAATCTTGTAGTTTGAATTGGTTCATCACATCAGATTAAACACTTACAGAAGTAGTTCACAGTAGCTGAATGATCCAGGGAATTAAAGACTATGAAAAAGCATCTTTATTAAGAGATCAAAAACAGTTCAAAATAAAATGATTAGCAATGTTCTAGTAATCACTGTTTCTTGAAATGTGGTATCCTATAATGGAAGGAAACTACTTCTGAAGTAGAATGAAGAATAGGGGAAAAGATTTTTCAAAACTTTACATATTCATGTTTAGAATTACTTAAAATGTTAAATTAACACAGAGAGGAAAATAACATTCTCATGTCTTCTTAAATATGCTCTGCAGCTAATACTATAAATAGAAAAAACCACCCCCAGAAAAGCTGGCAAATTCAAGAAGAAAAAGAGCTATTTTAGGGTCTCTCTCTCTCCTTTCAGTCTGTAAGATCAGGGTGAAGTATTTAGGCAAGGAAACGGGTTTTTGTCTTGAAAATCATAAATATTTCAATCTGATAGAAATTATTGGAACAATAGTCCAAGATAAGTTCTGCAGGCAAATTAAAAACAAAATGATAATCAGTTCCTTAAAGAGACTTCAAAATTTGCCTTCATTCTCTGTAGTCTTTACAAGGCTAAATGATACAATGAATGGAATGAAAGTCACCCTTTAGACTGGATCTACTATTTCTATCGCCCTCCTCCTTCCTGTGGATTTCTTAACCTAGAAATGCCATTCAAGCAAATAGTCATCTTCTATTGGGAGCAAAGCTCTTTATACTAAATGTTCCCAATTAACTAAAAACAATACGACCATTCATGCCTTAAGAGAGCACTGGAAAAGGGCTGTCAGGGGCAAACCTTGGCTTTGGTAGCCGCTGAGGCAAGAGCAGCTGCTGCGGCTGTGGCAACATTTCCTTCGGAAATTTCATGTTCTACTTTCTTCTTCCCAGTATCGCTTTCTCTTTCTTTACACGTATCAGTGAGTTCTTTGTTCTCTTCAGTCTCCTTTTCTTCTGAAAATATCAGAAAGCTTTATTACTAGTGTGCCCAGTCTCGAAAATCCATCTTTCTCCTCACCTTCACCACCGTAACAAACTAGGACTGATGTGACAAAGAGATGTCAATGCTTTTTTCATTTCTTTTTTTTTTGAGACGGAGTCTCGCTCAGTTGCCCAGGCCGGAGTGCAGTGGTGCGATCTCGGCTCACTGCAAGCTCTGCCTCCCGGGTTCACGCCATTCTCCTGCCTCAGCCTCCCAAGCAGCTGGGACTACAGGTGCCCGCCGTCACGCCCAGCTAATTTTTTGCATTTTTAGTATAGATGGGGTTTCACCGTGTTAGCCAGGATGCTCTCAATATCCTCAATACCCGCCTCGGCCTCCCAAAGTGCTGGGATTACAGGAGTGAGCCACCGCACCCAGCCAATGCTTTTTTCTTTTTAAGAGTTCTGTTGAGCCATTCCATGCATTTAGGTTTGCCTCTATTGGGGGACATGTTTTCTAAACAGTACACTTGTTTTCCTATCATTTTGCTAAGTTCTATGTGGAGGTCCCTTGGATATATATATAAAGGAAAATTCAGGGGAACTAAGTCTAAAACCAACATACTTGCCCATCAGTCAATGAAATGCCCTAGGAACTCTAGGGTCTGTAGGAAATCAGAAGCTGACAACAGACTACTTCTGTAAGCCTGACAGGCATGATGGGGTGTATCAGCAACTGACACAGAAAATAAAATGGCAAGTCTGTGAGGTGACTTCAATACTGCTGAATAACTTGTTGTTCTACATATTAAAAGCACAGAGAAAAAGTGTAGCCACCAGCATTAGTATTAGTACCTATGTGATAAATGAAACTCAATTACATACTTACTGTTACATTAAGAAACAAACCCAAAATAAAGGGGAAATATTTCTATATAAACCACCTTCATTTCTCCAGTGCCTTTTACAGTTTCACATAAGAATATCTAAGGAGTTTCCTCAAATTACCTGATTTGGTATCCTCACTCACTTCACTATCCTGTTCCTTTTCACTATTTTTTTCATTTTCTCCATCTTGTGCTTTATCACCTTCATCTGTTTCATTTTCCACTTTGTTTTCTGCCTGAAAGGGATACAAAGCAAGAGGACAGGCAGTGAGCAAAAAAACCCCAGATCTTTTTATGAGTAATTATCTTAGACTAGCAAAAGGTTCCAATATTTTTGGCAAGAAGTAGACTAGATTCAAAAGTGACTTGTAGAGAACAGCTGGAAAAAAACTAATAAATTCTGAGCAATACTTTCTACCACTTCAACACTTGAGTGCTCACAAGATATTCCTCCGAAGCACAGAGTCACTGCCCTCTCTGCATACTCTGCTGTAAAGCAAGGTTTACAATGCCCAAAGGAAAGTGAAGGGAATGAACTGATATTATTTGTTGACTAAAAACAGGCCAGGCCGGGTGCAGTGGCTCACACCTATAATTCCAGCACTTTGGCAGGCTGAGGCAGGCGGATCACCTGAGGTCAGTAGTTTGAGATTAGCTGGCCAACATGGTGAAACCCTGTCTCTACTAAAAACACAAAAAAGAAATTAGCCAAGCATGGTGATGGGAACCTGTCATCCCAGGTACTCAGGAGACTGAGGCAGGAGAATCCCTTGAATGCCTGGGAGGCAGAGGTTGCAGTGACCCAAGATCACGCCATTGCACTCCAGCCTAGGCAGCAAGAGTGAGACTCCATCTCAAAAACAACCACCACCGGCTGGGCGCGGTGGCTCACGCCTGTAATCCCAGCACTTTGGGAGGCTGAGACGGGCGGATCACGAGGTCAGGAAATCGAAACCATCCTGGCTAACACGGTGAAACCTCATCGTATTCAAAAAACAAAAAAATTAGCCGGGCGTAGTGGTGGGCACCTGTAGTCCCAGCTACTTGGGAGGCTGAGGCAGGAGAATGGTGTGAACCTGGGAGGGGGAGCTTGCAGTGAGCTGAGATCACGCCACCGCACTCCAGCCTGAGGGATTGAGCAAGACTCCGTTTCAAAAAGAAAAAAAAGGAAAAAGAAAAAGAAAAAAAACCCCACCACCACCACACACACGTGTGTGTGTGTGTGTGTGTGTGCGTCTACTTAATAATTACTGATTTAAAGAATTAAGAGCTTTTAAATTTCACACCATCAACAAAGAAGTTGAAATACTTTTGGAAAAGTTGACAAAGTCTTTTAATACAGCCATCTGCTAACAGTTTCAGGAAGAACCATGAGAGAACATCAGTGATCATGCTTTAGAAACTGAAAAAACTGCAACTGACTATCACTGACTTCATGAGGCTATATTGTTTGCTTAGAGGCAGGGTCCCCATACAGTGCCTAGGGTGGTTTCGAAGTCCTAGTGTCAAGTGATCCTCCAACCTTCCAAGTAGCTGGGACTACAAGTATGAGCCACCACACCCAGCTGAGACTGTTATAGGAATTAAATGAAATAAACAATGTGAAGTACAAATATCATCTTTAGAATACTGCAGGAACTATAATCAATTTCATTATTACCCTCACCCTCCCCTTGACTATATACAATTTTAGAATACCACATGTGATCAAGACCTTCAATCCTGGCTTATATATATTCACTCAAATAGTGACTGACTGCTCACTATGTGCAGTAAAAGCATTAGGAATACAAAGGCCCAGAGGCTGGGCGTGGTGGCTCATACCTATAATCCCAACACTTTGGGAAGCCAAGGAGGTGGATCACCTGAGGTCAGGAGTTTGAGACCAGCCTGGCCAACGTAGTGAAACCACATCTCTACTAAAAATACAAAAATTAGCTGGATGTGGTGGTGCGTGGCTGTAATTCTAGCTACTTGGGAGGCTGAGGCAGGAGAATCACTTGAACTCAGAAAACGGAGGTTGCAGTGAGCCAAGGTCGCGCCACGGCATTCCAGCCTCGGTGACAGAGTGAGACTGTCTCCAAAAAAAAAAAGGAATACAAAGGCCTACATCCTGACTTTTGTAACCTCCTGTTCTGCCACACCCATGATGCATTTACAGTCTCCTACAGAAGAGAGATTGAGCCACTAACACACTGGCTTTAGTGTCTCTCCTCCCCAACTAGTGTGAATCTTTGATTTTCTAACCTCTATTTCAATCTTCATATTTCTACCTACTCTTTAAAACCTACCTCAAATGTCATCTTCTCATTAATTATTTTCTAAAGATTCTTCCGCAGGCAGTTAGCCCTCATAGGAAATCACTTATTATTCTGTCATTCTCTTCTGGCACAAGTATAGGACTCAAACCTTACAATTTGATATTCACAAGAACCACAACTTTTTTTTTGTTGTTGCTGAGACGGAGTCTCACTCTGTTGCCCCGGCTGGAGTGCAGTGGCACGATCTCGGCTCACTGCAAGCTCCACCTCCCGGGTTCACACCATTCTCCTGCCTCAGCCTCCTGAGTAGCTGGGACTACAGGCGCCTACCACCATGCCCGGCTAATTTTTTTGTATTTTTAGTAAAGATGGGGTCTCACCATGTTAGCCAGGATGGTCTCGATCTCTTGGCCTTGTGATCTGCCCACCTCAGCCTCCCAAAGTGCTGGGATTACAGGCGTGAGCCACTGCGCCTGGCCAAGAACCACAACTTTTGTATTCATATTCCCAACTTGTGTATTCATATTCCCTCTTCTTTTGTGGGAAATTTGTATTCCTTCTTCTTCTAATACAATGAAATTAGATGTTTAAAATATAAAAGAAGAGGGTAGGGAGTGAATATACCTTCTCCCCAGTGAATAAATGAAAAATGTCCCATATTATATCTTGTGAGAACTATACCTTAAACCAGCAAAGTCCAAGTAGCAGACAGAATTACTTACAGTTCCCTAAGAGGGACTCAAAAACACCAAAAAAACAAACCATTATGCTCCAAAAAGGCATGCTATCTGTGGTTTTACTGCTGTGAGACTTTACCTTTTCAGGCTGCTGACCATCAGGGTCGGCTTCCATTTTTTCTTCTTCAGCTCCTTCTACAAGTAAAAGAATAAAAACAAGTACTCCAATGTGGAAAAAGGTAAAACTATTATATAACTGTAAGCGTGTCTGAAATACAAATATACACAGTAATACATACAAATATAGCCATACAGTCAGGCACAAAACACACTATATGATAAAGTTCAAAAACAGGTAAAAAGTAATCTATGGTGTCAGAACTCAGAACAGTGGCTAACGGGGAAGAGGTGAGTTATACAGAAAGCAGGTTCAGTAGGGAAATGGGAGGTCCTAGGGTGCTGGTACTTCTCTGTTTCTAGGTCTGGAATTTGTAGAAATGAACTAGGCTGTCTGCTTATGATTTTCGATTTTCTGTATGTATTAAAATATAAAGGCAAAATAAAAATAATTCATTATTATTTAACAGATGCTTGACAAGTATATATTTTGACTCAGGTACTGCGGGAAACACTGCTGACCCAGATATTCACTGAAATCTCAAGAGGATAACATTTTGGCTAGACAGGACACAAACCAACAAGTCCAGCACAGTATAACAGAGGCACGTATCAACAAATTACAAGAGAAAATTATTTCACATATGAGAAAATTATTAATTTTCTATAATTTTAGGAACCTAATAAACTAATGTCAAACTATATAAGCAGCCAGGCATGGTCACTCATGCCTGTAATCCCAGCACTTTGGGAGGCTGAGGCGACTGGATCACGAGGTCAGGAGTTCGAGACCAGCCTGGCCAACTTGATGAAACCCTGTCTCTACTAAAAATACAAAAAAATTAGCCAGGTGCGGTGGTATGCACCTATAGCCCTAGCTACTCGGAAGTCTGAGGCAGGAGAATTGTTTGAACCAAGGAGGCGGAGGTTGCGGTGAGCCGAGATTGCAACACTGCACTCCAGCCTGGGAGACAGAGCGAGACTAACAAACAAACAAACAAACAGACCAACTAACTGTATAAGCAAAAACTGAGAATGGCAGGGAAGAAACAAAGACAAACATCATTATAAAGGATTTGAACATACCTCTCAATAAGATATAGAGCAGATATGAACACAGAAAAACGGTACAAATGTACATATGCTGAATTCTACATCCACCAATTAGGCAATAATACACATTAATTTCAAGCTCACACAACATTTTAAACATAGTGATTACCAATTAGGTCACAAAGTTTTGAGTCCTCACAAATTTCAAATAACCACTATCATACAGATCAATTTATCCAACCATAATGCAAAGAAATCAGATACTTAAAATATAAAAATAAACTTCTCTATGCATGGAAACTCAATTGTGGGAAGTAAAAGTAGTAATTACAGAGAATGTAAAGTCTTACGTTTAAATCAGAAAAGAAATAAAGGCTCAAAGTATATGAGCTCTATGTCCTTTATGATATAGCAGAAAAAGAAAACAATATAGAAGATAGGGAGAAAAAAAAAAAAAACAGAAAAAAAATACACTAGAGATTTAGAAAAATATACGAGAATTAATATTCCCAAATGTTGGTTCTTTGAAATGATTAATAAAAATGATAAATGTAACTGATCAAGAAAAGAGAGAGATGGCATAAACAAACTATATGAGGAATGGAAGAAAGATCATGACAGAACAAGGTCAAAAAGGAAGTGATAATATATTCTGAATAACTTTATTCCAAGTAAAATTTAAAACTTAGATCAAATGGGAAAATTACTAAAAATTTATTTTTATCAAACTGATTCCAGAAGACAAAGAAGTCCTGAATTGTCTTTATATTAGTTAGAAAAACTGAAATAACTATAAAACTTAAAAATACACTAGTCCAGATGTTTTATACTGGGAAATTCTATCAAACTCTTAGGGAAAAGATGATGACAATCTTACATAATCTTTCCTAGAGTATAGAAAAAGAGGGAATTCCCCTACCTCAGTCTATGATACCAGTATAACTTTGATTCACAAATCAAATAGGGATAAAAGGTAAGAAATATTAGAGGACACTAGGCTAAATCTCATTTGTAATCACAAATGAAAAACTAAGCAAATTATATGAAAACAGAATAGAGCAATGTGTTAAAAAAGAAAACCTATACTAGACAGAGTAATATGAAGGATGACTTAATATTAGTACTCTACAAACCTATTTAATTAAATGCATGTACAGTATCTGACAAAACTCAGTATTATCCATTATAAGCTCCTGGAAAATTAAGGCTACAAGGAAGGTTCCTGATCTCCAAAAGGCTGTTCTCAAAAATCCTACAACAAATAACATTATTCACTGAAAGATGCCAACAGTATTCTCTATATAAAATTAAGAGCAAGATAAGAATACAAATATTACTATTTCCCTTCAATATTGTCATACAGGCCAAAGCCAACATAGTTAATTAAGAAAAAATCTTAGGCTGGCCATAGTGGCTCATGCCTCTAATCCCAGCACTTTGGGAGGCCAAGGTGGGTGAATCACTTGAGTCAAGCAGTTTGAGACCAGCCTGGGCAACACTGTGAAAACCCGTGTCTACAAAATATACAAAAACTAGCCAGGCATGGTGATGAGCACCTGATCTCAACTACTCAGGAAGTTGAGGAAGGAGGATCGCCTGAGCCTAGGAGATCAAGACTGAAGTGAGCTGAGACCTTGCCACTGCACTCCAGCCTGGACGACAGAGTAATACCCTGTTTCAAAGGAAAAAAGAAAGAAAAAAGGAAAGCTGAAAAGATATGCAGAGAGTAAAACTGTCTACATACAAAAATCTGCAGAAAACTTATTAGAAATAATGATAGGGTTTTGGAAGGGAGTGAGTTATAAAATTACCATATAAAACCAACTGCTACATTTTGATATGTTAACAAAAAAAAAATCTAGATAAAGACACATGAAAAAATAAAACTTGAATGTTATCTTAAACAAGACACAAAAAGCACTTAGGATAAAAATGACAAACAACACTTTAAAAAAATTACTCATGTATATTTTTAAGAGAAACGGTCTCCCTCTGTAATGCAGGTTGAAGTGCAGTGGTGAGATCACAGCTCACTGCAGCCTCAAACTCCTGGGCTCAACTGATCCACCCACCTCAGCCTCTTCAGTAGCTGGGATTACAGGCGTGCACCACTGTGTCTGGCTAATTTTGTTTATTTTTTGATAGAGATGGTGGTTTCACTATAATGCACAGGCTAGTCTTAACTCATAGCCCTAAGCAATCCAACCACTTCTGCCTCTCAGAGTGCTGGGATTACAGATGTGAGCTATCGCATCCATCCCTGAAACATATAACTATTAAAATCAAGGACTTCTCTTCATTAAAAGACTCCAAAAGAAAGAAGAAAGAAGTAGCATGTAGTGTAGTAACTTGCAAAAGATTAGTACATAAGACCTATACAGAAAAAGACAAATACTCTACAAAAGTAAGGAAGTCAGGAAGAGTTGCTTTACAGGAGTACATGTGACCAACAAATATAAGAAAAGATATTAGGTTTTGCCCAGTGCAGTGGCTCAGACCTGTAATCCCAACACTTTGGGAGGCCAAGGCAGGCGGATCACTTGAGGTCAGGAGTTCGAGACCAGCCTGGCCAACATGGGGAAACCCCGTCTCTACTAAAAGTACAAAAATTACTGGGTGTGGTGGCGCATGCTGGTAATACCAGCTACTCAGGAGGCTGAGGCAGGAGAATGGCTTGAACCCAGGAGGTAGAGGCTGCAGCAAACCAACATCGCGCCACTGCACTCCAGCCTGGGCAACAGGGCGAGACTTTGTCTCAAAAAAAAAAGAGAGATACCTAATAGAAGACCATGATGAAATGTCATTTTATACCTGCTAGATCAGCAGAGTCTAACACCAGAAAGGACTGGATCAAGTGTTGCTGCCTGAAATATATAACAGCACATACACTTTGGGAAAAAAACTGAAATTTCCAGCCCACGTATGGTGGCTCATGCCTATAATCCCAGCAATTTGGGAGGCAGAGGCAGGAGGATCACCTGAGTCCAGGAGTTTGAGACCACTCTAGGCAATGTAGTCAGACTCTGTCTCTATCAAAAAAGCAAACAAACAGACAAAAAGCAATTAGCCACGCATGATGGTGCATGCCTGTAGTCCCAGCTACTCAGGAGGACTGCTGAGCCTGGGAAGTTGAGACTGCAAAGAGCTATGATCACCCCACTGTACTTCAGTTTGGGTGGCAGAGCGAGACCCTGTCTGAAAGTAAGCAAACAAACAAAAAAACTGGAATTTCCTAAAATGTTGTTACTCATAGAACCAGTCCACAACAAAATAACGATTTGAGCAAGAAGTGTTCAAAGTTCAATATTCAAGAACGTTCACTACTCTTCCTTCACTGACAAACTCATCTGATGAAAAACTGACAAATGACATAGACAGCAAGCTTAGTGATGCAAGCTCCTTATCTTGGCGTGTCGGCTGGTCGATCAACCACACTTCGAGTAGCACTGCATCTAAGAGACATCCTGTGCATGTGCACTGTGAGGCATATACAAGACAGTACATGCATGTGTAACATAGAAACCACTGGATACAACCCAAACTGCTCATTCAGTAACAGAATAGATAATTAAACTGGATTAGAATCACACAAGAGGATTTTACAGCAGTGAAAACAAACAGCTACATGCATAATGTAACCACATGAATAAATCTTAAAAACATAATATGGAGTGAACAACAACAAAAAATCAAGTTTCAGAAGTCTGACATGGTCACTTAGAGGTCCAAGAAAAAAATAAAGTCTGAATATACCATGTTTTATAAACTTTTAAAAAAAATTACATGTCACATAGTGCTTAAGTACATTTATGTTTGTGATAAAAGTTATTTTCACAGTACTTAGAATAACTCAAAATTCAAGATGCTTAGTGCTGGGAAAGGGAAAGTGAGAGAAGATATGGGAGGAACAGACTGATTCAAATTACTGGTAATGTTCTAATACTTAGTTCAAATGAAATATATAACCTGCATTAAGACACATTATAATATAACAATGAAGAGAGATGAACAAAAAACTAAACAACTAAATGCAGATGGGATTATAAAAAACCACAAAATGCAAGGCATGGGTGGCTCATGCCTATAATCCCAGCACTTTGGAAGGCTGATGTGGGAGGATTGCGGCCAGCAATTCAAGACCAGCCTAAGCAACAAAGCGAGACTCCATCTCTACAAAAAAATTAAAAATTAGCTGGGCATCGTGATACATACCTGTGGTCCTGGTTACTTGGGAGGCCGAGGAGAAAGGACTGCTTGAGCCCAGAAGTGCAAGGCTACAGTGAGCAATGATTGCCACTGCACTCCAGCCTGGGTGACACAGGGAGACCTTGTCTCTAAACAAATAAAAATTAAGGGCCGGGCACGGTGGCTCAAGCCTGTAATCCCAGCACTTTGGGAGGTCGAGACAGGCGGATCACGAGGTCAGGAGATCGAGACCATCCTGGCTAACATGGTGAAACCCCGTCTCTACTAAAAAATACAAAAAAAAAAAAAAAAAAAAAGGCTGGGCGCAGTGGCTCATGCCTGTAAAGCCCAGTACTTTCAGAGGCAGGGGTAGGACAGCTTGAGGTCGAGAGTTTGAGACCAGCCTGGTCAATATAGTAAAAGCCCATCTCCACACAGAAAAAAAATTAAAAAAAAAAAAACAAAATTAGCTGAGCACAGCAGCATATACCTGTAGTCCCAGGTACCTGGGAGGCTGAAGCAGGAGGATCACTTGGGCCTAGGTGTTTGAGGCTGCAATAAGCTATGACTGTACCTCTGTACTTCCGCCTAGGTGACAGAACAAGACACTGTCTCAAAAGAAAAACTTTTTTTTGAAATGGAGTCTCGCTCTATCACCCAGGTGGGAGTGCAGTAACATGCTCTCAGCTTACTGAAACCTCTGTCTTTCAGGTTCAAGCAATTCTCATGCCTCAGCCTCCTGACTAGCTGGGATTACAGGTGTCAGCCACCAGGCCTGGTTAATTTTTGTACTTTTAGCAGAGACAGAGTTTCACCATGTTGGCCAGGCTGGTCTCGAACTCCTGACCTCAAGTGATCCACCCGCCTCGGCCTCCAAAAGTGCTGGGATTATTGGCAAGAGGCCACGGTGCCCGGCCAATAACTTTTTTAAAAACTAAAAATTTTAAAAGGTTGGTTTTATACAAATAGGAAACAAGGATGAGATTAATTTCTGTATTTCTCAGTATCTTTATTAACTGTATCATCCTCTTGGTATTCCATGACATGGCAAGATAGGGGAGTCAACCCAATCTTGACTTTCTTCGCTCTCTCACCTTCCAGTAGCAATTAGTCAATAATTTCTATCAACTCTATCAGTGAAAATATCTCAGGCTGGGCATGGTGGTTCACTAGGAATTTGAGAACAGTCTGTGTAACAAAGTGAGACCCTGTCTCTACAAAAAATTAGCTAGACATAGTGCTGCATGCCTAGGGTCCCATCTACAAAGGAGGCTGTGAAAGAAGGTTGCTTGAACCCAGAAGGTCTCTTGATCCTAGGTCAAGCCTGCACTGAGCTGTGTTCATGCCCCTGCACTTTAGCCTGGGTGACAGAGTGAGACCCTGTCTCCGAAACAAAACAAAACAAAACAAGACAAAAAACAACCCTCAAATATGCAGCCATACAGTGAATATGAGCAGACATTAGATGAAGATAAAGGTTCAACCTTCTTAAAATGAGTAAAACTGAAGTTAAATAAAACTGAAATAAAAATGACAGTAGCCTTAGGCTACCTGGGAGGCTGAGAAGGCAGGAGGATGGCTTGGGCCTAAGAGTTTGAGGGTACAGCAGGGTATCATTGTGCCACTGCCCTCCACACCAGGTGACAGAGTAAGAACTTGTTTATTAAAAACAAACAAAACCCCCAAACTTCACGTTACTTTTAAAATTTCTTTCTAATCCAGTGACAGATTAAGTACAAATTACTTGTAAATAAATACGCATTAGGTCACCTTGACTGAGTTAGCTTAGAGACTGAATAAGTATAATGTGGGAGAAATGTAATATGATTTTTTTCTCACAAAGATATCTGCTTTTGAAATGACTACCCACCATCTGTAGGTCCACATTCCAAAAGGATGACACACCCACTTTCTGTATTGGTAAGGCAAGCCAAATTTGAAATCAATTCTTTAATTAGCTATGATTCCAAGATAAAGTTACATAATATTAATAGCTATTTACATGGTAATAGCACAGTTAGAGACAGACTCTCTATAAGTGGAAAAATCCAGAGACAATGCTCAGGTCTTTGTTTTGGTTTTTAAGATGGGGTCTCGCTGTGTTGCTCAGGTCCACCTGACTCGGACTTTTAAGGTGATGTCTGTTAAGCATTTAATGGTAGGGCCAGGTGTGGTGGCTCACACCTGTAACCCCAGCACTTTGGGAGGCCGAGGTGTGGGGATTCTTGAGGAGGTCAAGAATAGCCTGGGCAACAGAGCAAGACCCTGTCTCTAAAAAAATAAAATAAAGAATTTAATGGTGTGTTGTCCATCTCTCAAGATGCTATGTGGAACAGTATGTAAAGCAATTTCTATTCCACAAAATATTTGTTTAAATCTGCTATGCCTTCTTGAAAAAAGAAAAAGTCTCTCTTTGGTCTACATTCTGGTCTGAATCATAAACCCTTAGGAGGCTGCAGCCTCTCCATGAATCTCATGTCATTTTGTTGTGGTTGATAAACCAACAGGTTAAAAATCCTTCCCCAAAAACATGTAACCTGACCCATATCTGCAGCGTTAAAGAGGATTAAACGACTTAAACAAGAAGGCATATAACTTAAACTAGTGGGTCATGTGCCAAAGACATTCTAGTAATAACATGGCTAGGAAAAACAGTATGAAAAAAGGTCTAATAACTATTTCCTAACAGGTTGAAAGAACTGGGAGAGGCATACTGGAGAAGAGATTTAAATGTTTGCCACATAGCTGCCTTTAATGTAAGCATGTAATAATCATGCACTATGACTATTTGGCAGGAATCACCCTCCATTTTCTGCACTTCATTTGTAAACTGCCAGCAGTTATTTTCAAAAACAGACTGAATCATGCTACTTCTATTTTCTGATGACTTCCTAATATCTGCAAGGTAACAACCCTTCAAAATCAGTCCCACAGCCATCTCCAGAGCTGCATGCACTTGACCAGAGTACCTGCTCCCCACAGACCTCTTGGCAATCATTCCAGAATATGCCACCTACATTCATTTTTTTTCCCCTTACTTGTTCCTGTATAAAAGGTCACATCCTTTGTGAAGACTTCCCTAAAGGACCCAAGCAAAACTAATAATGTTTCTTCTGCATGAGTCTCTACTTAAAGTCAAAACTATTTTCATAGTAACATTAAGATGTTATTTGCCTTTGCATTCTCATTCTCACACAGATTTAGAGTCTGACACTTTAGAGGCTGCATGATGCACAATGAAATGATCAGTCAGATAGCGAAAACAATGCACTCGTGAATTCTTTCAAAAGTTCCTCAGTCTTGATTTATATTACAGATGGTACCTGACTTATAATGGTTTGACTTGTGGCATTTCAACTTTACAATGGTGCAAAAGCGATACGCATTCGGTTGAAACCATAATCTGAATACCCATATGATCATTCTGCTTTTCATTTTTGATGTAATACTCAGTAAATTACACGAGACATTCAATACGTTAGTAGGCTTTGTGTTACATGATTTTGACCAACTGTAGGCTAATGTAGATGTTCTGAGCATGCTGAAGGTAGGCTAGGCTAAGTTACGTTTGGTAGGTTAGGTGTATTAAATGCATTTTCGACATATTTTCAACTTATAATGGGTTTATCAGAACATAATCCCATTGAAAGCCAAGAACCATCTGTATAGCAAACATCAACAAACATAATCCATATAAACTGAAGCATCTGGGGTTCTCCTAGATATTTTTTAAGAGTATAAAGGAGTCCTGAGACCAAAAACTTGGAGAACTTACAGTCTCATAGATTTCTGTCTTGTCAAAAGCAGAATGAAGCACATGGCAGGAAGCCAGTCAATACTTCTGTGAGACTGATCACGTCACTCCCTATATTTAACTGCAAGGATTTCATAAAGCCAACAATACACAGCCCAAGCTCACAACCTTTGGCATCACAATCTCTATAACCTAGCTACAACCTACCTTTGTAGCCTATTCTTTCTACGTCCTTATTTGAACTTTGTATTGTGGCCAATCTAGTTTATTTCCCATTCTCTAAATAACTTCCCATTTCTGTTTCTGTGACTTCAATCACATTGTTTTACAGAATCAAATACTTTCTCGAATCTGCTCAGTGACATTCTAAACCTCTTTTACTTTTTTTTGAGACAGAGTCTCATTCTGTTTGCCCAGGCTGGAGTGCAGTGGCACGACCTTAGCTCACTGCAGCCTTTGCCTCCTGGGTTCAAGTGATTCTTATGCCTCAGCCTCCCAGGCTGCTGAGATTATAGCGTTGCGCCACCACACCCGGCTAACTTTTGTATTTTTAGTCGAGATAGAGTTTCACCGTGTTGCGCAGGCTGGTCTCCAACCCCTGACCTGAGGTGATCTGTGTAACTCAGCCTCCCAAAGTGCTGGGATTACAGTCATGAGCCACCGCGCCCAGCCTTCTAAACCTCTTTTTCTACGTTCAGCTCAAATACTACTTTCTTTGTGAAGCATTCCTCCATCAAAAATTACACGATGCCTTTTAAGAATTCTTTTTTTATTTTTTAAGAGATAAGAGTCTTGTTTGGTCACCCAGGCTGCAGTATGGTGGCAGAAGCAGACCTCACTGCAACCTCAAACTTCCGGGCTTAAGCAATCCTTCCATCTCTGCCTCCCAAGTAGCTGGGACAACAAGTGTGCATCACCATATCTGGCTAGGTTTTTTTCTTTTTTGTAGAAACGAGGTCTCACTATAATATGTTGCCCAGACTAGTCTCAAACTCCTTAGCCCAAATGATTCTCCCACCTCAGCTTCCCAAAGTGGTGGGATTACAGTCATGAGCCACCACACCTGGCTCCTGCGTAATAATTCTTACAGCCCTTCCTATGTAGAGTTTTCCATGAACAAATAATACTATACTTCATTTTATCGCCAACGCCCCAAATGCTGAAATTATTTTTTTCATGTATGTGTAGCACAAAAAAATAGCTTCAATTGGTAGAGGGTATTAACTGTATGTCGCTTGACATGACTTGCCCACAGCAAGAGGCATATATCAAATATCCAAAATGCGTGATTTGATGAAACAATCCCCCAAAGGCAGACAGTTATATTTTGTAACAAAAGTCAATTTCTTCCTGAAAATATACATCCTACTACCTAATAAATATGAGGAAAGTCACGTAAATCCTAGTCAGTCCTTAGAAATTAAATGTTCAATTATGAGCTATTCAGAAGTTTGAGTATATATTTCAATATGTTTTTACAATACTTGAAAGAGCCTTTTAAATATAACAAAGAGAAAGCAGCCCATTCCACATGATGTAAGTCTGATGATCAAATATGGTTCCACATTTTTCTTACATGCATTGGCCTAGGGTATTTTCACACATGGTGTTTTAGAAGTGCCTGACTTTAAAAATAATGTTATGGAAATCCTCATGGTGAGAAGAGTGAGGCTACTTATAAGCTATGAATAGTATCTGAGGCGAGAATTCTAACAGTCATTTCTGGGCTATATGTTCTTAGAAAGTTACTTCTTCAGTATTATTTATTGTCAGGATTATCTTAATCTCATAATGTCTAGACTAGTCCTTAACCTTCTTAAAAACTAGGAATGATTAGTTGGGTTAACACAGAGCTGTGACAACTGGCTCAAGATGTACTCATTGGAAACCTGTATTCCATAGGTTATTAAGGAGCTCAGTAGACAATCTACTCATTGACATATTTTTAAAAACTCTGATTATTCTATTTGTGATTAAATTTCACCAAAAGTCATCAACTTGCAAGGAAAACACTTCAATTAACCTAATCCCTCAAAATCTGTCCAAACCAGAATTGAGATGCAGACAGTAAATCCACTCAGTAGCAAAAGAAATGAAATTAATACTTGAGATCAGGAAATATAAATGACGGTAACAACAAAAGGTTTTTGACAAACCCTTGACTAGCCCTTGAATGTACAAGTACATTCCAACTCTCTTGAGGGAAAGCGCTGGTGTCCTAAAAAGGGACTAAAAATCATTGTGTTAAATAACTGATTTAGGAAAGTGTCCTTATCCTTAGGAAATATATGGTGGACTATTTAGGCTACAAAGAATCGTCATGTCTTCAAATTACTTTGAAGTAATTCAGGCTGGGCGCGGTGGCTCACGCCTGTAATCCCAGCACTTTGGGAGGCCAAGGCAGGCAGATCTTGAGGTCAGGAGATCGAGATCATCCTGGCTAACACGGTAAAACCCCATCTCTACTAAAAATACAAAAAATTAGCCGGGAGTAGTGGCGGGCACCTGTAGTCCCAGCTACTGGGAGGATGAGGCAGGAGAATGGTGATAACCCAGGAGGCAGAGCTTGCAGTGAGCGGAGATCGTGCCACTGCACTCTAGCCTGGGTGACAGAGACTCCGTTTCAAATAATAATAATAATAATAATAATAATAATAATAATAATCATTCAAGAAAAAGAACATTTATTTAGAAGGCTAAATAAATATCAAAAAGTTGAACCTAACTAGTAGGCATACAAGATTTCACTCTGCTATCCTATCAATATATCAGTATGTTTGCTATAAGTAAACAAATTATAAGATAGGCAATTTTGTTTAGTTTCCAAGTCATGTAAAAGAATATCTACCTGTAATCCTAGCAAAACACAAGCATAAAATGTGGCCTTGGGTTGAGCGCAGTGGCTCATGCCTGTAATCCCAGCACTTTGAGAGGCCAAGGAGGGATGATGGCTTGAGCTCAAGAGTTTGAGACTAGTCTAAGCAACATAGTGAGACCCTGTCTCTACAATAACTAAAATAAGTAGCCCAGGATGGTGGTGCACGCCTGTAGTCCCAGCTACTTGGAGGCAGAACTAGGAGATTACTTGAGCCTGGGAGGTCAAGGCTATAGAGAGTCATGATCATGCCACTGTATCCAGCCTGGGAGACATAGCAAGACCCTGTCTCTTTAAAAAATAAAAATAAAAACATAAAGAAAAATTTAATAAAATCTTTAATAGAGCTTTCTAATAAAAGCCTTAGTTATGTAGTGAAGAAAATTTTCTTTGAAAATCAAATATATGTTATCTGAATAATAAATCAATTTAATGACTTCCACATGGGAGTATATTCTCAATTGAACAGTTAGAGTAAGACTTGAAAAAATATAGGTCAGACTCAGGCCAGGCGTGGTGGCTCACACTTGTAATCCCAGCACTTTGGGAGGCTGAGGCAGGCAGACTGTTGGAGTCCAGGAGTTTGAGACCGGCCTAGGCAACATGGCAAAACCCCGCCTCTATAAAAAAACAAAAAAATCAAGGTGTGGTAATGCACCCCTATGGTCCCAGCTATTTGGGAGGCTGAGCTGGGAGAATCACCTGAGCCCAGGATGCAGAGGTTGCAGTGAGCCAAGATTGTGCCACTGCACTCCAGTCTAGGCAACAGAGTGAAACCCTGTCTCAAATACATATGTCAGACTCTGACATTCTTTTGGTCAAACTGCTCCGCTTCCTCCACTTTGCATAAAGTAAACATCACAATAACCCACAAATTACCTTAACATCTCATATCGTCCCCTCCCCCACCAATCGAGCTATTATGACTTCACATGAGCCTCCTTGCTGTTCTGCAAGTATGCCAGGTACCTCCTACCCAGAGGGCTTTACACTGGCTTCTCCCAATACTGGGAACACTCTTACACTGCATGTCTACATAGCACTCTAGCTCACCTTATTTACATCTTCGCTCAAAAGTCACTTTCTCAATGAGACTTTCCCTGATCATTTAAAATTGTAATTCCCACACTTTACTCATATTCTTGCAACCCTGCTTTGCTTTTCACAATAGCACATCAGCCAACATACTCTTCATAAATAATTACATCTATACACGCTAAGTTTTACTTATTTGATTAGATTGCTGTCAATCTTACACTCGATAAATATAAAACATAAAGGGGTGAAATTTTGGTTTACTTTACCAGTATCCTAGCATCTAGAACACAAAGAAATGATGTGACAATATGATACACTGAGTTTGATTTTTTGTGATTATGTCCAAGAAAGCTTCTCTGGCACAGGCTCATGCACTGAATGACACTGACTGAATTCTGGTGTAAGGTTTTTGGTTTTTATTTGAGACAGGGTCTCGCTTAGTCACGTAGGCTGGAATGCAGTGGTGTGGATCACAGCTCACTGTAGCTTGGGCTCAAATGATCCTCTCACCTTGTGTTCCTGAGTAGCTAGGACTAAAGGTTTGCACCACCATGCTCAGCTAATTTTTTTATTTCTATTTTTTTGTACAGATGGGGTCTTGCTATGTTGACCAGGCTGGTCTCTATATCCTGGCCTAAAGCAATCCTCCTGCCTGCCAAAGTGTTGGGATTATAAGCATGAGCCGTAGCACCCAGACTTCTGTGGGTTTTGCTGGTATTCAGTGGCATATAGAGGAAGTCAACCACAGCTGCTCTGACTGATGCATTTGCCTATTTCAGGAGACAGGTGTTAAGTTCTCAAGAGGGCTTGGGCTCTTTAGTATTATATTTCCCATAGTATCTAAGACAGAACAGTAATTTGGAGCTATTAGGCCTTTAAAGATGCTTGTTCAATGAATGAAAACCACACAGACAAACCTACATATTTTACTTCTGGCAGCCTGCTACAGTGAAGAGAAGCAGAGCTTTGGGATTAGAGAGATTTAGGTTAAATTTCTGGTTCAGATACACACCTATGTAACCTCTCCATGCCTCAGTTTACTTGCTTTCGCCAAAAAAAAAAAAAAGTTACTTCCTCCAAAGGAGTCTCCTAAAAAGAAACTCAAATGGCCAATCAAAAATCTCTATACAACGTGGACTAAATATGGGTACTCAGAAGTATTTTTTGTGTGCCCAGAATGGTCTAGTCAATGAAAAACAAAAAATATATAAATGCACAGAAATTAATAGTTCTTGGTGAATGACCATAGTTAAAAAGATGGACTGAAGAAGACCCTTCTCATAAGCAAACACTCATTTCCTAAATAATTCCTATGGGAAATCACTTAAAATATGAATGTAAGAGGTGTTTGAGTGTTCATCCAGCTTTACTTTCATTTCACCATATACATCGTATATTTCTTCTCTAATCCAAATTCACAATGAAATGTTAGATAGGTTAATGACAGGAACCCAAAACAAGTACTGTATTTCTTAAGGAAGCTTATTCTCCCTATAGTATGATTTTATCATAGATAACACCTATGTGTACATATCTGTAACACAGTAAATTATCACAATAAATAGTACCATGAACTCACCACCCAAGTACACTATTATCTTGCTAAGTAAAATCCTTTATCACTTGGTTTCAAACCAGTGTGCTACACAATAAGGCAGTATTTGTGACGTGAAACGTAAGAGATACACTGTTGACTTCCTACAATTCTGTTGAGCCAATTCTGAAGGGAGAAACATTTGCTGTTTCTCAATTTATTCCATTTGTCGGAATCCAATATAAATCATATTATCTATAATAGTCCAGCATAAGTTACAGAAACCTATTCTCAACTCATTTGAAATATTCATATTATGGTCTGTATTCCTTACCCTTATTATAAGAGGCCCCAAATTCCATTGCTGCAATTAGTGAGTATGGAACACACTTGAAAGAGGTTAACTGGGAGGCTACTTCCAGATACCGTGAACGAATTTTACTGTTAATGCCACTCAAAAGTCAGCCCTTGTAGTCTCATGTGCCTCCTGTAGCAGTCTAAGCTCTGCATGCTCCACAAACCATAAATTCACGAATGAATCAGGAATCAGGAGAATCCAGCCCCAAAGAAACCAAGGTTGCTAGGTACTTTAGTCTTGTTTCAAATCTCAGTAAACTAGAAATGACTAAATTTGCAGTCTATTTCATAGCCACTAATGCTCTATGGTATCATCTACCAAAATATGTTTTCAAAACATACATGTAAAAATACATCCCTCATTTGGCAAAGTACACAAATCTCACTGACTCAAAACATTTAGGAAATTAAGACCCAGGCTTCATTAGTTCCAGGTTTTTCCAGCCTATGCTGGGTACTGTCTGATGGTGCAGAATCAGCAAAGAAGAACAGAGAAGTGACTTGGCCTGCTAAATTCAGTCTTCATATAAAAAAAGAAAATAAGTTAATTTCAAACTAAGAATTATAGATACTCTCAAATTGCTTTTAAATCAAAGAGCTGGTACTCTAGGTGTAACAATGTTTAGAAGAATTAAAACAATAATTTGCGCAGAGGGCTGGTATCTTAGTCCATTTTGTGGTGCTATAAAAGCATATCTGAAACTAGGTAACTTACAAAGAAAAAGGGTTTATTTAGCTCACAGTTCCACAGACTTAGAAATTCAAGGGCATGGCCCCGATTCCTAGCAAAGGATTTTATTCTGTGTCCCAACAGGGCAGAGGAGGTCAAAGGAGAAGCAGACAGGTGTAAAGAAGAGAAACCTGAGGAGGGTCCTGAAATTATAACAACCCACTCTGAGGGGAATGAATCCATTACTAGGAGAACTAATCCAATTCCCCAAGAGTGAGAATGGAACTCATTCACTACTACAAAAATAGTACCAAGCCGTTTATGAAGGATCTGCCTCCACAACCCAAACACCTCCCAACACCATCACATTAGGGATCAAAGTTCAACACAAGTTTTGGCGAGGACAAACAAACCATATCCAAACCCCAGCAGCAGGGATGAGAGGCTTCATTAATCTGAAAAAATGTTTCTGTATAAGCAAAATGAGATGGCTAGACTGGCACTTAATTCAAACAAAGTAGAAAGAACAACAGGGGTAGGCTCTATGCAAACTCATAAAAAATGGTAAGATTTGAGACTTGAAAGGACCTCACTGATATCCACTTGAACTGCCAAGAATGGAGCACTAGGTGTTCAGATGGTATGTTCTGGAGAGCAGTAGCTAGCAATTTTAATTTTTACTTCCTATTATCTTTATTTTAAGAATAAATGAAAAAGAATAGCCAGGAATGGTGTCATGTGCCTGTAGTTCCAACTACTTGTGAGGCTGAGGTGGGAGAATCACTTGAGCCTGGGAGGTACAGATTGCAATGAGCTATGATCATGCCACCGTACTCCAGCCTGAGTGACAAAGCAAGACACTGTCTTAAAAAATAATAATAATACGCCAGGCACAGTGGCCCACGCCTGTAATCCCAGCCCTTTGGGAGGCTGAGGCAGGCAGATCACTTGAGGTCAGGAGTTGGAGACCAACCTGGCCAACATGGTGCAACCCCGTCTCTACCCAAAATACAAAAATCAGCCAGGTGTTGTGACACACACATGTAATTCCAGCTACTCAGGAGGCTGAGACAGGAGAATCGCTTGAATCTGGGAGGTGGAGGTTGGAGTGAGTTGAGATCACACCACCATACTCCAGCCTGGGTGACAGAGCGAGACTCCATCTCCAAAAATAAACAAACAAACAAACAAACAGACAAATGAAAATCATTGTATCTAAAGCACAGTGTATATAAATTTCATACAGGTGAGATAAAGATGGAAATAATTAGGCAGAATGACACCTATAATTCTTTAATCAGCAGACATACACAGTTTCACAATGAAAGAAAAGAAAAATATTAATGAACAACGTAAAACATGCTGGGAATATACTGGAAGGCAGGAGAATTGCTTGAACCCGGGAGGCGGAGGTTGCAGTGAGCCGAGATAACGCCACTGCACTCCAGCCTGGGTGACAGAGAAAGACTCCATTTCAAAAAAAAAAAAAAAAGCCTTTCATATAAGGGCACTTCCATTTGAGAAGCTGGTACTACATATAAAGCTGCTTTATTAATTGCACTTCTCTTTAAGACTGATTAAAGAGAAACAGGTAATTAAGTCCTTAATAGCAAAAATGTCTCCTTTCTGACATCATAAAACAGCACTAGTAAACGATACATTACAGAAAGTATCTAATAATACCTTTTCTTCTACAGATGAGACAATTTAGAGCTAACCAGCAAAGGTAAACTGCTTTTGAAAGTCCTATGGCTATGAAGGGTAGAAACAAAGGTAGAATCTAAGTTTCAACTTCTCAAATACAATGATGACAATGCAGTCTGTAAGAATCACTTTTGATACCAAGAAACAAAGAGACTGAAAGTAACAAGACAGAAAAGTGATTCAGTGTAAACAGAAACCAGGCCCTGCCCCGTGGCTCACACCTGTAATCCCAGCACTTTAGGAGGCAGACGTGGGTGGATCACTTGAGCCAAGGAGTTCGAGACCAGCCTGGGAAATATGGTGAAACCCCGTCTCTACTAAAAATACAAAAATTAGCAGGGCACAGCAGTATGTGCCTGTAGTCCCAGCTACCTGAGAGGCTAAGGCAGGAAGATCACATGAGTTCAGGAGGTGGAGGCTGAGGTTGCAGTAAGCCAAGATCATGCCACTAAACTCTAGCCTGGGCAACAGAGGCAGACTCCATCTCAACAACAACAACAAAAAAAGTAAGCAGAAACCTAACAGCATCTGAAATAGTATACTAATATCAGATAAGATAGACTTTAAGACACAAAATGTTATATAAGACAAAAAGGACATTTTATAAAGATAAAAGGTTCAATACATCAAAAAGATGTAACAATTATAAACATATAAGCAACAACAGAATCTCTAAATATATAAAGCAAAAACAGAACTGAAGGAATAATTCAACAATAATAGTTGGAGATTTCAATACCCCACTTTCAATAAAGGAGAGAACTATGCAAAAGATAAACAAGGAAGTAGACAACTTGAACGACCCTATCCAGTAAGAGCAGAAAACATATTTTTCTCAAATGCACAAAGAACGTTGTCTGGAATAGACCACACGTTAGGCAACAAAACAAGTCTTAATTTAAAAATACGGAAATCACACAAATTACCTTCTCTGATTACAATGAAATGTAACTAAAAATCAGTAAAAGAAGAAAATCTTTAAAGTTTACATATTTATGAAAATTCACAATAACATCCTCTTAAATAGCCAATGAGTCAAAGAAGAAATCACAACAGAAATTACAAAGTACAGGGGCTGGGCTCAGTGGCTCATGCCTGTAATCCCAGCACTTTGGGAGGCCAAGGTGGGTGGATCACCTGAGGTCAGGAGTTCGAGATGAGCCTGGCCAACATAGTGAAATCCCATCTCTACTTAAAAACACAAAACAAAACAAAATAAAACAAAACAAACCACACATACAACAAAAAAAATAAGCCAGGAGTGGTGGTGGGTGCCTGTAATCCCAGGTACTTGGGATTACAGGAGGCTGAGGCAAAAGAATGGCTTGAACCCAGGAGGCAGAGGTTGCAGTGAGCCAAGCTCGCACCACTGCACTTCAGCCTGGGCAACAAGTGTGAAACTCCATCTTAAAAAAAAAAAAAGAAAGAAAGAAAGAAAGAAAAGAAAAGAAAAGAAAAAATTACAAAGTACTTTGAGAAGAACAGAAACATAAATAAATATATCAAAACTTATGGAATGTCACAAAAACAGTACTGAGGGAAATTCATAGAGCTGTAAACACCTGCATTACTAAATAAGATCTCAAATAACATACACTATCTTAAAACAACTAGGAAAAAAAAGCAAATTTAACCCAAAGCAAGCAGAAGGAAAAAATGAAGATTAGAGTGGAGAGAAATTATAGAACAGAAAAACAAAGAATCAATGAAACAAAAAAGCTGGTTCTTTGAAGAGACAAAATTGACAAGCCTTTACCTGGACTGACTTTAAAACAAGAAAAGCAAGTGGATGAAATTACTATAATCAGTAATGAAAATGAGGACATTACTATTGACAGTTATGAGAGAACACTGTGAACTTAAAAAGATAGCTTTGAGATATAATTCACATAATATAGAATTCACCAATTTATTGAGATGTAATTCACATAATATAAAATTCACCCATTGAAGGAGTACAATTCAATGAAATTTGCATATCAACAGATACGTGCAACCATCCCTATGGTAAAATTTAAAACATTTTCATTACTTCAAAGAGGTATCCTTTTGCAATCAACCCCAAATCCTCCATTCCACCTATGCAGAGCAACCATTAATCTACTTTGTTTTTATAGATTTCTCTCTTCAGGACTTTTCTTATAAATGCAATCATATAGTATATTGGCTATTTTCACTGGCTTTTCACTTACCAAATGTTTCCAAATTCATCCATGATGTGGCATATGTCAATACTTCATTCCTTTTTATAGCCAAGTAATATTCCATTGTATGGATATACTACATTTTGCTTATCACACATCAGATGATGGACATTCCAGTTGTTTCCCCTTTTTGTTGTTATAAATTTTTTGCCAACAAATTAGATAGTCTACATGAAACGAATAAATTCCTATAAGACACAAACTACCAAAACTGACTCATTAAGAAATGTTTAAATCTCAGTAGAATTATAACGAGTTAAGAGACAGAATCAGGGCTGGGTGCGGTGGCTCACACCGGTAATCCCAACACTTTGGGAGGCCGAGGCGGGTGGTTCACAAGATCAGGAGATCAGACCAGACTGGCCAACACAGTGAAACCCTGTCTCTACTAAAATATAAAAATTAGCCAGGTGTGGTGGCACGCACCTGTAGTCCCAGCTACTCCAGGGGCTGAGGCGGAAGAATTGCTTGAACTCAGGAGGCAGAGGTTGCACTGAGCCAAGATCACACCATTGCACTCCAATCTGGGTGACAGAGTGAGACACCGTCTCAAAAAAAAAAAAAAAAAAAGAAAAAGAGAGACAGAATCGGTAATCAAGAAAGTAAGAAAAGCCCAGGACGTGATGGCTTTACCAGTAAATATTACCAAATGCTTAAAGAAGAATTAACTCCAAAGCTCCTCAAACTTTTCTTAAAAAAAATAAAAAATAAAAAAAGAACAATTCCTAACTTATTCTTTGAGGCTGGTATTATCTTAATACCAAAACTAGACAAAGATATCACAGAAAAAAAAACTACAAACAATCTATCAATACAGATGCAAAAATCTTCAACAAAACACTAGCAAACTGAATCTGATAGCATGTTAAATGGATTATTTACAAAGGCCAAGTTGGATTTATCAAAATAAAAACCAAAAAACAACAACAACAAAAAGGGAGGGTGGTTCAACATGTGAGAATCAATTACAGAATAAACTAAAATTTTGGACTGCAGTTGATGATGATGTGTTAAAGTAGGTTTATCAACAAATGTACCACTCTGGTATGGGATATTGATTGCGGGGGAAACTGTGTATGTGGGGGGTAGTCAGGTGGTATGCAGGAACTCCGTAATGTCTACCAAATTTTGCTATGTACCTAAAACTGCTCTAAAACATAAAGTCTACTAAAAAAAAAAAAAAAACAACGGGGGGGTGGGGCATGAATCTGAGTAGGTATTTTCCAAGGAAGACATAAAAATGGCCAATAAACACATGATATTCAAGATCATTAATCATCAATCCAAATACAAACCCCAACATCAAACCACTAGACTGGCTATTAAAGGTAAAAATAGAAAAATAAGTATTGACAAGGATGTGAAGAACTTAGAAATGTCATACATTATGGGTAGGAACATAAAATGGTATAGCCACTATGAAAAACAGGCTGGCAGTTTCTCAAAAAGGTAAACAAAATTACCATGTAACTCAGCAATTCTACCCCTAGGTATATACCCAATCAAAAGAAGTGAAAACCCTCTGTTCACAAAAAAGTTTGTATATAAGTGTTCATAGCAGCATTTTTCATAGTAGTGTAAAAGTGGAAACAAAATGTCCATGAATTGACAGATAAATATAATTGGGTATATGACAGATAAATATAATTGGTTACATCCACCCAAAGAAATAGTCAGCACTGACAAGAATGAGGTACTGATGGATGCCACAACATGGATGAACCTTGAAAACATGCTAAGTCAAAGAAGCAGACACAAAAGGCCACATATTACATGATTCTGTTTATATTAAATGTCCAGAATAGACAAACCCATAGAGACAGAAAGCAGATTGTTAGTGGGTACCACAGCTGAAGAGCAAAAGGACTGGGGAGTGACCGCTTAATAAGTATGTGATTTCCTGTTGGGATGAGGAAAATGTTCTGGAATTAGATAGTGGTGATAGACACACAGCATTGTAAATAGAGCAGAAGCTATTATACTTTTAAGCAGTTAAAATGAGGAATTTTATATTACAGGATTTTCTCCTCAGCTAAGAAAACCCACAAAACCATGAACTGAAACCCATTCAGCAACATATAAATTAACATAATCATAAGTCATTTCCTTTTTTTCACCTACAGTTCCATCCATCTTTCAGTATTCTTCTGTCTATTCAAAACCTGGATCTACAAACAGCAACCAGATAATTCACAACTGTAATACCATTAACAATTACAAGACAATTTTTTTAGTTCTAGCTACCAAAAGAAACAGACAAGAGAAAACAAATCATGTACTAATCTTAAAAGACAAGTTTATACTGATCATTGTACTTACTTTTTAGTGCAGGTAAACCCAATTACTTAAGTAAGCTGACAGGAATACAAACATATATTAACTCTGTCCCTTGAAAGCAGCACTGACTCACCAAGCTTCTCTGGCTCATCGGGCCCTGTGCCCGCAATGCAGCTGCTCTCCAGGCCGTAGGTGGGATCCACTTTCCCAGAGGCTCGTGCTGCTTCTTGTACTTTCTTGACATGAGCTTCAACCAATTCCAGCGGTACCTCCTCCCGGACCCGAGAAAACTCCTCTGGTTCAAGAATAAAAATGGAACAGCAATCTAACTTTGCACAAAAATTTGCTTCAGTGTAAAACCACCATCGGGAAACCCAACACAATATTATTGTCTTAGGTGTAGCAACCTCTTCAGGCTCTCAGTCCCTCTACACCAGCAAAATGAGAGGACTAAATGAGATTTAAAAAAATAATAATAATGAAATTCTATGGCTCTACATTTTATCCTACACATCACAGAGCCTTGATATAAGAGATTTTTCAACTCATACCAGCAATAATCAAAACTGCTGTCCATATTTTAACTTTGCTTACTAGATTAATAAATCAAAAAAACAAAAACAGCAAGGATTAAACACCCATAAAACCAAGAAAGAGTTCTATGATGTGACGAAGTTCTAGTTATAATTAATGTGTAACCCATGCATATCAAATGACTTCCTTTGCTAGTTATACCAAATTATAAATTAATCACAAAATATACAATAAAAAACCTCTGTCCCTCCAATTCCTAAAGCTCTTAATTTTAAGACGCATTACTTAAAAATTTTGTAATACTTTCATAAAGAATATGGTATTTTTCACAGGTAATATCTGATTTTTGTTATTTACGTTAAAAGAAATGAATGTAATGGCTGGTAATATTCAAATTGAGATAAACTGAGTTTTTCTGTTGAGGAGATGGTTTAGGGAAGTCCATACCCAAAGCCGCTTTTGCTGCAGCAGATGCCACGCGAGGGTCCACCACAGATGCCAAAAAAGCAACAGTACTCATGACTGGATTTCCTGACTGACTAAAGGGGACAGGCTGGTAGGCCAAAGGCCCAAGGGAAGCATCTGAATTCTCAAGGTATGGGTCCTCAATGGGAAGTCTCAAAAAGTGGAGGATGCATTCATCCTGAGTACGACTTCCAACATGTTCCGACACTTTGTTCCAATCATCCTTATACATCTCCAGGGCCTAAAACAGAAAAAACAGATGCTTTCATGTCCAGTAACAAGAAAGTAATGTGTAATATCAGAAGTTCTTTATATAGCTTTTTAAAAAAAAATTAATGCAAATAGTTAAGCATAAATAGAAAGATTTGATGGCTTTCCTTATATTATTTTCAATCAGGCAAGAAAAATAAATAAAAGACATGCATACTATAAAGAAAGAAGTATTCCAAGCATGGTGGCTCACGCCTGTAATCCCAGCACTTTGGGAGGCAGATCACCTGAGGTCAAGAGTTCGAGATCAGCCTGGCCAATGACATGGTGAAACTCCATCTCTACTAAAAATACAAAAATTAGCCGGGCATGGTGGTGTGTGCCTGTACTCCCAGCTACTCAGGAGGCTGAGGTACAAGAATCGCTTGAACCCAGGAGGCAGAGGTTGCAGTGAGCCAAGATTGCATCACTGCACTCCAGCCTGGGCGGCAAGAGTGATAGAAAGAAAGAAAATAGGGAAGGAAGGAAGGGAGGGAGGGAGGAAGGGCTGATATTTTTACTAATACAGACAGACACGACTGTTTATATAGAAAATTCCAAGGAAGCTATAAAAAAAAGTACTAAAACTAAACAGCTGAGCAAAGTCAAAGGATAGAAGGGCAATAAACTCAATTATATATCCATATATAATAGCAATGAACAATTTTAAACAGGAAGAAAAAAAGTATTTAAAGTAACATAAAAACTGGGTGTGGGGGCACACATCTGTAGTCCCAGCTACTCAGGGGGCTCAGGCGAGAGGATCTCTTCAGCCCAGGAGTTCAAGGCCAGCCTGACAAACACAGCAAGACCCTGTCTTAAATAGCATAATTAAATACTTAGGAGGAGGAATAAACATAATAAAGAATGTATAAGAGTAACAGACTGGAATGAGTAAAACATGAGAGAACTAAAAGACCCAAATAAAATAACGAAGAGATATATTGTGTTCATTCACCAGAAGTCTCAGTATTAAGATGTCAATTATTTCCAAGTTGAACTTTAGATTCAATACAATTCCAGTCAAACTCCAAGTAGGCTTCTTTTTAGTAGAAATTGATAAAACTGATTCTAAAATTTATAAACTACATACATTTCTAGTTGTATAATTTATTATTTTTTCAGAGAAAATCCTGAAAGAAACCAACAAAAAGTTTAAAAGGAGTCTCCGAGGGAAAAATGGATAGAACAGTAGAAAGAAAACCACAACTATGTGGTGCTAAGAAAGTTGAGGAATTAATTGGATAACAAGAATTTATTTAGTGGCATACTGAAGTTGCTACTCTAACACCATTCTCTCCAGGACCATGGTTCTCAAAGAAGAGTAATTTTTGCCCCCTTGAGGACATTGGCAATGTCTGCAAACATTTTGGTGGACCCAACTGGGGAAGTGCTGCTGGTATCTAAGAACAAGGAGGGGCCATATATGCTGTAAAACATATATGAACCCTCCACTCCAACAACAACAAAACTAGCCCAAATGTCAATATTGAATGCTCCAACTGAAAAACCTTGCATTAGAGCCTAATTTGCTGATCTACACTGTGAGATTGAGCTTTCTATAACAATAGTTGTCTCCATGTTTTACTTTTTCAGTTAATTATTTTACTTCAAAGTTTGTTTTTTTTTTAATTTTTAGAGATGAGTTCTCACTATATTGCCCAGGATGGTCACGGACTTCTGAATTCAAACAATCTTCCCACCTCAGCCTCCCAAAGTGCTGAGATTACAGGTGTGAAATATTGTGCCTGGCCATCAATTAATTCTTAACTCTGGGTTCCAACTGCTGCTCAGGCTTTCATTTCTGCTGGAATGGTATAGGACTTCTCAAAACCCAAGAGAGCAAACGGTCTGAGTCATTAAATCCCTTGAAACACTAGGCTAATTCTAGGTTTCCTCTTGATATTCAGTGACCTCTGGATATTCAGTAACCTCAGGTAGTTTGAGAAGGAATTACTTTTTGAAAGACCCAGATTGTAAGAAAAAAGAAAAATAAATGTATCTCACGCAGGTCCATGGAAGTAGAAATATATCTACTGGGGCTGTATTATGTTTCTAATTATAAATAGGGATTTTCTAGGCATGCTCTATCACGCCCTTTTCCAATGAAGTTTTTATTTTAAAAATATTTTTTCATGTTCCTTTCGCCAGGGAACAATAAGAAAGTTCACCAAGTTTTTTTTCCAGAATAAAGGTGGAGTTGGGGAACCTTCTGAGATACAAAATCCAAGCAAGAATCAGCATCCAGAAGAGCACAGAGTTGAGAATCAGTAAATGTCTGAGCCTGGGAACTGAGAGTAATGTTCATAAGAGAGGCAAATAAAGAGATGTTTTGAAAAGAGAATACACTGGCCAGGAAGGAGAATGATTCAATTAAAGGTTCAATTAAAGGTTTTCAGTAAGTATCTTATAATACTACAAAACAGCTTCATTCATTCAATTAAAGGTTTTTAGTAAGTATCTTATAATACTACAAAACAGCTTTATTCATCCTGCCATAACCCAGGTTCAGGTCTTCATCATCACTCAACCTGGATACGTTCTCTCTCTCTCTCTCTCTCTCTCTCTCTTTTTTTTTTTTAGAGACACGGTCTTGCTATATTGCCCAGGCTGCTGTCCAACTTCTGGCCTCAAGTGATCCTTCCATCTCGGCCTCATAAATTGATTCTTATAATTACCTTTTTATACTTAATTTCATCCTTCTCCAAGCTGCTAGAGTGAAATATGTTTTACGTAAAACACTCTTTCTCTCCTGCCTAAAACTATTTCATTATGTGTCATTATCTTATGAAACTAAGCCAAACATGATCAGGACACTGCCTACTTCTCCCACCCTATTCCCTACTCTTTTTGTTTCAAGAATACACAGGTCCCACTGATATATTCCTACTAGGTATTGTGCCTATGAACCATTTGTTCTGCACTGGAAACATCATGTTTTAGGACCAACACAGCTATACCATTCCCAGAAGGCTGTTCATTGTCTTATCTACCTGGTCTGTTTGCAAAGCAACTCCTCTGTACAGCTCTTGTGCTCTGGACATACCTCTAATCATAAAGTTGGGAATTCTGCATTCAAGCTTTGTGTTTTATCTTTCTCTGTCACCTAGTAGCCTATGAATTCCTTAAAGGTACAGACTATGTCCTATAGATCTCAACATGCAGTGTCTGTCATAGTGTCCGACACACAATACCTAATAAAGTTTACTGAACTCAAACCACAGGAAACTGAACTAAATCAAAAAAGAAATCTGACTTTGCCAAGGCTCTCAAATGTAAAAAGGCTGACTATTTTTTAATTAAAAAAAAAAAAAAAAGGCTTCTCCTAAACCAAGCTTATCCAAGCCCGCATGTGGCCCAGGATGGCGCTGCATGTGACCCATACAAATTCATAAACTTTCTTAAAACACTATGAGATTTTCTGGGGGATTTTTTTCTTTTAAGCTCATCAGCTATTAGTGTATTTTATGTGTGGTCCAAGACAGTTCTTCCAATGTGGCCCAGGGAAGCCAAAAGATTGAACATCTCTGTCCTTAAGAAAAGTTTTTTAATAGAAGATTTACTATTCCTCTTAGTGTAGTTCAAAAGTACATAGAATGAAATATTTCCTGGGTTGCGTATCAAGAAAAAGTATGTAAAGTGCATGCACACTGTGAGGAAATCTTGCATGTTGGTTACTGAATATCTTCTAATGCTATGTTTCCTGTAATTTAGCTGGCATAAAAAAATGAGAGAAGGCTGGGCGCGGTGGCTCACGCCTGTAATCCCAGCACTCTGGGAGGCCGAGGCGGGACGATAACAAGGTCAGGAGATCAAGACCATCCTGGCTAACATGGTGAAACCCTGTCTCTACTAAAACTACAAAAAAAGTAGCCGGGCTTGGTGGCGGGCGCCTGTAGTCCCAGCTACTTGGGAGGCTGAGACAGGAGAATAGGGTGAACCCGGGAGGCAGAGCTTGCAGTGAGCCAAGATCATGCCACTGCACTCCAGCCTGGGTGACAGAGTGAGACTCTGTTTCAAAAAACAAAAAAGAGAGAAACTCTTATAGTGATACATAAATGTTAATAAATTATAAGTTTTATTTCCAGGTATAGCCTTTATGTCTATTAATTATCTAAGGGAAAATAAATACCATGAGAAAGCAAAGCATACATGACAAACACTAGAGTTATCAAGGGAGAATCAGTGAGCTTACAAATTCAAGTCTTGTCACTTTAAAGCCCAGGAATAATTACAAACGAACAGGAAGAATAGTGCAATTAGTTGTGGACTTTAAAGAAACTGTGAAGGCCAGGCGCGGTGGCTTGTGCCTGTAATCCCAGCACTTTGGGAGCCTGAGGCGGGCAGATCACGAAGTCAAGAGATCGAGACGATCCTGGCCAACATGGTGAAACCCTGTGTCTTGTGAAAATAACAAAAATTAGCTGGGCGTGGTGGTACGCGTCTGTAGTCCCAGCTACTGGGGAGGCTGAGGCAGGAGAATCGCATGATCCCAGGAGGCAGAGGCTGCAGTGAGCCGAGATCATACCACTGCACTCCAGCCTGGAAGACAGAGTGAGACTCCGTCTCAAAGAAAAAAGAAACTGTGTACCCAGCACAGTGGCTTACATCTGTAATCCAAGCACTCTGGGAGGCTGAGGCAGGAGGATCACTAGAGACCTGGAGTTCAAGACCAGCTTGGTCAGCATAGCAAAATCCTGCCTCTATATTAAATAAGTATGTGCAAAAATATATAGATATGTATGTACATATATATTAATTTGAAAAAAAATTTCTGATCGCCTTAATCACTGTGGAATAGAGTGGCTCCATTATCTCTCTTTCCTTCTGATGCCCTGATTCTAACAACAGAATTTCAAACTTCCATAAAGACTGTGGTGGTCTTTTGTAGCTTCTTTTTGTTGTTGTGCTATTTTGTTTTTTCACCTCAAACTTCAGACTTTATATGCCTACTCATTCTAATGACACATTTTCAAGTAGAAATTCCCCATACCTTTTTACAACTGAAGTCTTATTCAAACAAGCCGTCGTCATCTTGATCTTACAGAGTAATTTCTTTTTAAAAAGTTAATATAAAATCTTACATTATCCTTCATTTCTACCAATTAAAGATCTTTCTTTTTCAAACTGCATTCCTTCATCTATTGTATACATTCCACTTTGACTATTTCCAAAATTGAAATGTTGCCTCCAATATTTACAATAAGATAACAAAGAAATGAACATGACCAGATATTAACCTTTAGCATTTACTCAAAAACTGTGCTTTGATAAAAGACTTTATGAAACAAGATCTTTTAAAAATCAAAGCGGTGGGCTCAAGAATACAAAAAATATTTGGAATGCTTCCTGTGTGGTATATTTGTTTAATAAAATAGTATGCCAGCCTGAGCAACATGCTGAAACCCCATCTCTATTAAAAATACAAGAAAACTAGCCAGGCATGGTGGTGCACACCTGTAGTCCCAGCTACACGAGAGGCTGAGCTGGGAGGATCGCCTGAGCTCGGCAAATTAAGGCTGCAGTGGACTGAGATTGTGCTACTGCACACTAGCATGGGGGAAGGGAGTAAAACCCTGTCTGGGGAAAAAAAAAAAAAAGTACGAAGCTATTTTGAAAACAGCAAACCCCAATGAGTCTACCAGATTTATCAATGTATTAGAAAGAGACGATATTTGATTATAAATCCATTTAAAAATACTCATGTGACTTCATATTCTTAAGCTATTGAGTATCTCTAAATAAACTATATAAATGGAAGATGTTAGAGGTAAACACTGATGTGGAGAAGTCTTTTATTTCTCTTTGTGTAATCACAAACAATTACTGTTGACTGAATTGCAAGTTTAAAAGAAAAATCAGACACTGCACAGATTCCACCTGCAAGAGAGAAAATGCACTATTGTGTAAGAATACTGCGGTTTTCTTGGATGTTTTGTTTTTCGTTTTTTTTTTGGGGACGGAGTCTCGCTCCGTTGCCCAGGCTGGAGTGCAGTGGCGTGATCTCTGCAAACTGCAAGCTCCGTCTCCCAGGTTCACGCCATTCTCCTGCCTCAGCCTCCCAAGTAGCTGAGACTACAGGCGCCTGCCACCACGCCTGGCTAATTTTTTGTATTTTT